>NW_026711980.1:991243-1321658 GCF_026419965.1 Kogia breviceps
CCCTGACACTACTCCTAGCTCACTCCCTGACACTATACCTGACAAAGGCCATAATGATATTCCTAACTCAGACCCTGACACTGACTCTAACTAAGGCCCTACTGCCGCCAATATCTAAAGTCCTGATACTATCCTGAGTTAATATCCTGACCCAGGTCTTACCAAGGTCCTGAAACTGACCCAAAGTAAGCCTTGATGCTGTCCGAAAATGAGGTCCTGAGGCTCTCCCTAACAGAGGCCCTGATAATGTCTTTAGTGAAGACCCTCAGGCTGATCCCACAGAGGCCCTTCTGCTGCTCCTAAGTCATGCCCTGACACTTTCCCTAACTCAGATCCTAAAGATAGGCCTCACTTAGGCACTTGGGCTGTACCTTACTTAGGCTCTGATGCTGTCCTTATATGAAGCCAGGGCAGTGGTCGTGATTTAGGGCCTGACTCTGGTCCTAAGTCAGGCCCCGATGCTCTCAATAACTAAGGTTTTAACGCTTTCTCTTGGTCGTTTCCTGACACTATCCCTGGCCCGGAACCTGACTCTGTCCCAAGCTCATGTCCTGCATCTTATCCTAAATGAAACCCTAACACTCTCCGTAACTAGGGCCCTGAATAATCCTGCCTAAGGCCTTGACACGACTTCTCACTAAGGCCCGGAACCTGACATTGTCCCTAGAAAAGGCCCTGACTATACCTAACAAAGGCTATAATGCTAGTCCTAACTCAGGCCCTGACACTGTTTCTAACTAAAGCCCAGCTGCCGCCAATATCTAAAATCCTGATATTATCCTGAGTTAATATCCTGACCCAGGTCTTACCAAGGTCCTGAAACTGACCCAAAGTAAGCCTTGATGCTGTCTGAAAATGAGGCCCTGAGGCTCTCCCTAACAGAGGCCCTGATAATGTCTTTAGTGAAGACCCTCACGATGATCCCACAGAGGCCCTTCTGCTGCTCCTAAGTCATGCCCTGACAGTGTCCCGAACTCAGGCCCTAAAGATAAGCCTCACTTAGGCCCTTTGGCTGTACCTTCCTTATGCTCTGACGCTGTCTGTATAGGAAGCCCTGGCAGTGGTCCTGATTTAGACCCTCACGCTGGTCCTAAGTAAGGCCCTGAGGCTCTCAATAACGAAGGTCTTCACGCTTTTCCTGGGTCATTTCGTGACGCTATCCCTGGCCTGGAACCTGACTCTGTCCCAAGCTCATGTCCTGCATCTTATCCTAAATGAAACCCTAATAGTATCCCTAACTAAGCCCTGACTAATCCGAACAAAGGCCTTGACACTATCTCTCACTAAAGCCCGGAATCTGTCCCTAACATGGGACCTGTTGCAATCAATAACTAAAATCCGGACACTGTCCTGAGCTAATATCCTGACTCATTTCTATCCACTGTTCTGATACTTTCCAAAAGAAAGCCTGTTGCCGTCCTTAAGTGAAGACCTGAGGCTGTTCCTAACTCAGGCCCTGAAGCTTTCCCTGACTGAGGCCTTGATTCTGTGACTAACACAGGCCCTGTTCATGTCTTTCACTATGACCTGCATGCTGACCCCACAAAGGCCCTGATGCTGTTCCTACGTCATGCCCTGACTGTGTCTCCAGCAGGTGGGCTGGCACTAGGCCTCACTCAGGCCTAGACGTTCTCCCTAAGTCAGGCTCTGACGCTGTCCCTACCCGAAGCCCTGACACAGGTCCTAAATTAGGCCCTGATTCTCTAAATAACTAAGGTCTTGACACCAACCCAGGTCATTTTCTGACACTATCCCTGGCTCGGATCATGAGTCTGTCCCAAGCTCATGTCCTGCATCTTATCCTAAATGAAACCCTAATAGTATCCCTAACTAAGCCCTGACTAATCCGAACAAAGGCCTTGACACTATCTCTCACTAAAGCCCGGAATCTGTCCCTAACATGGCACCTGTTGCAATCAATAACTAAAATCCGGACACTGTCCTGAGGTAATTTCCTGACACATTTCTATGCACGATCCTGACACTGTCCCAAACCTGTCGGTGTCTGTAAGTGAAGACCTGACACTGTGCCTAACTCAGGCCCTGAAGCATTCCCTAAGTGAGGCCTTGATTCTGTGACTCACTCAAGGCCTGCTCATGTCTTTCACTATGACCTTTCGCTGACCCAACCAAGGTGTTTATGCTGCTCCTAAGTCGTACCCTGACTGTGTCTGCAGCTAGGGGGCTGACGCTAGGCCTCACTCAGGCCTTGACGTTCTCCATAAGTCAGGTCTGAATCTGTCCCTACCGAAAATCTTGACGCAGGTCCTAAATTTTAGGCCTTGATTCTCTAAGTAACTAAGGTCTTGACACCAAATCTAGGTCATTAACTGACAATACCCCTAGACCTTAATCTAATCTTGACTTTAGCTAATGTCAAGTTTAGGGAAAGAGATTCTTTATGACGAAATTCTTTCATCATATGAATATTGGTTTCTTAAAAAAATAATTTTTAAACTCTTGTTAACCTTAAACAAAGTGTACTCAACTGCTGTGGAATATTCCTTCATAGCAGCGTGCATGGTTCACTTTTACATTCTTGTGTGTTGGCCTTCAGGGTTCTTTCAGGAATGGCTCCTCTTATGCTAACTAAATCATCCCTGATGCTGAACATAAATAAGGCGCTGAAATTACTCCCGATGCTCTGAACCGCTCCCTAACTACGGCCTGGAGACTCGTGCTAACCCAGGCGCTGACACTGTCCCTAACCAAGACCCTGACATTACACGTAACTCGGACCCTGACACTACTCCTAGCTCACTCCCTGACACTATACCTGACAAAGGCCATAATGATATTCCTAACTCAGACCCTGACACTGACTCTAACTAAGGCCCTACTGCCGCCAATATCTAAAGTCCTGATACTATCCTGAGTTAATATCCTGACCCAGGTCTTACCAAGGTCCTGAAACTGACCCAAAGTAAGCCTTGATGCTGTCCGAAAATGAGGTCCTGAGGCTCTCCCTAACAGAGGCCCTGATAATGTCTTTAATGAAGACCCTCAGGCTGATCCCACAGAGGCCCTTCTGCTGCTCCTAAGTCATGCCCTGACACTTTCCCTAACTCAGATCCTAAAGATAGGCCTCACTTAGGCACTTGGGCTGTACCTTACTTAGGCTCTGATGCTGTCCTTATATGAAGCCAGGGCAGTGGTCGTGATTTAGGGCCTGACTCTGGTCCTAAGTCAGGCCCCGATGCTCTCAATAACTAAGGTTTTAACGCTTTCTCTTGGTCGTTTCCTGACACTATCCCTGGCCCGGAACCTGACTCTGTCCCAAGCTCATGTCCTGCATCTTATCCTAAATGAAACCCTAACACTCTCCGTAACTAGGGCCCTGAATAATCCTGCCTAAGGCCTTGACACGACTTCTCACTAAGGCCCGGAACCTGACATTGTCCCTAGAAAAGGCCCTGACTATACCTAACAAAGGCTATAATGCTAGTCCTAACTCAGGCCCTGACACTGTTTCTAACTAAAGCCCAGCTGCCGCCAATATCTAAAATCCTGATATTATCCTGAGTTAATATCCTGACCCAGGTCTTACCAAGGTCCTGAAACTGACCCAAAGTAAGCCTTGATGCTGTCTGAAAATGAGGCCCTGAGGCTCTCCCTAACAGAGGCCCTGATAATGTCTTTAGTGAAGACCCTCACGATGATCCCACAGAGGCCCTTCTGCTGCTCCTAAGTCATGCCCTGACAGTGTCCCGAACTCAGGCCCTAAAGATAAGCCTCACTTAGGCCCTTTGGCTGTACCTTCCTTATGCTCTGACGCTGTCTGTATAGGAAGCCCTGGCAGTGGTCCTGATTTAGACCCTCACGCTGGTCCTAAGTAAGGCCCTGAGGCTCTCAATAACGAAGGTCTTCACGCTTTTCCTGGGTCATTTCGTGACGCTATCCCTGGCCTGGAACCTGACTCTGTCCCAAGCTCATGTCCTGCATCTTATCCTAAATGAAACCCTAATAGTATCCCTAACTAAGCCCTGACTAATCCGAACAAAGGCCTTGACACTATCTCTCACTAAAGCCCGGAATCTGTCCCTAACATGGGACCTGTTGCAATCAATAACTAAAATCCGGACACTGTCCTGAGCTAATATCCTGACTCATTTCTATCCACTGTTCTGATACTTTCCAAAAGAAAGCCTGTTGCCGTCCTTAAGTGAAGACCTGAGGCTGTTCCTAACTCAGGCCCTGAAGCTTTCCCTGACTGAGGCCTTGATTCTGTGACTAACACAGGCCCTGTTCATGTCTTTCACTATGACCTGCATGCTGACCCCACAAAGGCCCTGATGCTGTTCCTACGTCATGCCCTGACTGTGTCTCCAGCAGGTGGGCTGGCACTAGGCCTCACTCAGGCCTAGACGTTCTCCCTAAGTCAGGCTCTGACGCTGTCCCTACCCGAAGCCCTGACACAGGTCCTAAATTAGGCCCTGATTCTCTAAATAACTAAGGTCTTGACACCAACCCAGGTCATTTTCTGACACTATCCCTGGCTCGGATCATGAGTCTGTCCCAAGCTCATGTCCTGCATCTTATCCTAAATGAAACCCTAATAGTATCCCTAACTAAGCCCTGACTAATCCGAACAAAGGCCTTGACACTATCTCTCACTAAAGCCCGGAATCTGTCCCTAACATGGCACCTGTTGCAATCAATAACTAAAATCCGGACACTGTCCTGAGGTAATTTCCTGACACATTTCTATGCACGATCCTGACACTGTCCCAAACCTGTCGGTGTCTGTAAGTGAAGACCTGACACTGTGCCTAACTCAGGCCCTGAAGCATTCCCTAAGTGAGGCCTTGATTCTGTGACTCACTCAAGGCCTGCTCATGTCTTTCACTATGACCTTTCGCTGACCCAACCAAGGTGTTTATGCTGCTCCTAAGTCGTACCCTGACTGTGTCTGCAGCTAGGGGGCTGACGCTAGGCCTCACTCGGGCCCTGACTTTCTCCATAAGTCAGGTCTGACGCTGTCCCTACCGAAAATCTTGACGCAGGTCCTAAATTTTAGGCCTTGATTCTCTAAGTAACTAAGGTCTTGACACCAAATCTACGTCATTAACTGACACTACCCCTAGACCTTAATCTAATCTTGACTTTAGCTAATGTCAAGTTTAGGGAAAGAGATTCTTTACGATGAAATTCTTTCATCATATGAATATTGGTTTCTTAAAACAATAATTTTTAAACTCTTGTTAACCTTAAACAAACTGTACTCAACTGCTGTGGAATATTCCTTCATAGCAGCGTGCATGGTTCACTTTTACATTCTTGTGTGTTGGCCTTCAGGGTTCTTGCAGGAATGGCTCCTCTTATGCTAACTAAATCATCCCTGATGCTGAACATAAATAAGGCGCTGAAATTACTCCCGATGCTCTGAACCTGTCCCTAACTACGGCCTGGAGACTCGTGCTAACCCAGGCGCTGACACTGTCCCTAACCAAGACCCTGACATTACACGTAACTCGGACCCTGACACTACTCCTAGCTCACTCCCTGACACTATACCTAACAAAGGCCATAATGATATTCCTAACTCAGACCCTGACACTGACTCTAACTAAGGCCCTACTGCCGCCAATATCTAAAGTCCTGATACTATCCTGAGTTAATATCCTGACCCAGGTCTTACCAAGGTCCTGAAACTGACCCAAAGTAAGCCTTGATGCTGTCCGAAAATGAGGTCCTGAGGCTCTCCCTAACAGAGGCCCTGATAATGTCTTTAATGAAGACCCTCAGGCTGATCCCACAGAGGCCCTTCTGCTGCTCCTAAGTCATGCCCTGACACTTTCCCTAACTCAGATCCTAAAGATAGGCCTCACTTAGGCACTTGGGCTGTACCTTACTTAGGCTCTGATGCTGTCCTTATATGAAGCCAGGGCAGTGGTCGTGATTTAGGGCCTGACTCTGGTCCTAAGTCAGGCCCCGATGCTCTCAATAACTAAGGTTTTAACGCTTTCTCTTGGTCGTTTCCTGACACTATCCCTGGCCCGGAACCTGACTCTGTCCCAAGCTCATGTCCTGCATCTTATCCTAAATGAAACCCTAACACTCTCCGTAACTAGGGCCCTGAATAATCCTGCCTAAGGCCTTGACACGACTTCTCACTAAGGCCCGGAACCTGACATTGTCCCTAGAAAAGGCCCTGACTATACCTAACAAAGGCTATAATGCTAGTCCTAACTCAGGTCCTGACACTGTTTCTAACTAAAGCCCAGCTGCCGCCAATATCTAAAATCCTGATATTATCCTGAGTTAATATCCTGACCCAGGTCTTACCAAGGTCCTGAAACTGACCCAAAGTAAGCCTTGATGCTGTCTGAAAATGAGGCCCTGAGGCTCTCCCTAACAGAGGCCCTGATAATGTCTTTAGTGAAGACCCTCACGATGATCCCACAGAGGCCCTTCTGCTGCTCCTAAGTCATGCCCTGACAGTGTCCCGAACTCAGGCCCTAAAGATAAGCCTCACTTAGGCCCTTTGGCTGTACCTTCCTTATGCTCTGACGCTGTCTGTATAGGAAGCCCTGGCAGTGGTCCTGATTTAGACCCTCACGCTGGTCCTAAGTAAGGCCCTGAGGCTCTCAATAACGAAGGTCTTCACGCTTTTCCTGGGTCATTTCGTGACGCTATCCCTGGCCTGGAACCTGACTCTGTCCCAAGCTCATGTCCTGCATCTTATCCTAAATGAAACCCTAATAGTATCCCTAACTAAGCCCTGACTAATCCGAACAAAGGCCTTGACACTATCTCTCACTAAAGCCCGGAATCTGTCCCTAACATGGGACCTGTTGCAATCAATAACTAAAATCCGGACACTGTCCTGAGCTAATATCCTGACTCATTTCTATCCACTGTTCTGATACTTTCCAAAAGAAAGCCTGTTGCCGTCCTTAAGTGAAGACCTGAGGCTGTTCCTAACTCAGGCCCTGAAGCTTTCCCTGACTGAGGCCTTGATTCTGTGACTAACACAGGCCCTGTTCATGTCTTTCACTATGACCTGCATGCTGACCCCACAAAGGCCCTGATGCTGTTCCTACGTCATGCCCTGACTGTGTCTCCAGCAGGTGGGCTGGCACTAGGCCTCACTCAGGCCTAGACGTTCTCCCTAAGTCAGGCTCTGACGCTGTCCCTACCCGAAGCCCTGACACAGGTCCTAAATTAGGCCCTGATTCTCTAAATAACTAAGGTCTTGACACCAACCCAGGTCATTTTCTGACACTATCCCTGGCTCGGATCATGAGTCTGTCCCAAGCTCATGTCCTGCATCTTATCCTAAATGAAACCCTAATAGTATCCCTAACTAAGCCCTGACTAATCCGAACAAAGGCCTTGACACTATCTCTCACTAAAGCCCGGAATCTGTCCCTAACATGGCACCTGTTGCAATCAATAACTAAAATCCGGACACTGTCCTGAGGTAATTTCCTGACACATTTCTATGCACGATCCTGACACTGTCCCAAACCTGTCGGTGTCTGTAAGTGAAGACCTGACACTGTGCCTAACTCAGGCCCTGAAGCATTCCCTAAGTGAGGCCTTGATTCTGTGACTCACTCAAGGCCTGCTCATGTCTTTCACTATGACCTTTCGCTGACCCAACCAAGGTGTTTATGCTGCTCCTAAGTCGTACCCTGACTGTGTCTGCAGCTAGGGGGCTGACGCTAGGCCTCACTCGGGCCCTGACTTTCTCCATAAGTCAGGTCTGACGCTGTCCCTACCGAAAATCTTGACGCAGGTCCTAAATTTTAGGCCTTGATTCTCTAAGTAACTAAGGTCTTGACACCAAATCTAGGTCATTAACTGACACTACCCCTAGACATTAATCTAATCTTGACTTTAGCTAATGTCAAGTTTAGGGAAAGAGATTCTTTACGATGAAATTCTTTCATCATATGAATATTGGTTTCTTAAAACAATAATTTTTAAACTCTTGTTAACCTTAAACAAACTGTACTCAACTGCTGTGGAATATTCCTTCATAGCAGCGTGCATGGTTCACTTTTACATTCTTGTGTGTTGGCCTTCAGGGTTCTTGCAGGAATGGCTCCTCTTATGCTAACTAAATCATCCCTGATGCTGAACATAAATAAGGCGCTGAAATTACTCCCGATGCTCTGAACCTGTCCCTAACTACGGCCTGGAGACTCGTGCTAACCCAGGCGCTGACACTGTCCCTAACCAAGACCCTGACATTACACGTAACTCGGACCCTGACACTACTCCTAGCTCACTCCCTGACACTATACCTGACAAAGGCCATAATGATATTCCTAACTCAGACCCTGACACTGACTCTAACTAAGGCCCTACTGCCGCCAATATCTAAAGTCCTGATACTATCCTGAGTTAATATCCTGACCCAGGTCTTACCAAGGTCCTGAAACTGACCCAAAGTAAGCCTTGATGCTGTCCGAAAATGAGGTCCTGAGGCTCTCCCTAACAGAGGCCCTGATAATGTCTTTAGTGAAGACCCTCAGGCTGATCCCACAGAGGCCCTTCTGCTGCTCCTAAGTCATGCCCTGACACTTTCCCTAACTCAGATCCTAAAGATAGGCCTCACTTAGGCACTTGGGCTGTACCTTACTTAGGCTCTGATGCTGTCCTTATATGAAGCCAGGGCAGTGGTCGTCATTTAGGGCCTGACTCTGGTCCTAAGTCAGGCCCCGATGCTCTCAATAACTAAGGTTTTAACGCTTTCTCTTGGTCGTTTCCTGACACTATCCCTGGCCCGGAACCTGACTCTGTCCCAAGCTCATGTCCTGCATCTTATCCTAAATGAAACCCTAACACTCTCCGTAACTAGGGCCCTGAATAATCCTGCCTAAGGCCTTGACACGACTTCTCACTAAGGCCCGGAACCTGACATTGTCCCTAGAAAAGGCCCTGACTATACCTAACAAAGGCTATAATGCTAGTCCTAACTCAGGCCCTGACACTGTTTCTAACTAAAGCCCAGCTGCCGCCAATATCTAAAATCCTGATATTATCCTGAGTTAATATCCTGACCCATGTCTTACCAAGGTCCTGAAACTGACTAAAAGTAAGCCTTGATGCTGTCCATAAATGAGGCCCTGAGGCTCTCCCTAACAGAGACCCTGATAATGTCTTTAATGTAGAACCTGACACTGATCCCACAGAGGCCCTTCTGCTGCTCCTAAGTCATGCCCTGACAGTGTCCCGAACTCAGGCCCTAGAGATAAGCCTCACTTAGGCCCTTTGGCTGTACCTTCCTTATGCTCTGACGCTGTCTGTATAGGAAGCCCTGGCAGTGGTCCTGATTTAGGCCCTCACGCTGGTCCTAAGTAAGGCCCTGAGGCTCTCAATAACGAAGGTCTTCACGCTTTTCCTGGGTCATTTCATGACGCTATCCCTGGCCCGGAACCTGACTCTGTCCCAAGCTCATGTCCTGCATCTTATCCTAAATGAAACCCTAATACTCTCCCTAACTAAGCCCTGACGAAGCCTAACAAAGGCCTTCACACTATCTCTCACGAGCGCCCGGAATCTGTCCCTAATGGTCCCTGCTGCAATTAATAACTAAAAAAAGGACACTGTCCAGAGCTAATATCCTGACACATTTCTAGCCACTGTCCTGATACTTTCCAAAAGAAAGCCTGTTGCCGTCCTTAAGTGAAGACCTGAGGCTGTGCCTAACTCAGGCCCTGAAGCTTTCCCTAACTGAGGCCTTGATTCTGTGACTAACACAGGCCCTGTTCATGTCTTTCACTATGACCTGCATGCTGACCCCACAAAGGCCCTGATGCTGTTCCTACGTCATGCCCTGACTGTGTCTCCAGCAGGTGGGCTGGCACTAGGCCTCACTCAGGCCTAGACGTTCTCCCTAAGTCAGGCTCTGACAATGTCCCTACCCGAAGCCCTGACACAGGTCCTAAGTTAGGCCCTGATTCTCTAAATAACTAAGGTCTTGACACCAACCCAGGTCATTTTCTGACACTATCCCTGGCTCGGATCATGACTCTGTCCCAAGGTAATGTCCTGCATCTTATCCTAATTGAAACCCTAATACTCTCCCTAACTAAGGCCCGGACTAATCCTAATTAAGGCATTGACCCTATCTCTCACTAAGGCCCGGAATCTATCCCTAACATGGGCCCTGCTGCAATCAATAATGAAAATCCGGACACTATCCTGAGCTAATATGCTGACACTTTTCTATCCACGGACCTGACACAGTCCCAAAGAAAGGCCTGTTGCTGTCCTTAAATGAAGACCTGAGGCTGTGCCTAACTCAGGCCCTGAAGCTTTCCCTAACGGAGGCCTCGATTCTCTGACGCACTCAGGCCCTGCTCATGTCCTTAACTATGACCCGAATGCTGACCCAACAAAGGCCCGGATGCTGCTTCGACGTCATGCCCTGACACTGTCTCCAGCTAGGGGCCTGAAGCTGGGCCTCACTCAGGCCCTGTTTCTTGCCCTAAGTCCGGTCCTGATGCTGGTCCTAAATAAGGCCCTCAGGTTCTCAGTAACTAAGGTCTTGACACTATCCCGAGGTCATTTGCTGACACAATCCCTAGACTTTACCCTAACCCTGTCCCTAGCTAATGTCCTGCCTCTTATGCTAACTGAAGCCCTTATGCTGTGCCCATGTCAGGACCTGAATTGAGTCCCCATGCCCTGACACTGTCCCTAACTAAGGCCTGGATGTTAGGCCTAACTCAAGGCCTGACACTGTCCCTAACTAAGGCCCTGATGCCATCAATATCTAAAGTCCTCACACTATCCTCAGCTAATTTACTATCCCATCTCTTACTAAGGTCCTGAAAATATCGCTAAGTAAGCCGTGACGCTGTCCCTAACAGAAGGCCTGCTCATGTCTTTAACGAAGACCATAATGCTGATCCAACAACGGCACTGATGCTGCTCCTGTGTCACGCCCTGACAGTGTCCCCACCTACAGGAATGACGCTAGGCCTCACTCAGGCCCTGTCGCTCACCCCAAGCCAGTCCGGGATGCGATTTTTACATGAAGCCCTAACATTGCTTCTAAAGAAGGCCCTGATGCTCTCAGTAACTAAGGTCTTGACACTATCTCTCACTAAGGCCTGGAATCTGTCCCTAACATGGGTCCTGCTGCAATCAATAACTAAAATCCGGACACTATCCTGAGCTAATATGCTGACACATTTCTATCCAAGGTTCTGACACTGTCCCAAAGAGAGCCCTGTCGCTCTCCTTAACTGAAGACGTGAGGCTGTGCCTAACTCAGGCCCTGAAGCTTTCCTTAACCCAGGCCTTGATTCTGTGACTCACTCAAGCCCTGCTCATGTCTTTCACTATGACCCGAATGCTGACTCCACAAACGCCCTGATGCTGCTCCTAAGTCATGCCCTGACAGTGTCTGCACCTAGGGGCCTGATGCTAGGCCTCACTCAGGCCCTCACTTTCTCCCTATACCAGGCTCTGACACTGTCCCTACCCGAAGCCCTGGCACAGATCCTAAATTAGGCCCTGATTCTATAAGTAACTAAGGGCTTGATTCCAAACCTAGGTCATTACCTGACACTAGCCCTAGACCTGAACGTAAACTTCTCTTTTGCTAATGTTAAATTTAGCTAAAGAGATTCTTTAGGATGAAATTCTTTCATCTTCTGAATAGAGTTTTCTGAAAAACATAATGTTTAAACTCTTACTGAACTTAAACAAAATGTACTCAACTTCTGTGGAATATTCCTTTATACCAGCCTGCCTGGTTTACTTCTGCATTTGCCTGTGTTGGCTTTCAGGGTGCTTGTAGGAATACCTCCTCTTATGCTAACGAACTAACTCTTATTATGCTAAATCCCTAATGTTTTCCCTAGTTAAATTCAGGAAACTCCTCCCAAGGCTGTGAACCCCTCCCAAACTGAGGCCTGGAGGCTCATCCTAGCTCAGGCCCTGACACAACTCCTAGCTCAGTCCCTGACACTATACCTAACAAAGGCTATAATGCTACTCCTAACTCAGGCCCTGACACTGTTTCTAACTAAAGCCCAGCTGCCGCCAATATCTAAAATCCTGATACTATCCTGAGTTAATATCCTGACCCAGGTCTTACCAAGGTCCTGAAACTGACCCAAAGTAAGCCTTGATGCTGTCCATAAATGAGGCCCTGAGGCTCTCCCTAACAGAGGCCCTGATAATGTCTTTAATGAAGAACCTGACGCTGATCCCACAGAGGCCCTTCTGCTGCTCCTAAGTCATGCCCTGACAGTGTCCCGAACTCAGGCCCTAAAGATAAGCCTCACTTAGGCCCTTTGGCTGTACCTTCCTTATGCTCTGACGCTGTCTGTATAGGAAGCCCTGGCAGTGGTCCTGATTTAGGCCCTCACGCTGGTCCTAAGTAAGGCCCTGAGGCTCTCAATAACGAAGGTCTTCACGCTTTTCCTGGGTCATTTCGTGACGCTATCCCTGGCCCGGAACCTGACTCTGTCCCAAGCTCATGTCCTGCATCTTATCCTAAATGAAACCCTAATAGTATCCCTAACTAAGCCCTGACCAATCCGAACAAAGGCCTTGACACTATCTCTCACTAAAGCCCGGAATCTGTCCCTAACATGGCACCTGTTGCAATCAATAACTAAAATCCGGACACTGTCCTGAGGTAATTTCCTGACACATTTCTATGCACGATCCTGACACTGTCCCAAACCTGTCGGTGTCTTTAAGTGAAGACCTGACACTGTGCCTAACTCAGGCCCTGAAGCTTTCCCTAAGTGAGGCCTTGATTCTGTGACTCACTCAAGGCCTGCTCATGTCTTTCACTATGACCTTTCGCTGACCCAACCAAGGTGTTTATGCTGCTCCTAAGTCGTACCCTGACTGTGTCTGCAGCTAGGGGGCTGACGCTAGGCCTCACTCGGGCCTTGACGTTCTCCATAAGTCAGGTCTGAATCTGTCCCTACCGAAAATCTTGACGCAGGTCCTAAATTTTAGGCCTTGATTCTCTAAGTAACTAAGGTCTTGACACCAAATCTAGGTCATTAACTGACACTACCCCTAGACCTTAATCTAATCTTGACTTTAGCTAATGTCAAGTTTAGGGAAAGAGATTCTTTATGACGAAATTCTTTCATCATATGAATATTGGTTTCTTAAAAAAATAATTTTTAAACTCTTGTTAACCTTAAACAAAGTGTACTCAACTGCTGTGGAATATTCCTTCATAGCAGCGTGCATGGTTCACTTTTACATTCTTGTGTGTTGGCCTTCAGGGTTCTTGCAGGAATGGCTCCTCTTATGCTAACTAAATCATCCCTGATGCTGAACATAAATAAGGCGCTGAAATTACTCCCGATGCTCTGAACCGCTCCCTAACTACGGCCTGGAGACTCGTGCTAAACCAGGCGCTGACACTGTCCCTAACCAAGACCCTGACATTACACGTAACTCGGACCCTGACACTACTCCTAGCTCACTCCCTGACACTATACCTGACAAAGGCCATAATGATATTCCTAACTCAGACCCTGACACTGACTCTAACTAAGGCCCTACTGCCGCCAATATCTAAAGTCCTGATACTATCCTGAGTTAATATCCTGACCCAGGTCTTACCAAGGTCCTGAAACTGACCCAAAGTAAGCCTTGATGCTGTCCGAAAATGAGGTCCTGAGGCTCTCCCTAACAGAGGCCCTGATAATGTCTTTAATGAAGACCCTCAGGCTGATCCCACAGAGGCCCTTCTGCTGCTCCTAAGTCATGCCCTGACACTTTCCCTAACTCAGATCCTAAAGATAGGCCTCACTTAGGCACTTGGGCTGTACCTTACTTAGGCTCTGATGCTGTCCTTATATGAAGCCAGGGCAGTGGTCGTGATTTAGGGCCTGACTCTGGTCCTAAGTCAGGCCCCGATGCTCTCAATAACTAAGGTTTTAACGCTTTCTCTTGGTCGTTTCCTGACACTATCCCTGGCCCGGAACCTGACTCTGTCCCAAGCTCACGTCCTGCATCTTATCCTAAATGAAACCCTAACACTCTCCGTAACTAGGGCCCTGAATAATCCTGCCTAAGGCCTTGACACGACTTCTCACTAAGGCCCGGAACCTGACATTGTCCCTAGAAAAGGCCCTGACTATACCTAACAAAGGCTATAATGCTAGTCCTAACTCAGGTCCTGACACTGTTTCTAACTAAAGCCCAGCTGCCGCCAATATCTAAAATCCTGATATTATCCTGAGTTAATATCCTGACCCAGGTCTTACCAAGGTCCTGAAACTGACCCAAAGTAAGCCTTGATGCTGTCTGAAAATGAGGCCCTGAGGCTCTCCCTAACAGAGGCCCTGATAATGTCTTTAGTGAAGACCCTCACGATGATCCCACAGAGGCCCTTCTGCTGCTCCTAAGTCATGCCCTGACAGTGTCCCGAACTCAGGCCCTAAAGATAAGCCTCACTTAGGCCCTTTGGCTGTACCTTCCTTATGCTCTGACGCTGTCTGTATAGGAAGCCCTGGCAGTGGTCCTGATTTAGACCCTCACGCTGGTCCTAAGTAAGGCCCTGAGGCTCTCAATAACGAAGGTCTTCACGCTTTTCCTGGGTCATTTCGTGACGCTATCCCTGGCCTGGAACCTGACTCTGTCCCAAGCTCATGTCCTGCATCTTATCCTAAATGAAACCCTAATAGTATCCCTAACTAAGCCCTGACTAATCCGAACAAAGGCCTTGACACTATCTCTCACTAAAGCCCGGAATCTGTCCCTAACATGGGACCTGTTGCAATCAATAACTAAAATCCGGACACTGTCCTGAGCTAATATCCTGACTCATTTCTATCCACTGTTCTGATACTTTCCAAAAGAAAGCCTGTTGCCGTCCTTAAGTGAAGACCTGAGGCTGTTCCTAACTCAGGCCCTGAAGCTTTCCCTGACTGAGGCCTTGATTCTGTGACTAACACAGGCCCTGTTCATGTCTTTCACTATGACCTGCATGCTGACCCCACAAAGGCCCTGATGCTGTTCCTACGTCATGCCCTGACTGTGTCTCCAGCAGGTGGGCTGGCACTAGGCCTCACTCAGGCCTAGACGTTCTCCCTAAGTCAGGCTCTGACGCTGTCCCTACCCGAAGCCCTGACACAGGTCCTAAATTAGGCCCTGATTCTCTAAATAACTAAGGTCTTGACACCAACCCAGGTCATTTTCTGACACTATCCCTGGCTCGGATCATGAGTCTGTCCCAAGCTCATGTCCTGCATCTTATCCTAAATGAAACCCTAATAGTATCCCTAACTAAGCCCTGACTAATCCGAACAAAGGCCTTGACACTATCTCTCACTAAAGCCCGGAATCTGTCCCTAACATGGCACCTGTTGCAATCAATAACTAAAATCCGGACACTGTCCTGAGGTAATTTCCTGACACATTTCTATGCACGATCCTGACACTGTCCCAAACCTGTCGGTGTCTGTAAGTGAAGACCTGACACTGTGCCTAACTCAGGCCCTGAAGCATTCCCTAAGTGAGGCCTTGATTCTGTGACTCACTCAAGGCCTGCTCATGTCTTTCACTATGACCTTTCGCTGACCCAACCAAGGTGTTTATGCTGCTCCTAAGTCGTACCCTGACTGTGTCTGCAGCTAGGGGGCTGACGCTAGGCCTCACTCGGGCCCTGACTTTCTCCATAAGTCAGGTCTGACGCTGTCCCTACCGAAAATCTTGACGCAGGTCCTAAATTTTAGGCCTTGATTCTCTAAGTAACTAAGGTCTTGACACCAAATCTAGGTCATTAACTGACACTACCCCTAGACATTAATCTAATCTTGACTTTAGCTAATGTCAAGTTTAGGGAAAGAGATTCTTTACGATGAAATTCTTTCATCATATGAATATTGGTTTCTTAAAACAATAATTTTTAAACTCTTGTTAACCTTAAACAAAGTGTACTCAACTGCTGTGGAATATTCCTTCATAGCAGCGTGCATGGTTCACTTTTACATTCTTGTGTGTTGGCCTTCAGGGTTCTTGCAGGAATGGCTCCTCTTATGCTAACTAAATCATCCCTGATGCTGAACATAAATAAGGCGCTGAAATTACTCCCGATGCTCTGAACCTGTCCCTAACTACGGCCTGGAGACTCGTGCTAACCCAGGCGCTGACACTGTCCCTAACCAAGACCCTGACATTACACGTAACTCGGACCCTGACACTACTCCTAGCTCACTCCCTGACACTATACCTAACAAAGGCCATAATGATATTCCTAACTCAGACCCTGACACTGACTCTAACTAAGGCCCTACTGCCGCCAATATCTAAAGTCCTGATACTATCCTGAGTTAATATCCTGACCCAGGTCTTACCAAGGTCCTGAAACTGACCCAAAGTAAGCCTTGATGCTGTCCGAAAATGAGGTCCTGAGGCTCTCCCTAACAGAGGCCCTGATAATGTCTTTAGTGAAGACCCTCAGGCTGATCCCACAGAGGCCCTTCTGCTGCTCCTAAGTCATGCCCTGACACTTTCCCTAACTCAGATCCTAAAGATAGGCCTCACTTAGGCACTTGGGCTGTACCTTACTTAGGCTCTGATGCTGTCCTTATATGAAGCCAGGGCAGTGGTCGTGATTTAGGGCCTGACTCTGGTCCTAAGTCAGGCCCCGATGCTCTCAATAACTAAGGTTTTAACGCTTTCTCTTGGTCGTTTCCTGACACTATCCCTGGCCCGGAACCTGACTCTGTCCCAAGCTCATGTCCTGCATCTTATCCTAAATGAAACCCTAACACTCTCCGTAACTAGGGCCCTGAATAATCCTGCCTAAGGCCTTGACACGACTTCTCACTAAGGCCCGGAACCTGACATTGTCCCTAGAAAAGGCCCTGACTATACCTAACAAAGGCTATAATGCTAGTCCTAACTCAGGCCCTGACACTGTTTCTAACTAAAGCCCAGCTGCCGCCAATATCTAAAATCCTGATATTATCCTGAGTTAATATCCTGACCCAGGTCTTACCAAGGTCCTGAAACTGACCCAAAGTAAGCCTTGATGCTGTCTGAAAATGAGGCCCTGAGGCTCTCCCTAACAGAGGCCCTGATAATGTCTTTAGTGAAGACCCTCACGATGATCCCACAGAGGCCCTTCTGCTGCTCCTAAGTCATGCCCTGACAGTGTCCCGAACTCAGGCCCTAAAGATAAGCCTCACTTAGGCCCTTTGGCTGTACCTTCCTTATGCTCTGACGCTGTCTGTATAGGAAGCCCTGGCAGTGGTCCTGATTTAGACCCTCACGCTGGTCCTAAGTAAGGCCCTGAGGCTCTCAATAACGAAGGTCTTCACGCTTTTCCTGGGTCATTTCGTGACGCTATCCCTGGCCTGGAACCTGACTCTGTCCCAAGCTCATGTCCTGCATCTTATCCTAAATGAAACCCTAATAGTATCCCTAACTAAGCCCTGACTAATCCGAACAAAGGCCTTGACACTATCTCTCACTAAAGCCCGGAATCTGTCCCTAACATGGGACCTGTTGCAATCAATAACTAAAATCCGGACACTGTCCTGAGCTAATATCCTGACTCATTTCTATCCACTGTTCTGATACTTTCCAAAAGAAAGCCTGTTGCCGTCCTTAAGTGAAGACCTGAGGCTGTTCCTAACTCAGGCCCTGAAGCTTTCCCTGACTGAGGCCTTGATTCTGTGACTAACACAGGCCCTGTTCATGTCTTTCACTATGACCTGCATGCTGACCCCACAAAGGCCCTGATGCTGTTCCTACGTCATGCCCTGACTGTGTCTCCAGCAGGTGGGCTGGCACTAGGCCTCACTCAGGCCTAGACGTTCTCCCTAAGTCAGGCTCTGACGCTGTCCCTACCCGAAGCCCTGACACAGGTCCTAAATTAGGCCCTGATTCTCTAAATAACTAAGGTCTTGACACCAACCCAGGTCATTTTCTGACACTATCCCTGGCTCGGATCATGAGTCTGTCCCAAGCTCATGTCCTGCATCTTATCCTAAATGAAACCCTAATAGTATCCCTAACTAAGCCCTGACTAATCCGAACAAAGGCCTTGACACTATCTCTCACTAAATCCCAGAATCTGTCCCTAACATGGCACCTGTTGCAATCAATAACTAAAATCCGGACACTGTCCTGAGGTAATTTCCTGACACATTTCTATGCACGATCCTGACACTGTCCCAAACCTGTCGGTGTCTGTAAGTGAAGACCTGACACTGTGCCTAACTCAGGCCCTGAAGCATTCCCTAAGTGAGGCCTTGATTCTGTGACTCACTCAAGGCCTGCTCATGTCTTTCACTATGACCTTTCGCTGACCCAACCAAGGTGTTTATGCTGCTCCTAAGTCGTACCCTGACTGTGTCTGCAGCTAGGGGGCTGACGCTAGGCCTCACTCAGGCCCTGACGTTCTCCATAAGTCAGGTCTGACGCTGTCCCTACCGAAAATCTTGACGCAGGTCCTAAATTTTAGGCCTTGATTCTCTAAGTAACTAAGGTCTTGACACCAAATCTAGGTCATTAACTGACACTACCCCTAGACCTTAATCTAATCTTGACTTTAGCTAATGTCAAGTTTAGGGAAAGAGATTCTTTACGATGAAATTCTTTCATCATATGAATATTGGTTTCTTAAAACAATAATTTTTAAACTCTTGTTAACCTTAAACAAAGTGTACTCAACTGCTGTGGAATATTCCTTCATAGCAGCGTGCATGGTTTACTTTTACATTCTTGTGTGTTGGCCTTCAGTGTTCTTGCAGGAATGGCTCCTCTTATGCTAACTAAATCATCCCTGATGCTGAACATAAATAAGGCGCTGAAATTACTCCCGATGCTCTGAAACTGTCCCTAACTACGGCCTGGAGACTCGTGCTAAACCAGGCCCTGACACTGTCCCAAACCAAGACCCTGACATTACACGTAACTCGGACCCTGACACTACTCCTAGCTCAGTCCCTGACACTATTACCTAACAAAGCCCATAATGATATTCCTAACTCAGACCCTGACACTGACTCTAACTAAGGCCCTACTTCTGCCAATATCTAAAGTCCTGATGCTATCCTGAGTTAATATCCTGACCCAGGTCTTACCAAGGTCCTGAAACTGACCCAAAGTAAGCCTTGATGCTGTCTGAAAATGAGGCCCTGAGGCTCTCCCTAACAGAGGCCCTGATAATGTCTTTAGTGAAGACCCTCACGCTGATGCCACAGAGGCCCTTCTGCTGCTCCTATGTCATGCCCTGACAGTGTCCCGAACTCAGGCCCTAACGATAAGCCTCACTTAGGCCCTTTGGCTGTACCTTCCTTATGCTCTGACGCTGTCTGTATAGGAAGCCCTGGCAGTGGTCCTGATTTAGGCCCTCACGCTGGTCCTAAGTAAGGCCCTGAGGCTCTCAATAACGAAGGTCTTCACGCTTTTCCTGGGTCATTTCGTGACGCTGTCCTTGGCCCGGAACCTGACTCTGTCCCAAGCTCATGTCCTGCATCTTATCCTAAATGAAACCCTAATACTCTCCCTAACTAAGCCCTGACGAAACCTAACAAAGGCCTTCACACTATCTCTCACGAGTGCCCGGAATCTGTCCCTAATGGTCCCTGCTGCAATTAATAACTAAAAAAAGGACACTGTCCAGAGATAATATCCTGACACATTTCTAGCCACTGTCCTGATACTTTCCAAAAGAAAGCCTGTTGCCGTCCTTAAGTGAAGACCTGAGGCTGTTCCTAACTCAGGCCCTGAAGCTTTCCCTAACTGAGGCCTTGATTCTGTGACTAACACAGGCCCTGTTCATGTCTTTCACTATGACCTGCATGCTGACCCCACAAAGGCCCTGATGCTGTTCCTACGTCATGCCCTGACTGTGTCTCCAGCAGGTGGGCTGGCACTAGGCCTCACTCAGGCCTAGACGTTCTCCCTAAGTCAGGCTCTGACGATGTCCCTACCCGAAGCCCTGACACAGGTCCTAAATTAGGCCCTGATTCTCTAAATAACTAAGGTCTTGACACCAACCCAGGTCATTTTCTGACACTATCCCTGGCTCGGATCATGAGTCTGTCCCAAGCTCATGTCCTGCATCTTATCCTAATTGAAACCCTAATACTCTCCCTAACTAAGGCCCGGACTAATCCTAATTAAGGCATTGACCCTATCTCTCACTAAGGCCCAGAATCTATCCCTAACATGGGCCCTGCTGCAATCAATAATGAAAATCCGGACACTATCCTGAGCTAATATGCTGACACTTTTCTATCCACGGACCTGACACAGTCCCAAAGAAAGGCCTGTCGCTGTCCTTAAATGAAGACCTGAGGCTGTGCCTAACTCAGGCCCTGAAGCTTTCCCTAACGGAGGCCTCGATTCTCTGACGCACTCAGGCCCTGCTCATGTCCTTAACTATGACCCGAATGCTGACCCAACAAAGGCCCGGATGCTGCTTCGACGTCATGCCCTGACACTGTCTCCAGCTAGGGGCCTGAAGCTGGGCCTCACTCAGGCCCTGTTTCTTGCCCTAAGTCCGGTCCTGATGCTGGTCCTAAATAAGGCCCTCAGGTTCTCAGTAACTAAGGTCTTGACACTATCCCGAGGTCATTTGCTGACACAATCCCTAGACTTTACCCTAACCCTGTCCCTAGCTAATGTCCTGCCTCTTATGCTAACTGAAGCCCTTATGCTGTGCCCATGTCAGGACCTGAATTGAGTCCCCATGCCCTGACACTGTCCCTAACTAAGGCCTGGATGTTAGGCCTAACTCAAGGCCTGACACTGTCCCTAACTAAGGCCCTGATGCCATCAATATCTAAAGTCCTCACACTATCCTCAGCTAATTTACTATCCCATCTCTTACTAAGGTCCTGAAAATATCGCTAAGTAAGCCGTGACGCTGTCCCTAACAGAAGGCCTGCTCATGTCTTTAACGAAGACCATAATGCTGATCCAACAAGGGCACTGGTGCTGCTCCTGTGTCACGCCCTGACAGTGTCCCCACCTACAGGAATGACGCTAGGCCTCACTCAGGCCCTGTCGCTCACCCCAAGCCAGTCCGGGATGCGATTTTTACATGAAGCCCTAACATTGCTTCTAAAGAAGGCCCTGATGCTCTCAGTAACTAAGGTCTTGACACTATCTCTCACTAAGGCCTGGAATCTGTCCCTAACATGGGTCCTGCTGCAATCAATAACTAAAATCCGGACACTATCCTGAGCTAATATGCTGACACATTTCTATCCAAGGTTCTGACACTGTCCCAAAGAGAGCCCTGTCACTCTCCTTAACTGAAGACGTGAGGCTGTGCCTAACTCAGGCCCTGAAGCTTTCCTTAACCCAGGCCTTGATTCTGTGACTCACTCAAGCCCTGCTCATGTCTTTCACTATGACCCGAATGCTGACTCCACAAACGCCCTGATGCTGCTCCTAAGTCATGCCCTGACAGTGTCTGCATCTAGGGGCCTGATGCTAGGCCTCACTCAGGCCCTCACTTTCTCCCTATACCAGGCTCTGACACTGTCCCTACCCGAAGCCCTGGCACAGATCCTAAATTAGGCCCTGATTCTATAAGTAACTAAGGGCTTGATTCCAAACCTAGGTCATTACCTGACACTAGCCCTAGACCTGAACGTAAACTTCTCTTTTGCTAATGTTAAATTTAGCTAAAGAGATTCTTTAGGATGAAATTCTTTCATCTTCTGAATAGAGTTTTCTGAAAAACATAATGTTTAAACTCTTACTGAACTTAAACAAAATGTACTCAACTTCTGTGGAATATTCCTTTATACCAGCCTGCCTGGTTTACTTCTGCATTTGCCTGTGTTGGCTTTCAGGGTGCTTGTAGGAATACCTCCTCTTATGCTAACGAACTAACTCTTATTATGCTAAATCCCTAATGTTTTCCCTAGTTAAATTCAGGAAACTCCTCCCAAGGCTGTGAACCCCTCCCAAACTGAGGCCTGGAGGCTCATCCTAGCTCAGGCCCTGACACAACTCCTAGCTCAGTCCCTGACACTATACCTAACAAAGGCTATAATGCTACTCCTAACTCAGGCCCTGACACTGTTTCTAACTAAAGCCCAGCTGCCGCCAATATCTAAAATCCTGATACTATCCTGAGTTAATATCCTGACCCAGGTCTTACCAAGGTCCTGAAACTGACCCAAAGTAAGCCTTGATGCTGTCCATAAATGAGGCCCTGAGGCTCTCCCTAACAGAGGCCCTGATAATGTCTTTAATGAAGAACCTGACGCTGATCCCACAGAGGCCCTTCTGCTGCTCCTAAGTCATGCCCTGACAGTGTCCCGAACTCAGGCCCTAAAGATAAGCCTCACTTAGGCCCTTTGGCTGTACCTTCCTTATGCTCTGACGCTGTCTGTATAGGAAGCCCTGGCAGTGGTCCTGATTTAGGCCCTCACGCTGGTCCTAAGTAAGGCCCTGAGGCTCTCAATAACGAAGGTCTTCACGCTTTTCCTGGGTCATTTCGTGACGCTATCCCTGGCCCGGAACCTGACTCTGTCCCAAGCTCATGTCCTGCATCTTATCCTAAATGAAACCCTAATAGTATCCCTAACTAAGCCCTGACCAATCCGAACAAAGGCCTTGACACTATCTCTCACTAAAGCCCGGAATCTGTCCCTAACATGGGACCTGTTGCAATCAATAACTAAAATCCGGACACTGTCCTGAGGTAATTTCCTGACACATTTCTATGCACGATCCTGACACTGTCCCAAACCTGTCGGTGTCTGTAAGTGAAGACCTGACACTGTGCCTAACTCAGGCCCTGAAGCTTTCCCTAAGTGAGGCCTTGATTCTGTGACTCACTCAAGGCCTGCTCATGTCTTTCACTATGACCTTTCGCTGACCCAACCAAGGTGTTTATGCTGCTCCTAAGTCGTACCCTGACTGTGTCTGCAGCTAGGGGGCTGACGCTAGGCCTCACTCAGGCCTTGACGTTCTCCATAAGTCAGGTCTGAATCTGTCCCTACCGAAAATCTTGACGCAGGTCCTAAATTTTAGGCCTTGATTCTCTAAGTAACTAAGGTCTTGACACCAAATCTAGGTCATTAACTGACACTACCCCTAGACCTTAATCTAATCTTGACTTTAGCTAATGTCAAGTTTAGGGAAAGAGATTCTTTACGATGAAATTCTTTCATCATATGAATATTGGTTTCTTAAAACAATAATTTTTAAACTCTTGTTAACCTTAAACAAACTGTACTCAACTGCTGTGGAATATTCCTTCATAGCAGCGTGCATGGTTCACTTTTACATTCTTGTGTGTTGGCCTTCAGGGTTCTTGCAGGAATGGCTCCTCTTATGCTAACTAAATCATCCCTGATGCTGAACATAAATAAGGCGCTGAAATTACTCCCGATGCTCTGAACCGCTCCCTAACTACGGCCTGGAGACTCGTGCTAACCCAGGCGCTGACACTGTCCCTAACCAAGACCCTGACATTACACGTAACTCGGACCCTGACACTACTCCTAGCTCACTCCCTGACACTATACCTAACAAAGGCCATAATGATATTCCTAACTCAGACCCTGACACTGACTCTAACTAAGGCCCTACTGCCGCCAATATCTAAAGTCCTGATACTATCCTGAGTTAATATCCTGACCCAGGTCTTACCAAGGTCCTGAAACTGACCCAAAGTAAGCCTTGATGCTGTCCGAAAATGAGGTCCTGAGGCTCTCCCTAACAGAGGCCCTGATAATGTCTTTAGTGAAGACCCTCAGGCTGATCCCACAGAGGCCCTTCTGCTGCTCCTAAGTCATGCCCTGACACTTTCCCTAACTCAGATCCTAAAGATAGGCCTCACTTAGGCACTTGGGCTGTACCTTACTTAGGCTCTGATGCTGTCCTTATATGAAGCCAGGGCAGTGGTCGTGATTTAGGGCCTGACTCTGGTCCTAAGTCAGGCCCCGATGCTCTCAATAACTAAGGTTTTAACGCTTTCTCTTGGTCGTTTCCTGACACTATCCCTGGCCCGGAACCTGACTCTGTCCCAAGCTCATGTCCTGCATCTTATCCTAAATGAAACCCTAACACTCTCCGTAACTAGGGCCCTGAATAATCCTGCCTAAGGCCTTGACACGACTTCTCACTAAGGCCCGGAACCTGACATTGTCCCTAGAAAAGGCCCTGACTATACCTAACAAAGGCTATAATGCTAGTCCTAACTCAGGCCCTGACACTGTTTCTAACTAAAGCCCAGCTGCCGCCAATATCTAAAATCCTGATATTATCCTGAGTTAATATCCTGACCCAGGTCTTACCAAGGTCCTGAAACTGACCCAAAGTAAGCCTTGATGCTGTCTGAAAATGAGGCCCTGAGGCTCTCCCTAACAGAGGCCCTGATAATGTCTTTAGTGAAGACCCTCACGATGATCCCACAGAGGCCCTTCTGCTGCTCCTAAGTCATGCCCTGACAGTGTCCCGAACTCAGGCCCTAAAGATAAGCCTCACTTAGGCCCTTTGGCTGTACCTTCCTTATGCTCTGACGCTGTCTGTATAGGAAGCCCTGGCAGTGGTCCTGATTTAGACCCTCACGCTGGTCCTAAGTAAGGCCCTGAGGCTCTCAATAACGAAGGTCTTCACACTTTTCCTGGGTCATTTCGTGACGCTATCCCTGGCCTGGAACCTGACTCTGTCCCAAGCTCATGTCCTGCATCTTATCCTAAATGAAACCCTAATAGTATCCCTAACTAAGCCCTGACTAATCCGAACAAAGGCCTTGACACTATCTCTCACTAAAGCCCGGAATCTGTCCCTAACATGGGACCTGTTGCAATCAATAACTAAAATCCGGACACTGTCCTGAGCTAATATCCTGACTCATTTCTATCCACTGTTCTGATACTTTCCAAAAGAAAGCCTGTTGCCGTCCTTAAGTGAAGACCTGAGGCTGTTCCTAACTCAGGCCCTGAAGCTTTCCCTGACTGAGGCCTTGATTCTGTGACTAACACAGGCCCTGTTCATGTCTTTCACTATGACCTGCATGCTGACCCCACAAAGGCCCTGATGCTGTTCCTACGTCATGCCCTGACTGTGTCTCCAGCAGGTGGGCTGGCACTAGGCCTCACTCAGGCCTAGACGTTCTCCCTAAGTCAGGCTCTGACGCTGTCCCTACCCGAAGCCCTGACACAGGTCCTAAATTAGGCCCTGATTCTCTAAATAACTAAGGTCTTGACACCAACCCAGGTCATTTTCTGACACTATCCCTGGCTCGGATCATGAGTCTGTCCCAAGCTCATGTCCTGCATCTTATCCTAAATGAAACCCTAATAGTATCCCTAACTAAGCCCTGACTAATCCGAACAAAGGCCTTGACACTATCTCTCACTAAAGCCCGGAATCTGTCCCTAACATGGCACCTGTTGCAATCAATAACTAAAATCCGGACACTGTCCTGAGGTAATTTCCTGACACATTTCTATGCACGATCCTGACACTGTCCCAAACCTGTCGGTGTCTGTAAGTGAAGACCTGACACTGTGCCTAACTCAGGCCCTGAAGCTTTCCCTAAGTGAGGCCTTGATTCTGTGACTCACTCAAGGCCTGCTCATGTCTTTCACTATGACCTTTCGCTGACCCAACCAAGGTGTTTATGCTGCTCCTAAGTCGTACCCTGACTGTGTCTGCAGCTAGGGGGCTGACGCTAGGCCTCACTCAGGCCCTGACGTTCTCCATAAGTCAGGTCTGACGCTGTCCCTACCGAAAATCTTGACGCAGGTCCTAAATTTTAGGCCTTGATTCTCTAAGTAACTAAGGTCTTGACACCAAATCTAGGTCATTAACTGACACTACCCCTAGACCTTAATCTAATCTTGACTTTAGCTAATGTCAAGTTTAGGGAAAGAGATTCTTTACGATGAAATTCTTTCATCATATGAATATTGGTTTCTTAAAACAATAATTTTTAAACTCTTGTTAACCTTAAACAAAGTGTACTCAACTGCTGTGGAATATTCCTTCATAGCAGCGTGCATGGTTTACTTTTACATTCTTGTGTGTTGGCCTTCAGTGTTCTTGCAGGAATGGCTCCTCTTATGCTAACTAAATCATCCCTGATGCTGAACATAAATAAGGCGCTGAAATTACTCCCGATGCTCTGAAACTGTCCCTAACTACGGCCTGGAGACTCGTGCTAAACCAGGCCCTGACACTGTCCCAAACCAAGACCCTGACATTACACGTAACTCGGACCCTGACACTACTCCTAGCTCAGTCCCTGACACTATTACCTAACAAAGCCCATAATGATATTCCTAACTCAGACCCTGACACTGACTCTAACTAAGGCCCTACTTCTGCCAATATCTAAAGTCCTGATGCTATCCTGAGTTAATATCCTGACCCAGGTCTTACCAAGGTCCTGA
Source organism: Kogia breviceps (assembly GCF_026419965.1). Taxonomy (NCBI): domain Eukaryota; kingdom Metazoa; phylum Chordata; class Mammalia; order Artiodactyla; family Physeteridae; genus Kogia; species Kogia breviceps. The sequence goes on from NW_026711980.1 coordinate 1,017,568, forward strand.
AACTGACCCAAAGTAAGCCTTGATGCTGTCCGAAAATGAGGTCCTGAGGCTCTCCCTAACAGAGGCCCTGATAATGTCTTTAATGAAGACCCTCAGGCTGATCCCACAGAGGCCCTTCTGCTGCTCCTAAGTCATGCCCTGACAGTGTCCCGAACTCAGGCCCTAAACATAAGCCTCACTTAGGCCCTTTGGCTGTACCTTCCTTATGCTCTGACGCTGTCTGTATAGGAAGCCCTGGCAGTGGTCCTGATTTAGGCCCTCACGCTGGTCCTAAGTAAGGCCCTGAGGCTCTCAATAACGAAGGTCTTCACGCTTTTCCTGGGTCATTTCGTGACGCTATCCCTGGCCCGGAACCTGACTCTGTCCCAAGCTCATGTCCTGCATCTTATCCTAAATGAAACCCTAATACTCTCCCTAACTAAGCCCTGACGAAACCTAACAAAGGCCTTCACACTATCTCTCACGAGCGCCCGGAATCTGTCCCTAATGGTCCCTGCTGCAATTAATAACTAAAAAAAGGACACTGTCCTGAGCTAATATCCTGACACATTTCTAGCCACTGTCCTGATACTTTCCAAAAGAAAGCCTGTTGCCGTCCTTAAGTGAAGACCTGAGGCTGTTCCTAACTCAGGCCCTGAAGCTTTCCCTAACTGAGGCCTTGATTCTGTGACTAACACAGGCCCTGTTCATGTCTTTCACTATGACCTGCATGCTGACCCCACAAAGGCCCTGATGCTGTTCCTACGTCATGCCCTGACTGTGTCTCCAGCAGGTGGGCTGGCACTAGGCCTCACTCAGGCCTAGACGTTCTCCCTAAGTCAGGCTCTGACGATGTCCCTACCCGAAGCCCTGACACAGGTCCTAAATTAGGCCCTGATTCTCTAAATAACTAAGGTCTTGACACCAACCCAGGTCATTTTCTGACACTATCCCTGGCTCGGATCATGAGTCTGTCCCAAGCTCATGTCCTGCATCTTATCCTAATTGAAACCCTAATACTCTCCCTAACTAAGGCCCGGACTAATCCTAATTAAGGCATTGACCCTATCTCTCACTAAGGCCCAGAATCTATCCCTAACATGGGCCCTGCTGCAATCAATAATGAAAATCCGGACACTATCCTGAGCTAATATGCTGACACTTTTCTATCCACGGACCTGACACAGTCCCAAAGAAAGGCCTGTCGCTGTCCTTAAATGAAGACCTGAGGCTGTGCCTAACTCAGGCCCTGAAGCTTTCCCTAACGGAGGCCTCGATTCTCTGACGCACTCAGGCCCTGCTCATGTCCTTAACTATGACCCGAATGCTGACCCAACAAAGGCCCGGATGCTGCTTCGACGTCATGCCCTGACACTGTCTCCAGCTAGGGGCCTGAAGCTGGGCCTCACTCAGGCCCTGTTTCTTGCCCTAAGTCCGGTCCTGATGCTGGTCCTAAATAAGGCCCTCAGGTTCTCAGTAACTAAGGTCTTGACACTATCCCGAGGTCATTTGCTGACACAATCCCTAGACTTTACCCTAACCCTGTCCCTAGCTAATGTCCTGCCTCTTATGCTAACTGAAGCCCTTATGCTGTGCCCATGTCAGGACCTGAATTGAGTCCCCATGCCGTGACACTGTCCGTAACTAAGGCCTGGATGTTAGGCCTAACTCAAGGCCTGACACTGTCCCTAACTAAGGCCCTGATGCCATCAATATCTAAAGTCCTCACACTATCCTCAGCTAATTTACTATCCCATCTCTTACTAAGGTCCTGAAAATATCGCTAAGTAAGCCGTGACGCTGTCCCTAACAGAAGGCCTGCTCATGTCTTTAACGAAGACCATAATGCTGATCCAACAAGGGCACTGGTGCTGCTCCTGTGTCACGCCCTGACAGTGTCCCCACCTACAGGAATGACGCTAGGCCTCACTCAGGCCCTGTCGCTCACCCCAAGCCAGTCCGGGATGCGATTTTTACATGAAGCCCTAACATTGCTTCTAAAGAAGGCCCTGATGCTCTCAGTAACTAAGGTCTTGACACTATCTCTCACTAAGGCCTGGAATCTGTCCCTAACATGGGTCCTGCTGCAATCAATAACTAAAATCCGGACACTATCCTGAGCTAATATGCTGACACATTTCTATCCAAGGTTCTGACACTGTCCCAAAGAGAGCCCTGTCGCTCTCCTTAACTGAAGACGTGAGGCTGTGCCTAACTCAGGCCCTGAAGCTTTCCTTAACCCAGGCCTTGATTCTGTGACTCACTCAAGCCCTGCTCATGTCTTTCACTATGACCCGAATGCTGACTCCACAAACGCCCTGATGCTGCTCCTAAGTCATGCCCTGACAGTGTCTGCATCTAGGGGCCTGATGCTAGGCCTCACTCAGGCCCTCACTTTCTCCCTATACCAGGCTCTGACACTGTCCCTACCCGAAGCCCTGGCACAGATCCTAAATTAGGCCCTGATTCTATAAGTAACTAAGGGCTTGATTCCAAACCTAGGTCATTACCTGACACTAGCCCTAGACCTGAACGTAAACTTCTCTTTTGCTAATGTTAAATTTAGCTAAAGAGATTCTTTAGGATGAAATTCTTTCATCTTCTGAATAGAGTTTTCTGAAAAACATAATGTTTAAACTCTTACTGAACTTAAACAAAATGTACTCAACTTCTGTGGAATATTCCTTTATACCAGCCTGCCTGGTTTACTTCTGCATTTGCCTGTGTTGGCTTTCAGGGTGCTTGTAGGAATACCTCCTCTTATGCTAACGAACTAACTCTTATTATGCTAAATCCCTAATGTTTTCCCTAGTTAAATTCAGGAAACTCCTCCCAAGGCTGTGAACCCCTCCCAAACTGAGGCCTGGAGGCTCATCCTAGCTCAGGCCCTGACACAACTCCTAGCTCAGTCCCTGACACTATACCTAACAAAGGCTATAATGCTACTCCTAACTCAGGCCCTGACACTGTTTCTAACTAAAGCCCAGCTGCCGCCAATATCTAAAATCCTGATACTATCCTGAGTTAATATCCTGACCCAGGTCTTACCAAGGTCCTGAAACTGACCCAAAGTAAGCCTTGATGCTGTCCATAAATGAGGCCCTGAGGCTCTCCCTAACAGAGGCCCTGATAATGTCTTTAATGAAGAACCTGACGCTGATCCCACAGAGGCCCTTCTGCTGCTCCTAAGTCATGCCCTGACAGTGTCCCGAACTCAGGCCCTAAAGATAAGCCTCACTTAGGCCCTTTGGCTGTACCTTCCTTATGCTCTGACGCTGTCTGTATAGGAAGCCCTGGCAGTGGTCCTGATTTAGGCCCTCACGCTGGTCCTAAGTAAGGCCCTGAGGCTCTCAATAACGAAGGTCTTCACGCTTTTCCTGGGTCATTTCGTGACGCTATCCCTGGCCCGGAACCTGACTCTGTCCCAAGCTCATGTCCTGCATCTTATCCTAAATGAAACCCTAATAGTATCCCTAACTAAGCCCTGACCAATCCGAACAAAGGCCTTGACACTATCTCTCACTAAAGCCCGGAATCTGTCCCTAACATGGCACCTGTTGCAATCAATAACTAAAATCCGGACACTGTCCTGAGGTAATTTCCTGACACATTTCTATGCACGATCCTGACACTGTCCCAAACCTGTCGGTGTCTTTAAGTGAAGACCTGACACTGTGCCTAACTCAGGCCCTGAAGCTTTCCCTAAGTGAGGCCTTGATTCTGTGACTCACTCAAGGCCTGCTCATGTCTTTCACTATGACCTTTCGCTGACCCAACCAAGGTGTTTATGCTGCTCCTAAGTCGTACCCTGACTGTGTCTGCAGCTAGGGGGCTGACGCTAGGCCTCACTCAGGCGTTGACGTTCTCCATAAGTCAGGTCTGAATCTGTCCCTACCGAAAATCTTGACGCAGGTCCTAAATTTTAGGCCTTGATTCTCTAAGTAACTAAGGTCTTGACACCAAATCTAGGTCATTAACTGACACTACCCCTAGACCTTAATCTAATCTTGACTTTAGCTAATGTCAAGTTTAGGGAAAGAGATTCTTTACGATGAAATTCTTTCATCATATGAATATTGGTTTCTTAAAACAATAATTTTTAAACTCTTGTTAACCTTAAACAAACTGTACTCAACTGCTGTGGAATATTCCTTCATAGCAGCGTGCATGGTTCACTTTTACATTCTTGTGTGTTGGCCTTCAGGGTTCTTGCAGGAATGGCTCCTCTTATGCTAACTAAATCATCCCTGATGCTGAACATAAATAAGGCGCTGAAATTACTCCCGATGCTCTGAACCGCTCCCTAACTACGGCCTGGAGACTCGTGCTAACCCAGGCGCTGACACTGTCCCTAACCAAGACCCTGACATTACACGTAACTCGGACCCTGACACTACTCCTAGCTCACTCCCTGACACTATACCTAACAAAGGCCATAATGATATTCCTAACTCAGACCCTGACACTGACTCTAACTAAGGCCCTACTGCCGCCAATATCTAAAGTCCTGATACTATCCTGAGTTAATATCCTGACCCAGGTCTTACCAAGGTCCTGAAACTGACCCAAAGTAAGCCTTGATGCTGTCCGAAAATGAGGTCCTGAGGCTCTCCCTAACAGAGGCCCTGATAATGTCTTTAGTGAAGACCCTCAGGCTGATCCCACAGAGGCCCTTCTGCTGCTCCTAAGTCATGCCCTGACACTTTCCCTAACTCAGATCCTAAAGATAGGCCTCACTTAGGCACTTGGGCTGTACCTTACTTAGGCTCTGATGCTGTCCTTATATGAAGCCAGGGCAGTGGTCGTGATTTAGGGCCTGACTCTGGTCCTAAGTCAGGCCCCGATGCTCTCAAAAACTAAGGTTTTAACGCTTTCTCTTGGTCGTTTCCTGACACTATCCCTGGCCCGGAACCTGACTCTGTCCCAAGCTCATGTCCTGCATCTTATCCTAAATGAAACCCTAACACTCTCCGTAACTAGGGCCCTGAATAATCCTGCCTAAGGCCTTGACACGACTTCTCACTAAGGCCCGGAACCTGACATTGTCCCTAGAAAAGGCCCTGACTATACCTAACAAAGGCTATAATGCTAGTCCTAACTCAGGCCCTGACACTGTTTCTAACTAAAGCCCAGCTGCCGCCAATATCTAAAATCCTGATATTATCCTGAGTTAATATCCTGACCCAGGTCTTACCAAGGTCCTGAAACTGACCCAAAGTAAGCCTTGATGCTGTCTGAAAATGAGGCCCTGAGGCTCTCCCTAACAGAGGCCCTGATAATGTCTTTAGTGAAGACCCTCACGATGATCCCACAGAGGCCCTTCTGCTGCTCCTAAGTCATGCCCTGACAGTGTCCCGAACTCAGGCCCTAAAGATAAGCCTCACTTAGGCCCTTTGGCTGTACCTTCCTTATGCTCTGACGCTGTCTGTATAGGAAGCCCTGGCAGTGGTCCTGATTTAGACCCTCACGCTGGTCCGAAGTAAGGCCCTGAGGCTCTCAATAACGAAGGTCTTCACGCTTTTCCTGGGTCATTTCGTGACGCTATCCCTGGCCTGGAACCTGACTCTGTCCCAAGCTCATGTCCTGCATCTTATCCTAAATGAAACCCTAATAGTATCCCTAACTAAGCCCTGACTAATCCGAACAAAGGCCTTGACACTATCTCTCACTAAAGCCCGGAATCTGTCCCTAACATGGGACCTGTTGCAATCAATAACTAAAATCCGGACACTGTCCTGAGCTAATATCCTGACTCATTTCTATCCACTGTTCTGATACTTTCCAAAAGAAAGCCTGTTGCCGTCCTTAAGTGAAGACCTGAGGCTGTTCCTAACTCAGGCCCTGAAGCTTTCCCTGACTGAGGCCTTGATTCTGTGACTAACACAGGCCCTGTTCATGTCTTTCACTATGACCTGCATGCTGACCCCACAAAGGCCCTGATGCTGTTCCTACGTCATGCCCTGACTGTGTCTCCAGCAGGTGGGCTGGCACTAGGCCTCACTCAGGCCTAGACGTTCTCCCTAAGTCAGGCTCTGACGCTGTCCCTACCCGAAGCCCTGACACAGGTCCTAAATTAGGCCCTGATTCTCTAAATAACTAAGGTCTTGACACCAACCCAGGTCATTTTCTGACACTATCCCTGGCTCGGATCATGAGTCTGTCCCAAGCTCATGTCCTGCATCTTATCCTAAATGAAACCCTAATAGTATCCCTAACTAAGCCCTGACTAATCCGAACAAAGGCCTTGACACTATCTCTCACTAAAGCCCGGAATCTGTCCCTAACATGGCACCTGTTGCAATCAATAACTAAAATCCGGACACTGTCCTGAGGTAATTTCCTGACACATTTCTATGCACGATCCTGACACTGTCCCAAACCTGTCGGTGTCTGTAAGTGAAGACCTGACACTGTGCCTAACTCAGGCCCTGAAGCATTCCCTAAGTGAGGCCTTGATTCTGTGACTCACTCAAGGCCTGCTCATGTCTTTCACTATGACCTTTCGCTGACCCAACCAAGGTGTTTATGCTGCTCCTAAGTCGTACCCTGACTGTGTCTGCAGCTAGGGGGCTGACGCTAGGCCTCACTCGGGCCCTGACTTTCTCCATAAGTCAGGTCTGACGCTGTCCCTACCGAAAATCTTGACGCAGGTCCTAAATTTTAGGCCTTGATTCTCTAAGTAACTAAGGTCTTGACACCAAATCTACGTCATTAACTGACACTACCCCTAGACCTTAATCTAATCTTGACTTTAGCTAATGTCAAGTTTAGGGAAAGAGATTCTTTACGATGAAATTCTTTCATCATATGAATATTGGTTTCTTAAAACAATAATTTTTAAACTCTTGTTAACCTTAAACAAACTGTACTCAACTGCTGTGGAATATTCCTTCATAGCAGCGTGCATGGTTCACTTTTACATTCTTGTGTGTTGGCCTTCAGGGTTCTTGCAGGAATGGCTCCTCTTATGCTAACTAAATCATCCCTGATGCTGAACATAAATAAGGCGCTGAAATTACTCCCGATGCTCTGAACCTGTCCCTAACTACGGCCTGGAGACTCGTGCTAACCCAGGCGCTGACACTGTCCCTAACCAAGACCCTGACATTACACGTAACTCGGACCCTGACACTACTCCTAGCTCACTCCCTGACACTATACCTAACAAAGGCCATAATGATATTCCTAACTCAGACCCTGACACTGACTCTAACTAAGGCCCTACTGCCGCCAATATCTAAAGTCCTGATACTATCCTGAGTTAATATCCTGACCCAGGTCTTACCAAGGTCCTGAAACTGACCCAAAGTAAGCCTTGATGCTGTCCGAAAATGAGGTCCTGAGGCTCTCCCTAACAGAGGCCCTGATAATGTCTTTAGTGAAGACCCTCAGGCTGATCCCACAGAGGCCCTTCTGCTGCTCCTAAGTCATGCCCTGACACTTTCCCTAACTCAGATCCTAAAGATAGGCCTCACTTAGGCACTTGGGCTGTACCTTACTTAGGCTCTGATGCTGTCCTTATATGAAGCCAGGGCAGTGGTCGTGATTTAGGGCCTGACTCTGGTCCTAAGTCAGGCCCCGATGCTCTCAATAACTAAGGTTTTAACGCTTTCTCTTGGTCGTTTCCTGACACTATCCCTGGCCCGGAACCTGACTCTGTCCCAAGCTCATGTCCTGCATCTTATCCTAAATGAAACCCTAACACTCTCCGTAACTAGGGCCCTGAATAATCCTGCCTAAGGCCTTGACACGACTTCTCACTAAGGCCCGGAACCTGACATTGTCCCTAGAAAAGGCCCTGACTATACCTAACAAAGGCTATAATGCTAGTCCTAACTCAGGCCCTGACACTGTTTCTAACTAAAGCCCAGCTGCCGCCAATATCTAAAATCCTGATATTATCCTGAGTTAATATCCTGACCCAGGTCTTACCAAGGTCCTGAAACTGACCCAAAGTAAGCCTTGATGCTGTCTGAAAATGAGGCCCTGAGGCTCTCCCTAACAGAGGCCCTGATAATGTCTTTAGTGAAGACCCTCACGATGATCCCACAGAGGCCCTTCTGCTGCTCCTAAGTCATGCCCTGACAGTGTCCCGAACTCAGGCCCTAAAGATAAGCCTCACTTAGGCCCTTTGGCTGTACCTTCCTTATGCTCTGACGCTGTCTGTATAGGAAGCCCTGGCAGTGGTCCTGATTTAGACCCTCACGCTGGTCCGAAGTAAGGCCCTGAGGCTCTCAATAACGAAGGTCTTCACGCTTTTCCTGGGTCATTTCGTGACGCTATCCCTGGCCTGGAACCTGACTCTGTCCCAAGCTCATGTCCTGCATCTTATCCTAAATGAAACCCTAATAGTATCCCTAACTAAGCCCTGACTAATCCGAACAAAGGCCTTGACACTATCTCTCACTAAAGCCCGGAATCTGTCCCTAACATGGGACCTGTTGCAATCAATAACTAAAATCCGGACACTGTCCTGAGCTAATATCCTGACTCATTTCTATCCACTGTTCTGATACTTTCCAAAAGAAAGCCTGTTGCCGTCCTTAAGTGAAGACCTGAGGCTGTTCCTAACTCAGGCCCTGAAGCTTTCCCTGACTGAGGCCTTGATTCTGTGACTAACACAGGCCCTGTTCATGTCTTTCACTATGACCTGCATGCTGACCCCACAAAGGCCCTGATGCTGTTCCTACGTCATGCCCTGACTGTGTCTCCAGCAGGTGGGCTGGCACTAGGCCTCACTCAGGCCTAGACGTTCTCCCTAAGTCAGGCTCTGACGCTGTCCCTACCCGAAGCCCTGACACAGGTCCTAAATTAGGCCCTGATTCTCTAAATAACTAAGGTCTTGACACCAACCCAGGTCATTTTCTGACACTATCCCTGGCTCGGATCATGAGTCTGTCCCAAGCTCATGTCCTGCATCTTATCCTAAATGAAACCCTAATAGTATCCCTAACTAAGCCCTGACTAATCCGAACAAAGGCCTTGACACTATCTCTCACTAAAGCCCGGAATCTGTCCCTAACATGGCACCTGTTGCAATCAATAACTAAAATCCGGACACTGTCCTGAGGTAATTTCCTGACACATTTCTATGCACGATCCTGACACTGTCCCAAACCTGTCGGTGTCTGTAAGTGAAGACCTGACACTGTGCCTAACTCAGGCCCTGAAGCATTCCCTAAGTGAGGCCTTGATTCTGTGACTCACTCAAGGCCTGCTCATGTCTTTCACTATGACCTTTCGCTGACCCAACCAAGGTGTTTATGCTGCTCCTAAGTCGTACCCTGACTGTGTCTGCAGCTAGGGGGCTGACGCTAGGCCTCACTCGGGCCCTGACTTTCTCCATAAGTCAGGTCTGACGCTGTCCCTACCGAAAATCTTGACGCAGGTCCTAAATTTTAGGCCTTGATTCTCTAAGTAACTAAGGTCTTGACACCAAATCTACGTCATTAACTGACACTACCCCTAGACCTTAATCTAATCTTGACTTTAGCTAATGTCAAGTTTAGGGAAAGAGATTCTTTACGATGAAATTCTTTCATCATATGAATATTGGTTTCTTAAAACAATAATTTTTAAACTCTTGTTAACCTTAAACAAACTGTACTCAACTGCTGTGGAATATTCCTTCATAGCAGCGTGCATGGTTCACTTTTACATTCTTGTGTGTTGGCCTTCAGGGTTCTTGCAGGAATGGCTCCTCTTATGCTAACTAAATCATCCCTGATGCTGAACATAAATAAGGCGCTGAAATTACTCCCGATGCTCTGAACCGCTCCCTAACTACGGCCTGGAGACTCGTGCTAACCCAGGCGCTGACACTGTCCCTAACCAAGACCCTGACATTACACGTAACTCGGACCCTGACACTACTCCTAGCTCACTCCCTGACACTATACCTAACAAAGGCCATAATGATATTCCTAACTCAGACCCTGACACTGACTCTAACTAAGGCCCTACTGCCGCCAATATCTAAAGTCCTGATACTATCCTGAGTTAATATCCTGACCCAGGTCTTACCAAGGTCCTGAAACTGACCCAAAGTAAGCCTTGATGCTGTCCGAAAATGAGGTCCTGAGGCTCTCCCTAACAGAGGCCCTGATAATGTCTTTAATGAAGACCCTCAGGCTGATCCCACAGAGGCCCTTCTGCTGCTCCTAAGTCATGCCCTGACACTTTCCCTAACTCAGATCCTAAAGATAGGCCTCACTTAGGCACTTGGGCTGTACCTTACTTAGGCTCTGATGCTGTCCTTATATGAAGCCAGGGCAGTGGTCGTGATTTAGGGCCTGACTCTGGTCCTAAGTCAGGCCCCGATGCTCTCAATAACTAAGGTTTTAACGCTTTCTCTTGGTCGTTTCCTGACACTATCCCTGGCCCGGAACCTGACTCTGTCCCAAGCTCATGTCCTGCATCTTATCCTAAATGAAACCCTAACACTCTCCGTAACTAGGGCCCTGAATAATCCTGCCTAAGGCCTTGACACGACTTCTCACTAAGGCCCGGAACCTGACATTGTCCCTAGAAAAGGCCCTGACTATACCTAACAAAGGCTATAATGCTAGTCCTAACTCAGGCCCTGACACTGTTTCTAACTAAAGCCCAGCTGCCGCCAATATCTAAAATCCTGATATTATCCTGAGTTAATATCCTGACCCAGGTCTTACCAAGGTCCTGAAACTGACCCAAAGTAAGCCTTGATGCTGTCTGAAAATGAGGCCCTGAGGCTCTCCCTAACAGAGGCCCTGATAATGTCTTTAGTGAAGACCCTCACGATGATCCCACAGAGGCCCTTCTGCTGCTCCTAAGTCATGCCCTGACAGTGTCCCGAACTCAGGCCCTAAAGATAAGCCTCACTTAGGCCCTTTGGCTGTACCTTCCTTATGCTCTGACGCTGTCTGTATAGGAAGCCCTGGCAGTGGTCCTGATTTAGACCCTCACGCTGGTCCGAAGTAAGGCCCTGAGGCTCTCAATAACGAAGGTCTTCACGCTTTTCCTGGGTCATTTCGTGACGCTATCCCTGGCCTGGAACCTGACTCTGTCCCAAGCTCATGTCCTGCATCTTATCCTAAATGAAACCCTAATAGTATCCCTAACTAAGCCCTGACTAATCCGAACAAAGGCCTTGACACTATCTCTCACTAAAGCCCGGAATCTGTCCCTAACATGGGACCTGTTGCAATCAATAACTAAAATCCGGACACTGTCCTGAGCTAATATCCTGACTCATTTCTATCCACTGTTCTGATACTTTCCAAAAGAAAGCCTGTTGCCGTCCTTAAGTGAAGACCTGAGGCTGTTCCTAACTCAGGCCCTGAAGCTTTCCCTGACTGAGGCCTTGATTCTGTGACTAACACAGGCCCTGTTCATGTCTTTCACTATGACCTGCATGCTGACCCCACAAAGGCCCTGATGCTGTTCCTACGTCATGCCCTGACTGTGTCTCCAGCAGGTGGGCTGGCACTAGGCCTCACTCAGGCCTAGACGTTCTCCCTAAGTCAGGCTCTGACGCTGTCCCTACCCGAAGCCCTGACACAGGTCCTAAATTAGGCCCTGATTCTCTAAATAACTAAGGTCTTGACACCAACCCAGGTCATTTTCTGACACTATCCCTGGCTCGGATCATGAGTCTGTCCCAAGCTCATGTCCTGCATCTTATCCTAAATGAAACCCTAATAGTATCCCTAACTAAGCCCTGACTAATCCGAACAAAGGCCTTGACACTATCTCTCACTAAAGCCCGGAATCTGTCCCTAACATGGCACCTGTTGCAATCAATAACTAAAATCCGGACACTGTCCTGAGGTAATTTCCTGACACATTTCTATGCACGATCCTGACACTGTCCCAAACCTGTCGGTGTCTGTAAGTGAAGACCTGACACTGTGCCTAACTCAGGCCCTGAAGCATTCCCTAAGTGAGGCCTTGATTCTGTGAATCACTCAACGCCTGCTCATGTCTTTCACTATGACCTTTCGCTGACCCAACCAAGGTGTTTATGCTGCTCCTAAGTCGTACCCTGACTGTGTCTGCAGCTAGGGGGCTGACGCTAGGCCTCACTCGGGCCCTGACTTTCTCCATAAGTCAGGTCTGACGCTGTCCCTACCGAAAATCTTGACGCAGGTCCTAAATTTTAGGCCTTGATTCTCTAAGTAACTAAGGTCTTGACACCAAATCTACGTCATTAACTGACACTACCCCTAGACCTTAATCTAATCTTGACTTTAGCTAATGTCAAGTTTAGGGAAAGAGATTCTTTACGATGAAATTCTTTCATCATATGAATATTGGTTTCTTAAAACAATAATTTTTAAACTCTTGTTAACCTTAAACAAACTGTACTCAACTGCTGTGGAATATTCCTTCATAGCAGCGTGCATGGTTCACTTTTACATTCTTGTGTGTTGGCCTTCAGGGTTCTTGCAGGAATGGCTCCTCTTATGCTAACTAAATCATCCCTGATGCTGAACATAAATAAGGCGCTGAAATTACTCCCGATGCTCTGAACCGCTCCCTAACTACGGCCTGGAGACTCGTGCTAACCCAGGCGCTGACACTGTCCCTAACCAAGACCCTGACATTACACGTAACTCGGACCCTGACACTACTCCTAGCTCACTCCCTGACACTATACCTAACAAAGGCCATAATGATATTCCTAACTCAGACCCTGACACTGACTCTAACTAAGGCCCTACTGCCGCCAATATCTAAAGTCCTGATACTATCCTGAGTTAATATCCTGACCCAGGTCTTACCAAGGTCCTGAAACTGACCCAAAGTAAGCCTTGATGCTGTCCGAAAATGAGGTCCTGAGGCTCTCCCTAACAGAGGCCCTGATAATGTCTTTAATGAAGACCCTCAGGCTGATCCCACAGAGGCCCTTCTGCTGCTCCTAAGTCATGCCCTGACACTTTCCCTAACTCAGATCCTAAAGATAGGCCTCACTTAGGCACTTGGGCTGTACCTTACTTAGGCTCTGATGCTGTCCTTATATGAAGCCAGGGCAGTGGTCGTGATTTAGGGCCTGACTCTGGTCCTAAGTCAGGCCCCGATGCTCTCAATAACTAAGGTTTTAACGCTTTCTCTTGGTCGTTTCCTGACACTATCCCTGGCCCGGAACCTGACTCTGTCCCAAGCTCATGTCCTGCATCTTATCCTAAATGAAACCCTAACACTCTCCGTAACTAGGGCCCTGAATAATCCTGCCTAAGGCCTTGACACGACTTCTCACTAAGGCCCGGAACCTGACATTGTCCCTAGAAAAGGCCCTGACTATACCTAACAAAGGCTATAATGCTAGTCCTAACTCAGGCCCTGACACTGTTTCTAACTAAAGCCCAGCTGCCGCCAATATCTAAAATCCTGATATTATCCTGAGTTAATATCCTGACCCAGGTCTTACCAAGGTCCTGAAACTGACCCAAAGTAAGCCTTGATGCTGTCTGAAAATGAGGCCCTGAGGCTCTCCCTAACAGAGGCCCTGATAATGTCTTTAGTGAAGACCCTCACGATGATCCCACAGAGGCCCTTCTGCTGCTCCTAAGTCATGCCCTGACAGTGTCCCGAACTCAGGCCCTAAAGATAAGCCTCACTTAGGCCCTTTGGCTGTACCTTCCTTATGCTCTGACGCTGTCTGTATAGGAAGCCCTGGCAGTGGTCCTGATTTAGACCCTCACGCTGGTCCGAAGTAAGGCCCTGAGGCTCTCAATAACGAAGGTCTTCACGCTTTTCCTGGGTCATTTCGTGACGCTATCCCTGGCCTGGAACCTGACTCTGTCCCAAGCTCATGTCCTGCATCTTATCCTAAATGAAACCCTAATAGTATCCCTAACTAAGCCCTGACTAATCCGAACAAAGGCCTTGACACTATCTCTCACTAAAGCCCGGAATCTGTCCCTAACATGGGACCTGTTGCAATCAATAACTAAAATCCGGACACTGTCCTGAGCTAATATCCTGACTCATTTCTATCCACTGTTCTGATACTTTCCAAAAGAAAGCCTGTTGCCGTCCTTAAGTGAAGACCTGAGGCTGTTCCTAACTCAGGCCCTGAAGCTTTCCCTGACTGAGGCCTTGATTCTGTGACTAACACAGGCCCTGTTCATGTCTTTCACTATGACCTGCATGCTGACCCCACAAAGGCCCTGATGCTGTTCCTACGTCATGCCCTGACTGTGTCTCCAGCAGGTGGGCTGGCACTAGGCCTCACTCAGGCCTAGACGTTCTCCCTAAGTCAGGCTCTGACGCTGTCCCTACCCGAAGCCCTGACACAGGTCCTAAATTAGGCCCTGATTCTCTAAATAACTAAGGTCTTGACACCAACCCAGGTCATTTTCTGACACTATCCCTGGCTCGGATCATGAGTCTGTCCCAAGCTCATGTCCTGCATCTTATCCTAAATGAAACCCTAATAGTATCCCTAACTAAGCCCTGACTAATCCGAACAAAGGCCTTGACACTATCTCTCACTAAAGCCCGGAATCTGTCCCTAACATGGCACCTGTTGCAATCAATAACTAAAATCCGGACACTGTCCTGAGGTAATTTCCTGACACATTTCTATGCACGATCCTGACACTGTCCCAAACCTGTCGGTGTCTGTAAGTGAAGACCTGACACTGTGCCTAACTCAGGCCCTGAAGCATTCCCTAAGTGAGGCCTTGATTCTGTGACTCACTCAAGGCCTGCTCATGTCTTTCACTATGACCTTTCGCTGACCCAACCAAGGTGTTTATGCTGCTCCTAAGTCGTACCCTGACTGTGTCTGCAGCTAGGGGGCTGACGCTAGGCCTCACTCGGGCCCTGACTTTCTCCATAAGTCAGGTCTGACGCTGTCCCTACCGAAAATCTTGACGCAGGTCCTAAATTTTAGGCCTTGATTCTCTAAGTAACTAAGGTCTTGACACCAAATCTACGTCATTAACTGACACTACCCCTAGACCTTAATCTAATCTTGACTTTAGCTAATGTCAAGTTTAGGGAAAGAGATTCTTTACGATGAAATTCTTTCATCATATGAATATTGGTTTCTTAAAACAATAATTTTTAAACTCTTGTTAACCTTAAACAAACTGTACTCAACTGCTGTGGAATATTCCTTCATAGCAGCGTGCATGGTTCACTTTTACATTCTTGTGTGTTGGCCTTCAGGGTTCTTGCAGGAATGGCTCCTCTTATGCTAACTAAATCATCCCTGATGCTGAACATAAATAAGGCGCTGAAATTACTCCCGATGCTCTGAACCGCTCCCTAACTACGGCCTGGAGACTCGTGCTAACCCAGGCGCTGACACTGTCCCTAACCAAGACCCTGACATTACACGTAACTCGGACCCTGACACTACTCCTAGCTCACTCCCTGACACTATACCTAACAAAGGCCATAATGATATTCCTAACTCAGACCCTGACACTGACTCTAACTAAGGCCCTACTGCCGCCAATATCTAAAGTCCTGATACTATCCTGAGTTAATATCCTGACCCAGGTCTTACCAAGGTCCTGAAACTGACCCAAAGTAAGCCTTGATGCTGTCCGAAAATGAGGTCCTGAGGCTCTCCCTAACAGAGGCCCTGATAATGTCTTTAATGAAGACCCTCAGGCTGATCCCACAGAGGCCCTTCTGCTGCTCCTAAGACATGCCCTGACAGTGTCCCTAACACAGGCCCTAAAGATAAGCCTCACTTAGGCCCTTTGGCTGTACCTTCCTTATGCTCTGATGCTGTCTGTATAGGAAGCCCTGGCAGTGGTCCTGATTTAGGCCCTCATGCTGGTCCTAAGTAAGGCCCTGAGGCTCTCAATAACGTAGGTCTTCACGATTATCCTGGGTCATTTCGTGACGCTATCCCTGGCCCGGAACCTGACTTTGTCCCAAGCTAATGTCCTGCATCTTATCCTAAATGAAACCCTAATAGTATCCCTAACTAAGCCCTGACTAATCCGAACAAAGGCCTTGACACTATCTCTCACTAAAGCCCGGAATCTGTCCCTAACATGGGACCTGTTGCAATCAATAACTAAAACCCGGACACTGTCCTGAGCTAATATCCTGACTCATTTCTATCCACTGTTCTGATACTTTCCAAAAGAAAGCCTGTTGCCGTCCTTAAGTGAAGACCTGAGGCTGTGCCTAACTCAGGCCCTGAAGCTTTCCCTAACTGAGGCCTTGATTCTGTGACTAACACAGGCCCTGTTCATGTCTTTCACTATGACCTGCATGCTGACCCCACAAAGGCCCTGATGCTGTTCCTACGTCATGCCCTGACTGTGTCTCCAGCAGGTGGGCTGGCACTAGGCCTCACTCAGGCCTAGACGTTCTCCCTAAGTCAGGCTCTGACGCTGTCCCTACCCGAAGCCCTGACACAGGTCCTAAATTAGGCCCTGATTCTCTAAATAACTAAGGTCATGACACCAACCCAGGTCATTTTCTGACACTATCCCTGGCTCGGACCATGAGTCTGTCCCAAGCTCATGTCCTGCATCTTATCCTAAATGAAACCCTAATAGTATCCCTAACTAAGCCCTGACTAATCCGAACAAAGGCCTTGATACTATCTCTCACTAAAGCCCGGAATCTGTCCCTAACATGGGACCTGTTGCAATCAATAACTAAAATCCGGAAACTGTCCTGAGGTAATTTCCTGACACATTTCTATGCACGATCCTGACACTGTCCCAAACCTGTCGGTGTAATTAAATGAAGACCTGACGCTGTGCCTAACTCAGGCCCTGAAGCTTTCCCTAAGTGAGGCCTTGATTCTGTGACTCACTCAAGGCCTGTTCATGACTTTCACTATGACCTTTCGCTGACCCAACGAAGGTGTTTATGCTGCTCCTAAGTCGTACCCTGACTGTGTCTGCAGCTAGGGGGCTGACGCTAGGCCTCACTCAGGCCTTGACGTTCTCCATAAGTCAGGTCTGAATCTGTCCCTACCGAAAATCTTGACGCAGGTCCTAAATTTTAGGCCTTGATTCTCTAAGTAACTAAGGTCTTGACACCAAATCCAGGTCATTAACTGACACTACCCCTAGACCTTAATCTAATCTTGACTTTAGCTAATGTCAAGTTTAGGGAAAGAGATTCTTTACGATGAAATTCTTTCATCATATGAATATTGGTTTCTTAAAACAATAATTTTTAAACTCTTGTTAACCTTAAACAAAGTGTACTCAACTGCTGTGGAATATTCCTTCATAGCAGCGTGCATGGTTCACTTTTACATTCTTGTGTGTTGGCCTTCAGGGTTCTTGCAGGAATGGCTCCTCTTATGCTAACTAAATCATCCCTGATGCTGAACATAAATAAGGCGCTGAAATTACTCCCGATGCTGTGAACCGCTCCCTAACTACGGCCTGGAGACTCGTGCTAACCCAGGCGCTGACACTGTCCCTAACCAAGACCCTGACATTACACGTAACTCGGACCCTGACACTACTCCTAGCTCACTCCCTGACACTATACCTAACAAAGGCCATAATGATATTCCTAACTCAGACCCTGACACTGACTCTAACTAGGGCCCTACTGCCGCCAATATCTAAAGTCCTGATACTATCCTGAGTTAATATCCTGACCCAGGTCTTACCAAGGTCCTGAAACTGACCCAAAGTAAGCCTTGATGCTGTCCGAAAATGAGGTCCTGAGGCTCTCCCTAACAGAGGCCCTGATAATGTCTTTAATGAAGACCCTCAGGCTGATCCCACAGAGGCCCTTCTGCTGCTCCTAAGTCATGCCCTGACAGTGTCCCGAACTCAGGCCCTAAACATAAGCCTCACTTAGGCCCTTTGGCTGTACCTTCCTTATGCTCTGACGCTGTCTGTATAGGAAGCCCTGGCAGTGGTCCTGATTTAGGCCCTCACGCTGGTCCTAAGTAAGGCCCTGAGGCTCTCAATAACGAAGGTCTTCACGCTTTTCCTGGGTCATTTCGTGACGCTATCCCTGGCCCGGAACCTGACTCTGTCCCAAGCTCATGTCCTGCATCTTATCCTAAATGAAACCCTAACACTCTCCGTAACTAGGGCCCTGAATAATCCTGCCTAAGGCCTTGACACGACTTCTCACTAAGGCCCGGAACCTGACATTGTCCCTAGAAAAGGCCCTGACTATACCTAACAAAGGCTATAATGCTAGTCCTAACTCAGGCCCTGACACTGTTTCTAACTAAAGCCCAGCTGCCGCCAATATCTAAAATCCTGATATTATCCTGAGTTAATATCCTGACCCAGGTCTTACCAAGGTCCTGAAACTGACTAAAACTAAGCCTTGATGCTGTCCATAAATAAGGCCCTGAGGCTCTCCCTAACAGAGGCCCTGATAATGTCTTTAATGAAGAACCTGACGCTGATACCACAGAGGCCCTTCTGCTGCTCCTAAGTCATGCCCTGACAGTGTCCCGAACTCAGGCCCTAAAGATAAGCCTCACTTAGGCCCTTTGGCTGTACCTTCGTTATGCTCTGACGCTGTCTGTATAGGAAGCCCTGGCATAGGTCCTGATTTAGACCCTCACGCTGGTCCTAAGTAAGGCCCTCACGCTGGTCCTAAGTAAGGCCCTGAGGCTCTCAATAACGAAGGTCTTCACGCTTTTCCTGGGTCATTTCGTGACGCTATCCCTGGCCCGGAACCTGACTCTGTCCCAAGCTCATGTCCTGCATCTTATCCTAAATGAAACCCTAATAGTATGCCTAACTAAGCCCTGACCAATCCGAACAAAGGCCTTGACACTATCTCTCACTAAAGCCCGGAATCTGTCCTTAACATGGCACCTGTTGCAATCAATAACTAAAATCCGGACACTGTCCTGAGGTAATTTCCTGACACATTTCTATGCACGATCCTGACACTGTCCCAAACCGGTCGGTGTCTTTAAGTGAAGACCAGACACTGTGCCTAACTCAGGCCCTGAAGCTTTCCCTAAGTGAGGCCTTGATTCTGTGACTCACTCAAGGCCTGCTCATGTCTTTCACTATGACCTTTCGCTGACCCAACCAAGGTGTTTATGCTGCTCCTAAGTCATGCCCTGACTGTGTCTACAGCTACGGGGCTGACGATAGGCCTCACTCAGGCCCTGACATTCTCCATAAGTCAAGACTGACGCTGTCCCTACCGAAAATCTTGACGCAGGTCCTAAATTTTAGGCCTTGATTCTCTAAGTAACTAAGGTCTTGACACTAAATCTAGGTCATTAACTGACACTACCCCTAGACCTTAATCTAATCTTGACTTTAGCTAATGTCAAGTTTAGGGAAAGAGATTCTTTACGATGAAATTCTTTCATCATATGAATATTGGTTTCTTAAAACAATAATTTTTAAACTCTTGTTAACCTTAAACAAAGTGTACTCAACTGCTGTGGAATATTCCTTCATAGCAGCGTGCATGGTTCACTTTTACATTCTTGTGTGTTGGCCTTCAGGGTTCTTGCAGGAATGGCTCCTCTTATGCTAACTAAATCATCCCTGATGCTGAACATAAATAAGGCGCTGAAATTACTCCCGATGCTCTGAACCTGTCCCTAACTACGGCCTGGAGACTCGTGCTAAACCAGGCCCTGACACTGTCCCAAACCAAGACCCTGACATTACACGTAACTCGGACCCTGACACTACTCCTAGCTCACTCCCTGACACTATACCTGACAAAGGCCATAATGATATTCCTAACTCAGACCCTGACACTGACTCTAACTAAGGCCCTACTGCCGCCAATATCTAAAGTCCTGATACTATCCTGAGTTAATATCCTGACCCAGGTCTTACCAAGGTCCTGAAACTGACCCAAAGTAAGCCTTGTTGCTGTCCGAAAATGAGGCCCTGAGGCTCTCCCTAACAGAGGCCCTGATAATGTCTTTAATGAAGACCCTCAGGCTGATCCCACAGAGGCCCTTCTGCTGCTCCTAAGTCATGCCCTGACACTTTCCCTAACTCAGATCCTAAAGATAGGCCTCACTTAGGCACTTGGGCTGTACCTTACTTAGGCTCTGATGCTGTCCTTATATGAAGCCAGGGCAGTGGTCGTCATTTAGGGCCTGACTCTGGTCCTAAGTCAGGCCCCGATGCTCTCAAAAACTAAGGTTTTAACGCTTTCTCTTGGTCGTTTCCTGACACTATCCCTGGCCCGGAACCTGACTCTGTCCCAAGCTCATGTCCTGCATCTTATCCTAAATGAAACCCTAACACTCTCCGTAACTAGGGCCCTGAATAATCCTGCCTAAGGCCTTGCCACGACTTCTCACTAAGGCCCGGAACCTGACATTGTCCCTACAAAAGGCCCTGACTACACCTAACAAATGCTATAATGCTAGTCCTAACTCAGGCCCTGACACTGTTTCTAACTAAAGCCCAGCTGCCGCCAATATCTAAAATCCTGATATTATCCTGAGTTAATATCCTGACCCAGGTCTTACCAAGGTCCTGAAACTGACCCAAAGTAAGCCTTGATGCTGTCTGAAAATGAGGCCCTGAGGCTCTCCCTAACAGAGGCCCTGATAATGTCTTTAGTGAAGACCCTCACGATGATCCCACAGAGGCCCTTCTGCTGCTCCTAAGTCATGCCCTGACAGTGTCCCGAACTCAGGCCCTAAAGATAAGCCTCACTTAGGGCCTTTGGCTGTACCTTCCTTATGCTCTGACGCTGTCTGTATAGGAAGCCCTGGCAGTGGTCCTGATTTAGACCCTCACGCTGGTCCGAAGTAAGGCACTGAGGCTCTCAATAACGAAGGTCTTCACACTTTTCCTGGGTCATTTCGTGACGCTATCCCTGGCCTGGAACCTGACTCTGTCCCAAGCTCATGTCCTGCATCTTATCCTAAATGAAACCCTAATAGTATCCCTAACTAAGCCCTGACTAATCCGAACAAAGGCCTTGACACTATCTCTCACTAAAGCCCGGAATCTGTCCCTAACATGGGACCTGTTGCAATCAATAATTAAAATCCGGACACTGTCCTGAGCTAATATCCTGACTCATTTCTATCCACTGTTCTGATACTTTCCAAAAGAAAGCCTGTTGCCGTCCTTAAGTGAAGACCTGAGGCTGTTCCTAACTCAGGCCCTGAAGCTTTCCCTAACTGAGGCCTTGATTCTGTGACTAACACAGGCCCTGTTCATGTCTTTCACTATGACCTGCATGCTGACCCCACAAAGGCCCTGATGCTGTTCCTACGTCATGCCCTGACTGTGTCTCCAGCAGGTGGGCTGGCACTAGGCCTCACTCAGGCCTAGACGTCCTCCCTAAGTCAGGCTCTGACGCTGTCCCTAGCCGAAGCCCTGACACAGGTCCTAAATTAGGCCCTGATTCTCTAAATAACTAAGGTCTTGACACCAACCCAGGTCATTTTCTGACACTATCCCTGGCTCGGATCATGAGTCTGTCCCAAGCTCATGTCCTGCATCTTATCCTAAATGAAACCCTAATAGTATCCCTAACTAAGCCCTGACCAATCCGAACAAAGGCCTTGACACTATCTCTCACTAAAGCCCGGAATCTGTCCCTAACATGGCACCTGTTGCAATCAATAACTAAAATCCGGACACTGTCCTGAGGTAATTTCCTGACACATTTCTATGCACGATCCTGACACTGTCCCAAACCGGTCGGTGTCTGTAAGTGAAGACCTGACGCTGTGCCTAACTCAGGCCCTGAAGCTTTCCCTAAGTGAGGCCTTGATTCTGTGACTCACTCAAGGCCTGCTCATGTCTTTCACTATGACCTTTCGCTGACCCAACCAAGGTGTTTATGCTGCTCCTAAGTCGTACCCTGACTGTGTCTGCAGCTAGGGGGCTGACGCTAGGCCTCACTCAGGCCCTGACGTTCTCCATAAGTCAGGTCTGACGCTGTCCCTACCGAAAATCTTGACGCAGGTCCTAAATTTTAGGCCTTGATTCTCTAAGTAACTAAGGTCTTGACACCAAATCTAGGTCATTAACTGACACTACCCCTAGACCTTAATCTAATCTTGACTTTAGCTAATGTCAAGTTTAGGGAAAGAGATTCTTTACGATGAAATTCTTTCATCATATGAATATTGGTTTCTTAAAACAATAATTTTTAAACTCTTGTTAACCTTAAACAAAGTGTACTCAACTGCTGTGGAAAATTCCTTCATAGCAGCGTGCATGGTTTACTTTTACATTCTTGTGTGTTGGCCTTCAGTGTTCTTGCAGGAATGGCTCCTCTTATGCTAACTAAATCATCCCTGATGCTGAACATAAATAAGGCGCTGAAATTACTCCCGATGCTCTGAACCTGTCCCTAACTACGGCCTGGAGACTCGTGCTAAACCAGGCCCTGACACTGTCCCAAACCAAGACCCTGACATTACACGTAACTCGGACCCTGACACTACTCCTAGCTCAGTCCCTGACACTATTACCTAACAAAGCCCATAATGATATTCCTAACTCAGACCCTGACACTGACTCTAACTAAGGCCCTACTGCCGCCAATATCTAAAGTCCTGATGCTATCCTGAGTTAATATCCTGACCCAGGTCTTACCAAGGTCCTGAAACTGACCCAAAGTAAGCCTTGATGCTGTCTGAAAATGAGGCCCTGAGGCTCTCCCTAACAGAGGCCCTGATAATGTCTTTAGTGAAGACCCTCACGCTGATCCCACAGAGGCCCTTCTGCTGCTCCTAAGTCAGGCCCTGACAGTGTCCCGAACTCAGGCCCTAAAGATAAGCCTCACTTAGGCCCTTTGGCTGTACCTTCCTTATGCTCTGACGCTGTCTGTATAGGAAGCCCTGGCAGTGGTCCTGATTTAGGCCCTCACGCTGGTCCTAAGTAAGGCCCTGAGGCTCTCAATAACGAAGGTCTTCACGCTTTTCCTGGGTCATTTCGTGACGCTATCCCTGGCCCGGAACCTGACTCTGTCCCAAGCTCATGTCCTGCATCTTATCCTAAATGAAACCCTAATACTGTCCCTAACTAAGCCCTGAAGAAACCTAACAAAGGCCTTCACACTATCTCTCACGAGCGCCCGGAATCTGTCCCTAATGGTCCCTGCTGCAATTAATAACTAAAAAAAGGACACTGTCCTGAGCTAATATCCTGACACATTTCTAGCCACTGTCCTGATACTTTCCAAAAGAAAGCCTGTTGCCGTCCTTAAGTGAAGACCTGAGGCTGTTCCTAACTCAGGCCCTGAAGCTTTCCCTAACTGAGGCCTTGATTCTGTGACTAACACAGGCCCTGTTCATGTCTTTCACTATGACCTGCATGCTGACCCCACAAAGGCCCTGATGCTGTTCCTACGTCATGCCCTGACTGTGTCTCCAGCAGGTGGGCTGGCACTAGGCCTCACTTAGGCCTAGACGTTCTCCCTAAGTCAGGCTCTGACGATGTCCCTACCCGAAGCCCTGACACAGGTCCTAAATTAGGCCCTGATTCTCTAAATAACTAAGGTCTTGACACCAACCCAGGTCATTTTCTGACACTATCCCTGGCTCGGATCATGACTCTGTCCCAAGGTAATGTCCTGCATCTTATCCTAATTGAAACCCTAATACTCTCCCTAACTAAGGCGCTCACGGTTCCTAACTAAGACTTTCACCTTATCTCCATTAAGGCCCAGAATCTGTCCCTAACATGGGCCCTGCTGCAATCAATAATGAAAATCCGGACACTATCCTGAGCTAATATGCTGACACATTTCTATCCACGGACCTGACACAGTCCCAAAGAAAGGCCTGTCGCTGTCCTTAAATGAAGACCTGAGGCTGTGCCTAACTCAGGCCCTGAAGCTTTCCCTAACGGAGGCCTGGATTCTCTGACTCACTCAGGCCCTGCTCATGTCCTTAACTATGACCCGAATGCTGACCCAACAAAGGCCCGGATGCTGCTTCGACGTCATGCCCTGACACTGTCTCCAGCTAGGGGCCTGAAGCTGGGCCTCACTCAGGCCCTGTTTCTTGCCCAATTCCGGCCCTGATGCTGGTCCTAAATAAGGCCCTCAGGTTCTCAGTAACTAAGGTCTTGACACTATCCCGAGGTCATTTGCTGACACAATCCCTAGACTTTACCCTAACCCTGTCCCTAGCTAATGTCCTGCCTCTTATGCTAACTGAAGCCCTTATGCTGTGCCCATGTCAGGACCTGAATTGAGTCCCCATGCCCTGACACTGTCCCTAACTAAGGCCTGGATGTTAGGCCTAACTCAAGGCCTGACACTGTCCCTAACTAAGGCCCTGATGCCATCAATATCTAAAGTCCTCACACTATCCTCAGCTAATTTACTATCCCATCTCTTACTAAGGTCCTGAAAATATCGCTAAGTAAGCCGTGACGCTGTCCCTAACAGAAGGCCTGCTCATGTCTTTAACGAAGACCATAATGCTGATCCAACAACGGCACTGATGCTGCTCCTGTGTCACGCCCTGACAGTGTCCCCACCTACAGGAATGACGCTAGGCCTCACTCAGGCCCTGTCACTCAGGCCCTGTCGCTCACCCCAAGCCAGTCCGGGATGCGATTTTTACATGAAGCCCTAACATTGCTTCTAAAGAAGGCCCTGATGCTCTCAGTAACTAAGGTCTTGACACTATCTCTCACTAAGGCCTGGAATCTGTCCCTAACATGGGTCCTGCTGCAATCAATAACTAAAATCCGGACACTATCCTGAGCTAATATGCTGACACATTTCTATCCAAGGTTCTGACACTGTCCCAAAGAGAGCCCTGTTGCTCTCCTTAACTGAAGACGTGAGGCTGTGCCTAACTCAGGCCCTGAAGCTTTCCTTAACCCAGGCCTTGATTCTGTGACTCACTCAAGCCCTGCTCATGTCTTTCACTATGACCCGAATGCTGACTCCACAAACGCCCTGATGCTGCTCCTAAGTCATGCCCTGACAGTGTCTGCATCTAGGGGCCTGATGCTAGGCCTCACTCAGGCCCTCACTTTCTCCCTATACCAGGCTCTGACACTGTCCCTACCCGAAGCCCTGGCACAGATCCTAAATTAGGCCCTGATTCTATAAGTAACTAAGGGCTTGATTCCAAACCTAGGTCATTACCTGACACTAGCCCTAGACCTGAACGTAAACTTCTCTTTTGCTAATGTTAAATTTAGCTAAAGAGATTCTTTAGGATGAAATTCTTTCATCTTCTGAATAGAGTTTTCTGAAAAACATAATGTTTAAACTCTTACTGAACTTAAACAAAATGTACTCAACTTCTGTGGAATATTCCTTTATACCAGCCTGCCTGGTTTACTTCTGCATTTGCCTGTGTTGGCTTTCAGGGTGCTTGTAGGAATACCTCCTCTTATGCTAACGAACTAACTCTTATTATGCTAAATCCCTAATGTTTTCCCTAGTTAAATTCAGGAAACTCCTCCCAAGGCTGTGAACCCCTCCCAAACTGAGGCCTGGAGGCTCATCCTGGCTCAGGCCCTGACAAAACTCCTAGCTCAGTCCCTGACGCTATACCTAACAAAGGCTATAATGCTAGTCCTAACTCAGGCCCTGACACTGTTTCTAACTACAGCCCAGCTGCCGCCAATATCTAAAATCCTGATACTATCCTGAGTTAATATCCTGACCCAGGTCTTACCAAGGTCCTGAAACTGACCCAAAGTAAGCCTTGATGCTGTCCATAAATGAGGCCCTGAGGCTCTCCCTAACAGAGGCCCTGATAATGTCTTTAATGAAGAACCTGAGGCTGATCCCACAGAGGCCCTTCTGCTGCTCCTAAGTCATGCCCTGACAGTGTCCCGAACTCAGGCCCTAAAGATAAGCCTCACTTAGGCCCTTTGGCTGTACCTTCCTTATGCTCTGACGCTGTCTGTATAGGAAGCCCTGGCAGTGGTCCTGATTTAGGCCCTCACGCTGGTCCTAAGTAAGGCCCTGAGGCTCTCAATAACGAAGGTCTTCACGCTTTTCCTGGGTCATTTCGTGACGCTATCCCTGGCCCGGAACCTGACTCTGTCCCAAGCTCATGTCCTGCATCTTATCCTAAATGAAACCCTAATAGTATCCCTAACTAAGCCCTGACCAATCCGAACAAAGGCCTTGACACTATCTCTCACTAAAGCCCGGAATCTGTCCCTAACATGGCACCTGTTGCAATCAATAACTAAAATCCGGACACTGTCCTGAGGTAATTTCCTGACACATTTCTATGCACGATCCTGACACTGTCCCAAACCTGTCGGTGTCTTTAAGTGAAGACCTGACACTGTGCCTAACTCAGGCCCTGAAGCTTTCCCTAAGTGAGGCCTTGATTCTGTGACTCACTCAAGACCTGCTCATGTCTTTCACTATGACCTTTCGCTGACCCAACCAAGGTGTTTATGCTGCTCCTAAGTCGTACCCTGACTGTGTCTGCAGCTAGGGGGCTGACGCTAGGCCTCACTCAGGCCTTGACGTTCTCCATAAGTCAGGTCTGAATCTGTCCCTACCGAAAATCTTGACGCAGGTCCTAAATTTTAGGCCTTGATTCTCTAAGTAACTAAGGTCTTGACACCAAATCCAGGTCATTAACTGACACTACCCCTAGACCTTAATCTAATCTTGACTTTAGCTAATGTCAAGTTTAGGGAAAGAGATTCTTTACGATGAAATTCTTTCATCATATGAATATTGGTTTCTTAAAACAATAATTTTTAAACTCTTGTTAACCTTAAACAAAGTGTACTCAACTGCTGTGGAATATTCCTTCATAGCAGCGTGCATGGCTCACTTTTACATTCTTGTGTGTTGGCCTTCAGGGTTCTTGCAGGAATGGTTCCTCTTATGCTAACTAAATCATCCCTGATGCTGAACATAAATAAGGCGCTGAAATTACTCCCGATGCTGTGAACCGCTCCCTAACTACGGCCTGGAGACTCGTGCTAACCCAGGCGCTGACACTGTCCCTAACCAAGACCCTGACATTACACGTAACTCGGACCCTGACACTACTCCTAGCTCACTCCCTGACACTATACCTGACAAAGGCCATAATGATATTCCTAACTCAGACCCTGACACTGACTCTAACTAAGGCCCTACTGCCGCCAATATCTAAAGTCCTGATACTATCCTGAGTTAATATCCTGACCCAGGTCTTACCAAGGTCCTGAAACTGACCCAAAGTAAGCCTTGATGCTGTCCGAAAATGAGGTCCTGAGGCTCTCCCTAACAGAGGCCCTGATAATGTCTTTAGTGAAGACCCTCAGGCTGATCCCACAGAGGCCCTTCTGCTGCTCCTAAGTCATGCCCTGACACTTTCCCTAACTCAGATCCTAAAGATAGGCCTCACTTAGGCACTTGGGCTGTACCTTACTTAGGCTCTGATGCTGTCCTTATATGAAGCCAGGGCAGTGGTCGTCATTTAGGGCCTGACTCTGGTCCTAAGTCAGGCCCCGATGCTCTCAATAACTAAGGTTTTAACGCTTTCTCTTGGTCGTTTCCTGACACTATCCCTGGCCCGGAACCTGACTCTGTCCCAAGCTCATGTCCTGCATCTTATCCTAAATGAAACCCTAACACTCTCCGTAACTAGGGCCCTGAATAATCCTGCCTAAGGCCTTGACACGACTTCTCACTAAGGCCCGGAACCTGACATTGTCCCTAGAAAAGGCCCTGACTATACCTAACAAAGGCTATAATGCTAGTCCTAACTCAGGCCCTGACACTGTTTCTAACTAAAGCCCAGCTGCCGCCAATATCTAAAATCCTGATATTATCCTGAGTTAATATCCTGACCCAGGTCTTACCAAGGTCCTGAAACTGACCCAAAGTAAGCCTTGATGGTGTCTGAAAATGAGGCCCTGAGGCTCTCCCTAACAGAGGCCCTGATAATGTCTTTAGTGAAGACCCTCACGCTGATCCCACAGAGGCCCTTCTGCTGCTCCTAAGTCATGCCCTGACAGTGTCCCGAACTCAGGCCCTAAAGATAAGCCTCACTTAGGGCCTTTCGCTGTACCTTCCTTATGCTCTGACGCTGTCTGTATAGGAAGCCCTGGCAGTGGTCCTGATTTAGACCCTCACGCTGGTCCGAAGTAAGGCCCTGAGGCTCTCAATAACGAAGGTCTTCACACTTTTCCTGGGTCATTTCGTGACCCTATCCCTGGCCTGGAACCTGACTCTGTCCCAAGCTCATGTCCTGCATCTTATCCTAAAAGAAACCCTAATAGTATCCCTAACTAAGCCCTGACTAATCCGAACAAAGGCCTTGACACTACCTCTCACTAAAGCCCGGAATCTGTCCCTAACATGGGACCTGTTGCAATCAATAACTAAAATCCGGACACTGTCCTGAGCTAATATCCTGACTCATTTCTATCCACTGTTCTGATACTTTCCAAAAGAAAGCCTGTTGCCGTCCTTAAGTGAAGACCTGAGGCTGTTCCTAACTCAGGCCCTGAAGCTTTCCCTGACTGAGGCCTTGATTCTGTGACTAACACAGGCCCTGTTCATGTCTTTCACTATGACCTGCATGCTGACCCCACAAAGGCCCTGATGCTGTTCCTACCTCATGCCCTGACTGTGTCTCCAGAAGGTGGGCTGGCACTAGGCCTCACTCAGGCCTAGACGTTCTCCCTAAGTCAGGCTCTGACGCTGTCCCTACCCGAAGCCCTGACACAGGTCCTAAATTAGGCCCTGATTCTCTAAATAACTAAGGTCTTGACACCAACCCAGGTCATTTTCTGACACTATCCCTGGCTCGGATCATGAGTCTGTCCCAAGCTCATGTCCTGCATCTTATCCTAAATGAAACCCTAATAGTATCCCTAACTAAGCCCTGACCAATCCGAACAAAGGCCTTGACACTATCTCTCACTAAAGCCCGGAATCTGTCCCTAACATGGCACCTGTTGCAATCAATAACTAAAATCCGGACACTGTCCTGAGGTAATTTCCTGACACATTTCTATGCACGATCCTGACACTGTCCCAAACCGGTCGGTGTCTGTAAGTGAAGACCTGACACTGTGCCTAACTCAGGCCCTGAAGCTTTCCCTAAGTGCGGCCTTGATTCTGTGACTCACTCAAGGCCTGCTCATGTCTTTCACTATGACCTTTCGCTGACCCAACCAAGGTGTTTATGCTGCTCCTAAGTCGTACCCTGACTGTGTCTGCAGCTAGGGGGCTGACGCTACGCCTCACTCAGGCCTTGACGTTCTCCATAAGTCAGGTCTGAATCTGTCCCTACCGAAAATCTTGACGCAGGTCCTAAATTTTAGGCCTTGATTCTCTAAGTAACTAAGGTCTTGACACCAAATCTAGGTCATTAACTGACACTACCCCTAGACCTTAATCTAATCTTGACTTTAGCTAATGTCAAGTTTAGGGAAAGAGATTCTTTACGATGAAATTCTTTCATCATATGAATATTGGTTTCTTAAAACAATAATTTTTAAACTCTTGTTAACCTTAAACAAAGTGTACTCAACTGCTGTGGAATATTCCTTCATAGCAGCGTGCATGGTTCACTCTTACATTCTTGTGTGTTGGCCTTCAGGGTTCTTGCAGGAATGGTTCCTCTTATGCTAACTAAATCATCCCTGATGCTGAACATAAATAAGGCGCTGAAATTACTCCCGATGCTGTGAACCGCTCCCTAACTACGGCCTGGAGACTCGTGCTAACCCAGGCGCTGACACTGTCCCTAACCAAGACCCTGACATTACACGTAACTCGGACCCTGACACTACTCCTAGCTCACTCCCTGACACTATACCTGACAAAGGCCATAATGATATTCCTAACTCAGACCCTGACACTGACTCTAACTAAGGCCCTACTGCCGCCAATATCTAAAGTCCTGATACTATCCTGAGTTAATATCCTGACCCAGGTCTTACCAAGGTCCTGAAACTGACCCAAAGTAAGCCTTGATGCTGTCCGAAAATGAGGTCCTGAGGCTCTCCCTAACAGAGGCCCTGATAATGTCTTTAATGAAGACCCTCAGGCTGATCCCACAGAGGCCCTTCTGCTGCTCCTAAGTCATGCCCTGACACTTTCCCTAACTCAGATCCTAAAGATAGGCCTCACTTAGGCACTTGGGCTGTACCTTACTTAGGCTCTGATGCTGTCCTTATATGAAGCCAGGGCAGTGGTCGTGATTTAGGGCCTGACTCTGGTCCTAAGTCAGGCCCCGATGCTCTCAATAACTAAGGTTTTAACGCTTTCTCTTGGTCGTTTCCTGACACTATCCCTGGCCCGGAACCTGACTCTGTCCCAAGCTCATGTCCTGCATCTTATCCTAAATGAAACCCTAGTACTCTCCCTAACTAAGCCCCGACTAAACCTAACAAAGGCCTTCACACTATCTGTCACCAACACCCAGAATCTATCCCTAACGGTCCCTGCTGCAATCAATAACTAAAATCCAGACACTGTCCTGAGCTATTACCCTGACTCATTTCTATCCACTGTCCTGATACTTTCCAAAAGAAAGCCTGTTGCAGTCCTTAAGTGAAGACTTGAGGCTGTGCCTAACTCAAGCCCTGAAACTTTCCCTAACTGAGGCCTTGATTCTGTGACTAACACAGGCCCTGCTCATGTCTTTCACTATGACCCGAATGCTGACCCAGCAAAGGCCCTGATGCTGTTCCTACGTCATGCCCTGACTGAATCTCCAGCTAGTGGGCTGGCACTAGGCCTCACTCAGGCCTAGACGTTCTCCCTAAGTCAGGCTCTGACGATATCCCTACCCGAAGCCCTGACACAGGTCCTAAATTAGGCCCTGATTCTCTAAATAACTAAGGTCTTGACACCAACCCAGGTCATTTTCTGACACTATCCCTGGCTCGGATCATGACTCTGTCCCAAGGTAATGTCCTGCATCTTATCCTAATTGAAACCCTAATACTCTCCCTAACTAAGGCCCGGACTAATCCTAATTAAGGCATTGACCCTATCTCTCACTAAGGCCCAGAATCTATCCCTAACATGGGCCCTGCTGCAATCAATAATGAAAATCCGGACACTATCCTGAGCTAATATGCTGACACATTTCTATCCACGGACCTGACACAGTCCCAAAGAAAGGCCTGTCGCTGTCCTTAAATGAAGACCTGAGGCTGTGCCTAACTCAGGCCCTGAAGCTTTCCCTAATGGAGGCCTCGATTCTCTGACGCACTCAGGCCCTGCTCATGTCCTTAACTATGACCCGAATGCTGACCCAACAAAGGCCCGGATGCTGCTTCGACGTCATGCCCTGACACTGTCTCCAGCTAGGGGCCTGAAGCTGGGCCTCACTCAGGCCCTGTTTCTTGCCCAATTCCGGCCCTGATGCTGGTCCTAAATAAGGCCCTCAGGTTCTCAGTAACTAAGGTCTTGACACTATCCCGAGGTCATTTGCTGACACAATCCCTAGACTTTACCCTAACCCTGTCCCTAGCTAATGTCCTGCCTCTTATGCTAACTGAAGCCCTTATGCTGTGCCCATGTCAGGACCTGAATTGAGTCCCCATGCCCTGACACTGTCCCTAACTAAGGCCTGGATGTTAGGCCTAACTCAAGGCCTGACACTGTCCCTAACTAAGGCCCTGATGCCATCAATATCTAAAGTCCTCACACTATCCTCAGCTAATTTACTATCCCATCTCTTACTAAGGTCCTGAAAATATCGCTAAGTAAGCCGTGACGCTGTCCCTAACAGAAGGCCTGCTCATGTCTTTAACGAAGACCATAATGCTGATCCAACAATGGCACTGATGCTGCTCCTGTGTCACGCCCTGACAGTGTCCCCACCTACAGGAATGACGCTAGGCCTCACTCAGGCCCTGTCGCTCGCCCGAAGCCAGTCCGTGATGCTATTTTTACACGAAGCCCTAACATTGCTTCTAAAGAAGGCCCTGATGCTCTCAGTAACTAAGGTCTTGACACTATCTCTCACTAAGGCCTGGAATCTGTCCCTAACATGGGTCCTGCTGCAATCAATAACTAAAATCTGGACACTATCCTGAGCTAATATGCTGACACATTTCTATCCAAGGTTCTGACACTGTCCCAAAGAGAGCCCTGTCGCTCTCCTTAACTGAAGACGTGAGGCTGTGCCTAACTCAGGCCCTGAAGCATTCCTTAACCGAGGCCTTGATTCTGTGACTCACTCAAGCCCTGCTCATGTCTTTCACTATGATCTGAATGCTGACTCCACAAACGCCCTGATGCTGCTCCTAAGTCATGCCCTGACAGTGTCTGCATCTAGGTGCCTGACGCTAGGCCTCACTCAGGCTCTCACATTCTCCCTATATCAGGCTCTGACACTGTCCCTACCCGAAGCCCTGGCACAGGTCCTAAATTAGCCCCTGATTCTCTACGTAACTAAGGGCTTGTTTCCAAACCTAGGTCATTACCTGACACTAGCCCTAGACCTGAACGTAAACTTCTCATTTGCTAATGTTAAATTTAGCTAAAGAGATTCTTTAGGATGAAATTCCTTCATCTTCTGAATATAGTTTTCTGAAAAAAATAATGTTTAAACTCTTACACACCTTAAACAAAATGTACTCAACTTCTGTGGAATATTCCTTTATACCAGGGTGCATGGTTTACTTCTGC
Source organism: Kogia breviceps (assembly GCF_026419965.1). Taxonomy (NCBI): domain Eukaryota; kingdom Metazoa; phylum Chordata; class Mammalia; order Artiodactyla; family Physeteridae; genus Kogia; species Kogia breviceps. The sequence continues at coordinate 1,050,037 of NW_026711980.1, forward strand.
ATCTGAGTGTGTTGGCTTAAAGGGTGCTTGTAGGAATTCCTCCTGTTATGCTAACTAAATCCCTGATGCTGTCCCTAAATAACGCCCTGAAATTAGTCCGGAGGCTGTGAATCTGTCCCAAACTTAGGCCTGGAGGCTCCTCCTAGCTCAGTCCCTGACACTATACCTAACAAAGGCTATAATGCTACTCCTAACTCAGGCCCTGACACTGTGTCTAACTAAGGCACTAGTGCCGCCAATATCTAGAGTCCTGATACTATCCTGAGTTAATATCTTGACCCAGGTCTTACCAAGGTCCTGAAACTTACCCAAAGTTAGCCTTGATGCTGTCCATAAATGAGGCCCTGAGGCTCTCCCTAACAGAGGCCCTGATAATGTCTTTAATGAAGAACCTGAGGCTGATCCCACAGAGGACCTTCTGCTGCTCCTAAGTCATGCCCTGACAGTGTCCCGAACTCAGGCCCTAAAGATAAGCCTCACTTAGGCCCTTTGGTTGTACCTTCCTTATGCTCTGACGGTGTCTGTATAGGAAGCCCTGGCAGTGGTCCTGATTTAGGCCCTCACGCTGGTCCTAACTACGGCCCTGAGGCTCTCAATAACGAAGGTCTTCACGCTTCTCCTGGGTCATTTCGTGACGCTATCCCTGGCCCGCAACCTGACTCTGTCCCAAGCTAATATCCTGCATCTTATCCTAACTGAAACCCTAATAGTCTCCCTAACTAAGCCCTGACTAACCCTAAATAAGTCCTTCACACTCGCTCTCACTAAGGCCCGGAATCTGTCCCTAACATGGCACCTGTTGAAATCAATAACTAAAATCTGGACACTCTCCTGAGATAATTTCCTGCCACATTTCTATGCACGTTCCTGACTCTGTCCCAAAGAAAGCCCTGTCAGTGTCCTTAAGTGAAGTCCTGAGGCTGTGCCTAACTCAGGCCCTGAAGCTTTTCCTAAATGAAGCCTTGATGTTCTTAGTAACTCAGGTTCTGATCATATCTTTCACTGAGACCATAATGTTGACCCAACAAAGGCCCTGATGCTGCTCTTAAGTCATGCCCTGACAGTTTCTCCAGCTAAGATCCTGTTAATGTACACATTCAACGCAATCCTTACCAAAAGTCCAATGACATTTTCCATAGAAACAGGACGAACCATCTTAGGTTGTGTGTGGAACCACAAAGGACCCAGAAGAACCAAAGCGACCCTGAGGCAGGGGAATGTGTGGAGGCATCTCGTTCCCTGACTTCACACTTCATTATGAAGCTAGTCCCCCAAAATTGTGGCATTGGCAGAAAAACAGGCACACAGACCAGAGGAATAGAGCAGAGAGCCCAGGAATCAACCTACAGGTATGTGATCAGTTAATTCACAAGAAAGGAGCCAAGAACATACACCAGGGAAAGGACAGGCCCCTCAATAAACGGTGCTGGGAAAACCAGACACTACACGCCAAAGAACAACATTCAACTGTCTACACCCCACACAAAATGGGCCAAAAACCCAGTTTTCCACATCAAGCCCTTCCTCTCCTGGGTCCTCTGGAGACAGACACCCACAGCGGTCAGCCCTGCACAGGAACCTTCTCCCCACTTTTCCTCACCTTCTCCCTCAGCGGCATCACCTCCTAGCAGGTCCTGAGGAGATCAGGCTCATGTCAGCCTGAACTGGACCCCCCAGTGTCCCAGAGCTGAAGCCTCGGCGGGTCCTGAGGAGACCCGGTTTCCGTTAGTGTGGACTTGACCCCGGGTTGTACCGAAGCCAGGCCATCAGCGTGGACTCAGCCCCGCGTGTTCCTGAAGCCAAAGCCCCAGCAGGTCCCGAGGAGACAGGGCTCCTCCCAGCATGAACATGAACAGCGTGATCTGAACAGACATCCTGCCAAAAAAGTTACAGATAGTAAAAGTCATACAGAAAAAAGCTCAACATCATATACCATTAGGGAACTACAAATTAAAATCATGAGACACCATAGCACACCAATTGGGACTGCTAAGCTCCAAAAATATGACAATACCAATTGCTAGAGGGTGAGGAACAAAAGGAACTCTCCCTCATAGCTGGGGGGATGCCTGTGCAGCCACTTTGTAAGACAATTTGGCAGTTTTTTCCAAAGCTAAACAAGTCTCACGTTGGGATCCAACAATCATACTTCCAGTATTTAGGCAACTGCTTTGAAAATCTATGTCCAAATGCAAACAAGGATGCAATTATGCACAGCAGCACTTCCATAATGGCTAAAAACTTGAAATCAGGATATCCTTCAAAAGATGAATGCATAAGCAAATTGGGATACATCCATGTCAAGGCGAGTAGAATATGCCACCTCAAAATATGTCTCTCTGGCATAAGGGTTATTGGTCTGCTTTAAAAAGAATAGGGCTTCCCTGGTGGCTCAGTGAGTAAGAGTCCACCTGCCGATTCAGGGGACACAGGTTCGAGGCCCGGTCCGGGAAGATCCCACATGCCGCAGAGCAACTAAGCCTGTGCGCCACAACTACTGAGCCTGTGCTCTAGAGCCCGCGAGCCACAACTACTGAGCCCGTGTGCCACAACTACTGAAGCCTGCATGCCTAGAGCCTGTGCTCCGTGACAAGAAAAGCCACCACAATGAGAAGCCCCTGCTCGCCAACACCCAGAGAAAAGACTGCACGCAGCAACGAAGACCCAATGAAGCCAAAAATAAAATAATAAATTTATTTTTTAAAAAAATCTCAGAAAACTGAGATTGCCGTTTTATGAAGGGCATTTACAATAGAGAAATCTCCATTTATAAGGGTATGTCCCTCTTTGCACCAAACATAGAAGGATAATTAAATCTTAAGTAACTCTTTTCAATGGGGAAGTCCTGACTTAAATGTGCACACAGCCATACCCTTGTTTACTGTGCTTTGCATGATAACCTTCCATAACTGGCCTTCCCCCCTTCCCCAGCATCTTTTCTGTTTTTAGCTGAAGACGGTATTGAAGGGGATGGTTTGGGGAGTGACTCAGTTTTCCGTGGTATCCCCCCTCTATTCAGAAGGTATACATGTTATTAAACTTCTGCTTTTCTCCTGGTAATCTGTCTTTTATTACAGGGGCGGGGGGGGGCCTCAACCAAGAACCTAGAAAAGTAGAGGGAAAATTGTTTTTCCTCCCATACACATGCAGTGGAATACTACTCAGCAGAAAGGAATGCACCATCCACCTATGGAAAGACATGGATAAACCTTCAGCGTGTACTGCTAAGTGAAAAATCCAGCCTGAGCAGGCTGCACACAGTATGACCCCATTGATGACATCCCGGGAAAGGCAAAGCTACATAGATGATAAGCAGATCATGGGGTGGGGGGTTTGAAGTAGTCCATGTGATACTCTAGGATGGATACCTGTCACTATGCATTTGTCTAAGCCCATAGATGTGTGTAGCCCAAGGGGCCAATCATAATCTACTCAAATTTAGTTATTTAGGGTGTAGGATGTTGCACGATGGAATACGTCATGTGACAGAATCTAACTGTATTAGAAATATATGGAAACAACTCACTGTAGGGGATGGGGTAAAAGCTGCTGACTTATGTTACCTTTGGAAATGAATGGAATCTGTAGGCTAAAGGCAAAATGGCCCGTATATATACAGTGGGCTTTGTTTTATGAAGTTCTTTCCAGGGTGTAGTAGCTAACAATTCTGAAACCTCTGCACATGTAATGTGGAAAGGAGCAATGCATAGATAAATGGCAGATGGTGGGAGCCAGGCTCCTTGCTGTGGGAGTGCGAAGTTACAGGTACGCAAGGGGAGAGCCTCTGCCCTCGTAATCCTGGATCTGGGCTTCCTGGGAGGATGCCGACTGGCCGGGGGGAACACACAGATCTTCACGCCGGGAAGACCCTGCAGACATAGGAACTTCGCACCCCATCTTTCCATCCACACCTGCTGGAAACACTCAGCACTCCGTAATCAGTCAACTGCAGCGTTTAAGACATTCTCACCCCTAAGCAAATAAAGGAGCGTGAGGGTCTTGCTTACCCCTAAGCTGTCCCAGAATCTAGGCCCTGGGTGGAGACAGTTTGGGGATTCCTGGGACACTGAATCCAGGCTCTGGGGGTGGAGCCAAGTTGGGGGCTCCTGGGCCTCTGAATCCAGGCCCTGGGGGTGGAGCCAGGTTGGGGGTTCCTGGGCCTCTGACCAGCAGGTGAGAGGAAGGAGGAAGACCAGTCCTGAGGACAGAGGTGCCCTGAAGTCTGTGAGCCCAGGAGCCCCGATGGGACTCATTCCCAGGGAGGACATGGGCGGGGCCTGCAGTGGTTCTGTGTTCCCCCTGGGCCCTTTGATGAAGCCATGGCAGCACTGGGCCCAGACGTCTCCTGGCGGCGTCTCAAACTCTGACACAGTGGTTTTACAAAGGAACAAGAGAATGGAGCTGAGCCCCTGACGGCCACTCCTTTCTGGCTCTGAGTTGCTTCCAACAAGACCGCAGTCACCTGCATTAGTCTGCTGTGACCCATCTGCCCCCACTTTGCCTTTCCTCTCCCTCCCTGCCATGATTCCAGTGACATTTCCAGCCCGGACCCCTCTCCCAGGCCAGACGCCTCCGTCCAGTCACTGCACACCCATCTCACCTTGGGGGCTTAGCAGGGTTTCAGAGGACTGGGATCCTGCAGCTCCCCACACCCAGGAGCAGCCCCACCTTCCCAGGTTGCTGAGCCCAGGCACCAGGTGTAACCGAGCAGGACCCTGTGGGGCCTTCGCAGGACAGAGCCCTCCCCCACACCCTCTGCTGTAGCTCCTCTCTGAAGTACCTGGATAACAGTGCCCGATGCATGCTTCCTCCACCACCAAGTGGAAGAAATTAACTACTTGATGATCAGGAACAGGTAACCCCGGAGCTCCTGGTGCTTAAGAATTTATAACGTTAACCGCCCGTTACCTCACCATCAATCAGAGAATTGTGCACCAGCTGATCACATACCCTGCGACCCCCCTCCTTCACTTGGCCTTGAAAATTGCTTTGCTGAAATCCTTCAGGGAGCTCGGGGTTTTAGAGCACAGGCCACCTGGCCTCCTTGTATCCGCACTTTGACAATTTAGGCTGCACCTTCCTCCACCACCCCCGGTGTCAGTAGACTGGCTCTGCTGCCCTCGGGCGAGCGGACCCACGTTCGGTTCGGTAACACTGGGGCCTCCCAGGCTCCCACTCGCCTTGTGCCCCAGTGACTGTCAGCTCCTCCTCCACAGTCTTGTTGCAGCAAAAACAGAAACGAAGTTTCCCTGCCCTGAGAACAAGGGGACAGCGAAAAGACTAGAGAAGAAACGTAACCTGGCCTGAAAGAGCTCATCACTCCTTGTTTCACTTTGTCATTCATTTGTAGTAACTAGATTTGTACTCTACAAAGCTAACCTCACTCCGACACTATGGAATTTACCTTCGGCACCCATCACCCCTCACTGTGTGTGTTACAGCCCCTGCTTCTCACTCCCTAACCTTATTATGTAACGCACTTAGATTCTATACGCTCCTCATAACAAATCACCCCCTAGTTTTTCATTTCAGAAACAAGGTCACTGGCCAATAAACCAGAGGCAAACGGACGCAATTACCAGTCTGCTGGACCCCAATTACCGGCGACCTGATGCCAGCGATGACTGTTTTGAAATAATGCAAAGGAAAGGAGGAATGCAAGACCTTCACTACTTTGATCCTTATCCTCTACCCTGGACTGCAGAAGCCCCACATATAAAATCTTCCCTGATTCTCAAAGAGGGGTGCCCAGTTCTTGAGGTGCTAGCCAGCTGTGTCTTCCCTGCTGCCTGGCAGAAAAATAAAGCCATCTGTCTCTTCCTCCAAAACCCCTGTCTCCGTATTTCTGTTCGGCCTCGGTGCACAGGGAAACCGATATTTCGACAACAGCCTGTGGCCAGTTCCCACACTAATTCCCCTCTACGCCCACAGCCGTGGCCCAAGCCCGATCTTGTGCCTGGTTCCTCCATCAGACCTGACAAACCTCCCTGCCCCACGGTGCGTCTCACATCCCACCCCAACGTGGTCTTTCTGAAGCATAAACGAGACTGTGACTCTCTCCCTCCTGTAATCCCCCAAAGTTTCCCCACTTTCGCTAGGGTATCTGCCAAGGCCCTGAGAGTCCCCGGCAGCCCCACTAGGCTGCTGACTCCTGGCTTCCCAGACACTGAGCACCTCAGCAGGCCAGGTGACACGGCAGGAAACCCCAGAACTGCTCACCTCAGGAGGGGGCTGGCACTGCCACTGCCTGATCAAAGAGAGCAGAGAAGGGTTCCCCAGCTGGGACACAAACTCTGCACGAGTGGCCTCTCCTTGAGCCATTAGCTCACCTCGTATGACTTGAGGGAAGGAAGGACCGAGGCACACTTGGTTCCTAAGGAGGATGCTATAGGCTCAGTCATGTCTCCCCAAATCCACATGCTGAATGCCTAACCCCCAGGACCCCAGGATGTGTCTGTATTTGGAGATGGGATTTTTAAAGAGATGATCAAAGTAAAAATGACGTCACTAGGGTGGATCCTAATCCAATAGGATTGATGTCCTACAAGAAGAGATTAGGGGGGCTTCCCTGGTGGCGCAGTGGTTGAGAATCTGCCTGCCGATGCAGGAGACACGGGTTCGTGCCCTGGTCCGGGAAGATCCCACATGCCGCGGAGCAACTAAGCCCGTGAGCCATGGCCGCTGAGCCTGTGCGTCCGGAGCCTGTGCTCCGCAACGGGAGAGGCCACAACAGTGAGAGGCCCGCATACCGAAAAAAAAAAAAAAAAAAAAAAAAAAAAGAAGAGATTAGGACACAGATAGGCACAGGGGGAGACCATGTGAGGACCTGGGGAGAAGGTGGCTGTCTAAGCACCAAGGAGCGAGGCCTCAGGAGAAGCCAGTGTGCAGACACCTTGATCTCCGACAGCATCCAGGACTGGGAGATAGGCCTGTTATTCAAGCTGCGCAGTCTGTGGTATTTGTTACGGTGGTCCCGAGCAGACTCACAGGGTAACTCAGGGCTCAGACTGGACAGACCCCGCTCTCCATCCCCTTGTACGTGAGTTACAGGAGCCCCAGGCACTGAGGAGGGGGTCCCTGAGGAGGCACAAGATAGAAGATGCTAGGCATTAACACGACTGCATTCATGTTAAACGTGCCTGAAGTCCATTCACCTGAGATGGTTTTGTCCTGCATGTACATCGGCACCTTTAGTCTGAACTGCAGACCTTTGGCTTCACCACCTCCACTGCGAGCATTAGCTTCACCTGCTGTGGACCATCTCCTATAGGATTTCCAGAACCACAGAGCATCGAAGCTTCACAGAACCCAGAATCTGTGCGCTAGTGTCTGGGCGACCCTCACAACAGAGCCGCACAGCTGCCCATCAGAACCCATTTCCCTTTTTCCTGTGCACAGCTACCCTGCACATCCCAGCCTTCCCACCCCTTACAGCTGGGGCACAGTGTCTCGTGTTACCAAGGGGAAGGGGTGGAGGTGGTGAGGGCCTTGGCCAGCCTGCATCCTAGGACGGAGGGCACGATGTCCCTGTGGTCACCCCACCCCGCTGGTTGAAACACTCACCTGGAAGCAGGGAGGAGAAACAAAGTGGGGGCAGAGCCTGGGAACTGACACCCACCTGCCCTGGACTCTCACAGGAAGGGGACAGAGACATCTTGAGCTTCAGCCCAGTCTTGGGAGACACTATGTTCCAGCAACAAACTTGGCCTTAAACGCTAAGTTGCTTTACAAACCCCTCCCCAGCTGTCACAGAAAGTCAGGCTTCATCTCATCACACGTTTCTCAAACACCAGCTCACGCTGAGACCCCCTCTCAGGTGATGGTGTTTCAGAGCAGCCCCTTTAAAAGATCCCTGGATTTCAGCTCTCCCAGCCCTGCCTTCAGTTTAAACGAGAAGTTTCCTTGACAACCTTGACAAACCTGCTCAGTTTCCTTAACAACCAAGCTTCGCAATCTCCCAAACTCTTCTCCTTCAAACATTCCTATTCTAAGCTTGATGAGCCTAAAGTGACAGTGCTGTCATCACGTGCCACAGGGTGACTCCTCCAAGCCCGTAGTTACTGGTTACATGATGCTACTGATGATGACATCCCAGAAGAGCCAGCTTTGCAATATCACCATTTCTGGACTCGGCACTGGGTCCCTTTCCACGGACAGAGTGGAGTGGCTGTTTCCACGGGCCCCGTGGTGGAAGAGCTCACCGAATGCAGCCAGGACTTCATCCTTTCCAGGTGATTCCAGGGTCCTCATTCTCCCCAGACCCCCACCCACATGGCTGCTGGCTGCTATCTATACGGGACCTTGGTAATCTCCTAAAATTAGGGTTATTTTATACACAGGTAATGGGTTGAATGCTGGTCCCAAAATATGTTCCCCCCAGAACACAGGAACCGGACCATATCTGGGAAAAGCGTCTTTGTATATGTAGTTAAGGGTCTCAAGGTGAGGCCATCTGGGGTTAGCGTGGCCCCCAATCCAATTGAGAGAGTCCTTATGAGACAAAAGAGGAGAAACACAAACATAGAGGAGAAGCCACGTGAAGGCAGAGACAGGAGGGCTGCAGCCGCAAGCCTGGGGATGCCTGGAGCCCCCCAAAGCTGGAAAAGGCAGGAAGAGCCCTATCCTGGAGCCTCTGGAGGGACGTCCATCCTGGAACACCTTGATCTCAGATGTCTGGTCTCCAGGACTGGGGGAGGATGAATTCCTCTTGTTTTAAACCACCCAGCTTGTGGTCACTTGTTACAGAAGCCACAGAACAGTCACACGGACCCTGCTCTGTGGGACCCTGGAAGTGCGGGTCTCATTAAAGACCAACAGAGGCTGGGTTACAGAACCCTTAGAGTCAGCACTGGGCCCCAGAAATTCTAAAGCAGTGGCTGGACACCAGAACGTTGAGGGGTCAGTCGGAAGCCAATCCCTAAGGGTGCCGGCTGCACACGGCCTCCCCAGGTTTTTATGCCTGCCTGTACAAGTTGGGGATAAGTATTTCCATCCTGATTCGGGACCTCTGATATCACCGTTCACGCTGCCAATTAAGAACCCACTAGTTACACAGAGGAAAACCCTATCAGGAAAACCCTTGCTCCAGTGGTAAACAATTCTGAAGTTGGTCAGAGGTGGGGAATCATCTCTCATGCAGCCAGCAGCCCCCCCGCAAGGAACGTCCTCATTGCAAAGCTGGGGGACCATGTCAAGGCGTCCCTGAGTAAACATGAGCTGACCCCCAGGCCAGCTGCTGCTGAACTGTTCCCACCCTTCCCAGCTAAAACACCTGAATGTGTGCAAGGACTTGAAAGCCTAGAGGAAGGGCCATGGAGCCACACCAGCACGGAGGCCGACTTGGGGCCTGCAGGCCAGCCAGCATGGTCCTGGCCCCGGGCGCTCTTCTGGAAGCTTTCCATCCCCCTGCCCAATGTACCCCTCCTGTCCCGGCCCCCACCGCTTTTCTCCGTCCTCACCTCTGCCCGGGGAGAAATTCCAGCGGCAGGTATGGGTGACACATCCTCTTCTTTAGCAGGTGGCAGCGCGGCAACTCCTGCAGAAAGTCCACCAGAGCCCCACTCGCACCGGGCCACGCACAGAGCCGTGGGCCCTACTCCCTCCCACCAGCCCAGCCCCGAGACTGCCGATGGGGCAGAGAATATGGCGTCAGGCACAGCTGCAGGGGCTCTTGCTGCCTGGAGCGGTGTTTATATTGACCTCAGCCCAGGCACACCTGGGGAGGACTGGCCGGCCGGGTCAGACTGCCCAGGTCAGCCACTCCTCGCCCCTCAGGGGCTCACAGTTGCATAAAATGGACCTTGCTGCACCGGTCAGTTCCAAGGAACACGTGTAGGTCCTGAGGGTCAGGATAGACAAGGGGCTGCAGCCCTGGCTTGTTTTCTAACCATTTTATCTGGCCCATGAGTGGGAGACAACTTCAAGAAGACCCTCTCCTAATAAGAGGAACCCAGGAGTCAGGGAGAGGAGGGGTGGTGGGTGGAGACAGAGACCTGGTGCCCCGGCTGCAGTGGAAGTCTCTGGAAGACCAGGCGGAGGGAGGCCACACAGAGTGAAGCCCAGGGTCACAGACCTGTCGGAGCTGCTGTTTGTTAGTTCAAGTCCTGCTCTGAGGTGCTCTGTGTCAGCTCTGAGGGACAGGTGAGATGGGGGTGCTCTGCAATGAGGGCTATGCGCACGGTTCCTGTGTGCCCAGCCCTGCCGTGGTACCTGCACAAGGGTGTTCCGTATCCAAGGAGGGGCCTGACCACGAGAGCCCCGTGGGCTGCTGGGTAGCTGCACAGGTGAGCTCCATATCCTGGGAGGGGCCTGACCACGAGAGCCCCGTGGGCTGCTGGGTACCTGCCCAGGTGAGCTGTATATCCTGCGAGGGGCCTGACCACGAGAGCCCCGTGGGCTACTGGGGAACTGGTAAAGATGTCGGGACAGTCAGTGAAGCCACTGAGGATATGCATCCAATAGTTCCTAATTCCTACACCCTGCTGGTCATTGTACCATCCCCCAGGACATAGTATTCTGTATGAGACGTACATGATGCTTTCTTCTGTATTCCATTAGTCCCAGAGGTCACAGAAATTTTGGCTTGTGACTGGCAGGACTCAACATACAAGGAAGACAGTACTGCTGGGCCGTCCTCCCCCAAGGGTTCAAAACTTCCCGCACCACCTTTGGGGAAACTTAACTAAAACCTCAAAGATCTACCTCTGGAGAAGGGAACCCTCCTTCAATATGCAGACGACATTCTGATCCCCAGCCCTACTAAGGAGGCCTCTGAACTACCTAGCCAATAAAGGATAGAAGGGGTCCAAGACAAAGGCTCAAATATCACAGACTAAGGTGACCTGCCTGGGCTTCATTCTCACAGAAGGTCAGAGAAGCCCATCCCAGGAAAGGGAAGAAGTCATTTGCAGCCTTACCCCTTCTAAACCTAGAAGACAGCTTAAGGGTTCCTAGGGAGGTCGGGGTTTGCTGCATCTGGATCCCTAACTACAGTCTAATAGCTGGGCCTCTATAGGAAACATTGAAAGGAAAAGATGATGATCTGTTCGAATAGAATCCAGAAGCGGTCTTTCAAGAATGGAAAGAGCAGTTAATTCAGACCCTTGCCCTGGACCTCCCTAATTTAGCTAAACCCTTTGACCTTTACATTCTGGGTAGAAAGTGAATCGCCCTTGGAGTATTAGTGCAAAAACTGGGACCTCTTGAAATGGAACAATGCAAGAATGCCCTCCAGGTAGGAGAAAGTACGGTCACCAAGGGCTTGGCCCGCCGCCCCATCCAGCCAAGATACTGGGGGTATCTAAAAACCTGGAATCCGCAGCCCGCAAGGCCAACTCCCTCCTAAGGGGAAAGGACCGCACACGGTGATCCTAACCACCCACCATGCCCTGAAGTTGCAGGCATCGCTCCGTGGGCACACTGACCTCGAGTGAGGAAGCCCTCCAACTCCAACCTCCAGAGGGACAACTGGGGGCAACGGGTCCCCATGATGACCCGTGTGACCATCACTTGACGTGGATCTTCTCTCAGAAAACAACAAGAGCGTGCCCCAAAAGAGCAGACTACTGCTTGCAGGACTTACTGCACCCAGAGCGGAGCTCATAAGCTTGGCGGGGGAACCCTAAATAACGCTGTCACCATAGAAACGCCTACAGACACCGCGGTGACGGCGGCGGCCGATGAGACCGGCTGCACTCCTGGCTACTTGAAAAGGCCGTTGACTCAGTGGCCGTCATGGGTCTGGATCACCACCGGCCCTGGACTGTGTGGGAGTTGAGCAGGCAGGGTTCTGACACCTGGTGCTGTTTGTACGTTAATTCAGGGGCCTAATTGAAGAAAGCGCAGACTACTGGTCAGAGCATCTAGGCTGGCAGAAACCGTCTGCCTAAGGTGGCCGAACAAATGTGGGCGGGGTAAAACCGGCCCCCCCAGCGTCTCTGCGCATCTCTTTCCTGCACCCTTAAAGGTCATTAGAATCTATAACACTTCAAATGCTGGGGCTCAGGCGGACGAGCAGTGAGGGAAGAGCCCTGGGGACAGTCAACCTCACCTGGAGGCTGCTGGGGAGAAGTTCTGCCCCTCCCCCCGAGTATGAGGCCTCCCGACTCAGCACGAAGCAGTTACAGAAGCGGGGTCTGCACCCTCAGCGCCCCAACAATGAGGAATGGGACAAAAGGCAGAGGAGGGGTTTGTCACCGGCAGAGCCCATGAAAAAATCCTGGGAGATAAAAATAGAATCCGGGCAATAAAGTAAAGTCTAACGTTGATTCCTTTGTGCTTTGTCTAATTTCACTTGCTCCTAGGTTTCCACATGCAGAGGTCCCACACCCGGCACTTCAGAACCTATTTCCTGGTGCAAAATGGCTGGGCCGACACCTCAGCTCGCGGGGCCCCATGCAGACTCCGCGACATGGAGCCTGAGCTCCAGCCAACCCGGCCCTCGAGACTCCGCCCCTTCTGTCCCGCTGACGCTGCCAGGATCCCCACACAGCAGCCCCGCCCACAGCCCTCGGGGGAGCGCACGCTCTCACCTCTCCCCGTTCTCTGATCAGAATCTAAAGTTTCCTTTGCTTCTGAACCAAACTCAGTCTCGTTCTCTTGGCTCCAATGACACGGGGCAGGGGACCCTTGTTGGGGCCCACTCTGCAGGATCAGTGACAGAAATTGAGAACATTGTAACTTCAATGAACAGATGTGTGAGCCAAACTGTAATTAACCTAGAGCCGTGTATAAGGCTCAGGTAAAATAAGATGTTTCCAACACTTCCATTTGATATTTCCATCACTTTAGTATAGGCAAGTTCAGTGAAGGGGATTGTCTTATTTGTCAGGTCAACATTGGAGAAATGAAGTGATTTCTTTCCAAGGATGTACATCGAATAATCTTGACTGAAGCTTCAATATAGTTTTGAATGCTTTTCCATTGAAAATGATACCTCTCTTTCAGCTCCCCCATTTCTGAGAAGCATAAAATCTTATAATTTATTATTACCAAAGGGGAAAGGTGCAGGGAGGGATAAATGAACAGTTTGGGATTAACACGTACACACTGCTATGTATAAATAGATCATCAACACAGAACTACTGTACAGCACAGGGAACTACACTCAATATTTTGTAATAACCTAGAAGCGGAAATAATCTGAAAACGAATAGATATTTTTATTGACATCATCTATCAATGACAGATACAATGTACCCTAAGGGAGGCCGATGGTCAGCGCTTCTGACCCTGAAGACTTTAATCATCTTAAGTTCGGACTCTGCCTACTGCCCAAGGCCCTTAATGAACATACGTGTAGCCATAGCGTAAAATTCCCCAGTTTAGGGTTCAGGGAGACACTGATTTGGAAACATCCCTGGTGTTCTCTTACCATGCACGGGACCCTTCCTACAGCTAAAACATGACTCTGACACCCAGAAGGTGGTACACCATTTGATCGGGAAGAGTTTGGAAAAGGCATCTCATCTCCTCATCTCCAGGGAGTCGGGTTCACCCCTCCAGCGTCTTTCCTAACAATCTCCCCACTTGGGGATGTCAGCACCTTCAACCTCCTGTTGCGCACAGTTTGGAATTTGTCCAGAGGATGAAGCGGAAGGATGAGAAACAATGAGAGAAAAGTCCTAGGTGTTCGGACAGGCACATGTCACTCTCATTTCCAATCAGGAAGACGAAATGACCAAAGGCTAAGATTGCCCATGGAAAAAGAATACGGTTTGAGGAAATCCCACTATTTTGTGGCCAGTTCCAAAAAACACAAGTTGAAAAATGGAACTCAGGATCACTAAAATTCACGAAACTGCAGAGTTGAAAATATCTATCATTGAAAAATGTCTTGAGGGAAGTCACCGAAAAGGAATTGTAAACAAGGGAGAATGGCAGGAAAGGGATTTGAAGAGGTAAAAAGGACTCATCATGAAAGCACAAAAACGGGGCTGAACATCGCCAACGGTGCAGTTAGCCAAAAAGGGCGTATGCTTTTTTCCTGAATATATTAAAGAAAAGGGCATACACCCTTTTTAGCCAACCAAACAGTGGGCATTGCAAATCAATACTACAAAAAGTATCACACTTCGCATCAGTCAGAAGAGCCATCCTCATAAAGTGTAAACACCAGAAATGCAGGACAGGGCGAGGAGTGAAGGGAGCCCTGTGAGGCTGATAGTGGAAATGTAAATTGCCAACGGGCACACTGAAGAAGTGTACTGTGTTTACTAAAACATCTAAACAGATGAGCTACAGAGCATAGGGCACTTGCACTCATGGGCGAATATCTTGGGAAAAACAAAAATCGTCAGGATACAGGCACCCCAACGTTTACCGCCTCTCTGTTTAAAAGAGCCTCGACTTGGATAAAACCTAAATATACCTGGAAGGAAAAAATGGATAAAAGAGATGTGGTACATATGTAGAGTGGAATATAACTCAGCCAGGAAATCAATGAAATAAGGCCAGTTGCATCAACTCAGGAGGAGTTATGTAAGATCATTCTAGGTAACATAAGTCAGAAAGAAAAAGACACATATCGTAAGATATAACTTAAAGGTAGAATCAACAATGGCTACACATGAAACAAATTACAAAACAGAAACATAGTCAAATATGTAGAAAACACACATAAGGCTGCCAAAGGGGAAAGGTGGGGAGGGGTGAGGCATTATCCAGGAGGTTGAAATTAGCAAAGATACCGTTCCAAATACCAAATTGATAATAGACGAGGCCTACACAGAACCTCAAAGAACTGCACTCAGCACACTCAAGTCACCAGAAAAAATTCTATACGACTGTTAAGAATCTGAAAAAGAATTTATTGATGTCTGTTTCTATGTGAATCAAGTGGATGTAGAACAGCAACAAACAGCGTTGAAAATCAGCTGTAACCAATATAACAATAGTAGAAAAAGACAGTGACAGACATAAAAACCCTTATAACTTTTGCTCAGGGGCTATGATGCAACATGGATTGAACACACCTAGACACACAGCAGGATGAGACATAAGGTTGGACACTCTTGGGACTGAGAGGATTGGTGAGGTTGAGTGAGCAAATGCAGACCCTTTAAAGTAATACTGTGTGCTACCCATTCCATGGGTCCCAACTCTCCAGGTGCAACGCAACCTTCCTACAGCTAAAAGCTGCATGGGAAGCCCAGAGGATGATACACCGTGTGATCATGAAAGGTTTCGACAGCGCACCTCATTTTTCCATCTCCTGGTGCTCGGGTTCACCATTCCAGCCGCTTTACTAACAATCTCCCCACTTGGAGAATCAGTACCTTTAACCTCCTGTTTCGAACAGTTTGCAATATGTGCCGAGGATGAACGGGAAAAGGGGGAACCAATGAGAGACTCGCTGGAGGTGTTTGGTCGGGCACATGTTACTCTCATTTCCCATCACGAAGAAGAATTCACCAAAGGCTCAGCCTGACGCCCCGAAACCAGGATAGGGCCTGAGGCGATGCTGTGGTTTTCTGGGCCAGCTCACAAAAAGGGCAGTTGAAACATGGAGCTCAGGGGCACTGCAACTCACAAACCTGCACAGTGATAAATGACAACTACCATCCAAAAATACATTGAGTTAAGGCAACGAAGAGGATTTGAAAGCAAGGCAGAATTGCAGGAAACAGATTTCAAGAGGTAGATTGGAGTTTCCTTGAAAGCACATGAAAAGCGGCAGAACTTGGACAATGATGCAGTTGGCCAAAAAGGGAGTATGTGTTCCTTCCTGAATATATTCAGGTAAAAAAGCATACACACGTTTTGGCCAACCAAGCAAGCTGGGAGAGCAAATCAGCACTACAAAGAAGTCTCACTTCCCCCCGGTCAAAACGGCCATCTGAAAAAAGTGTAAAAAGCCACAAATGCAGGACAGGCCATGGAGAACAGGAAACCTTGTTATGCTGACGGGCGGGATGAAAATTGCCGCAGACACTCTACAAAAGTGTATGGTGTTTCCTAAAACATCTAAACAACAGAGCTACAGAGCATAGGGCACTTCCACTCATGGGCGTATATCTTGGGAAGACTAAAAATCAACAAGACACAGGCACCCCAAAGCTTAGGGCTGCTCTGTTTACAAGAACCTCGACTTCGGTACCCGTTCCATATCCCAGGAAAGAGAAAAATGGATACAGAAGTTGTGAAACTTATGTACAATGGAATATCACTCAGCCATGAAATCAATGTCATAAGGCTAGTAGCAGCATAATGAGTGGATTTAGGTACGATAATTCAAAGTGAAAAAGGTCACACAGAAAAAGAAATTTATCAAAACATATCACTTATAGAGGGAATGTAAACATGGCTACAAAGAACTGAATTAAAACAGAACAGAGTCACGCTTTTAGAAAACACACTTATGCCTGCTTCAGGGGAAAGGTGAGGGGGGGTTTTCATAAAACAAGAGTTTGAAATTAGCACAGATACCGTTCCAAAAACCAAATATGTAATAGACAAGACCTACTCCTTGCTCAATGAACTGGACTCAACAGCTCCTATTCATCGCAGAAGAAAAATTCCAGCCCTTGTTTCTCAGGAGCTCTGGGGTCTACCTGCGAGGTAAACTTAACTCACCTGGCACAAGGCGGCCATCCCGGGTTTCACATCAACATGATCTCAGGCACAAACCTCCTGGCTTTTCCATTGTGTCTTTAAGTTACTTGTTGAAACAACTGCACAAATATGACAAAGATATAAAATCAGGCATCTTCTGCCCCAGTGCCTGCTCATAAATGATTTTCTGCCACTTTAATGATAAAGATAGAACATTTCAACATTCTGCTGCCCTTATTGTCATTTTTCTTGATATTTCTATTGAATACTCTTACTTATTTTAACAATGGAACATTTATTTACCTTGTTCCAGACCCAGCCTGTAGTGGTAAAGGTTTTGTTGTTATATTTCTATTATGTTTCCTTTAAAAATCATTATGCTATTTAACTGGATTAAGTCAATTCTATAGGCATTTATCTTATGATATTGATGAAATTAATACATAGAGGGCAGTAGTACAAGTTGATTGTACTCCAGAGCCTCTATTAGCACAGTTAAGTAAGTATAACTATTATCTATATGTAAACCAAAGTACATGCCAAGTGAGACTCTCCGACGCTTCTTCACTGTCTGCCCCTCAAGCCTGTGAGAAATGGAATATTTCTTGCCACCTCAGTAAACAAAAGATGCCACAGTCATCCTCTCCAATGTGAGCGGGCAGGCTGAGGAACTCAGGATATGCAAATACAGGATGCAGGCCCCAGACAGCTGAGGTGCATATCAAAGGTAGGAATTCGTGAGCCTGACTCCAGCATCTTCGCATAAGGAAAGCCCTGCATTCCTGTAGAACCTGGGAGAGCAGGTTCTCCTTAGCTGACAATCACCTTTTCACGTCCCCCATCACCTCCGCCAGCCCCCTGCCCTGTCCCCTCCCCCCCCCCCGGGTGCTTTAGCTCAGGGAGGAAGGGGCGCACAGGGCCTCGGCTGAACAAGAGGCCTGGGAGCCTCGGGAGGAACTTTCGGCCGCTTTCCCCGCCGTCGGGAGGAGGGTCGCTGACGCTGCGGCCGGACCCTGCGCCTCCCTCGCCCCGTGTCCCCTCAGGACGTTCAGCCGCCCTCTCCCCACGCCCCCCGGGCCCCGCGAGCCAGGCCGAGGGCAGGGACGAGAGGAGGGGCCGAAGTTCCCCGGGACCAGACCCCGAGGCTGCTCGTTCTGCACAGCAGCGGCGGGTGGCCGCGAAACCCTTCCCCTCAGAAGCTGCTCTTGCGCGGCCGCCCGGGCACCAGACCCACTTACCCGGCCCGCCGTCCCCACGACTGTCGCGGCTTCGGCCGCCGGGGCCCCTCCGCAGCCGGCAGCGTCAGTGAGGCCGCCCTCCCCTGGGGCTCCAGGGCAGCTCCGTGACGGCGGACTGAAGAGACCCCGAGCCGGGAACTCCAGCTCTGAGGAAACGCGGGCTCCGTTCTGGACGCAGTGGGTGGGGCCGTTCTGCCCCGAGGCCTCCTGGGAGGGGGCGGGGCGCCGGGGGAGGAGCCGCCAGGAGCTCAGGGCCCCGTCGGGGGTCCTGGAGGGGCGGCCCGGCCTGAGGGCCCCGCCCACTGTGGCCGCAGCACAGGCCTTTTTCCTGCAATCCTACACAAAAAGTCAGAAAGATACACACGGTCTACAGTGAATGTTCACAAACGGTGGTTGCTGCTGTGCTTACTATCCTATTAAACGTGGGAAATCCATAACACACTTGAAGTTAGAAGTTAACTATGAATGTTTACCTTTCCTTATTATGTCTCTGCTATTCACAATTGTCGTTAATGAATCAGAGACTGTGGCATCACTAGTTAAAAATGAGCTCGTTTAAAAAATAGAACTCAGGCCCACCGGCCCTACTGTATCAGAATCTGCAATTTTACACTCTCTCCAGTGTACTTGTGGACCCATGAATAGTTGAAAGGTACATTTCTACCTCGACATGTCTCTTCTGTCTGAGAAATACGCACATTTTATCCAGTTTGATATAAATAAAACACTCAAAAATGCATATGTCCGTGTTGAAACCACCATTTTATCATTTCCTTTCCAGATGACTATAGTCTCTATACTGGTTTTATGGATCACATGACATACTCTTTTTTGTAGTTAGAAATAGAGAAAGTTACTTTGTGAAAAAAAAAATATATGTATATATATATATTAGTGGATGATTGAAGACACTCTTCTAAATTAAAACCAGTTCTCTTAATTTGCTCTTTTCTTCTTGCGTCACATTATGAACTCTTCCCGTGGCCACATGTCATGTGTACTTTTAATTTCAGGGACTGCTGACATCCCAGGATGTGCCCATAGATTTCTCTCAAGAGAACTGGGAATGCCTGGACCGAGATCAATGGGAATTGTACAGGGATGTGATGTGACAAAAGTATAGGATCATGCTCTCCTTGAGTGAGGATACCTTCCTTCCAGAATTCCTTATCCACCCACAGGGTTTAGAGGCCTTCATTTGTAGAATGTCTCCTGGAATGTTCTGCTTCCTACAATAGGGTTTCAGATTGCAACGATTCAGGAAATATTGGGAGTTTGTGGGTATAATTTATGTTATTCTTTGAAAATTGCAGCCTTCTTTATAATATACTTTGTAACTGCTTGGGATGTGTCTATATGAACAGTGTACTATATGCTTCTGTTATAGTCCTTACAATATTTTATTCTCTTATTATCTGTAACAATCTTCCATGGATTCTTTGGGCTTAAGGTGTATTAAAAGGGAGACGGCGATTCTGGGACTTCCCTGGTGATGCAGTGGTTAAGACTGCGCCTGCCAATTCAGGGGACACGGGTTCGATCCCTAGTCTGGGAAGATCCCACGTGCAACGGAGCAACTAACCCAGTGGGCCACAACTACTGAGCCTGCGTGCCACAACTACTGAAGCTGGTGCACCTTGAGCCCGTGTGCCATTTATTTTTAGAGAATAAAATCACCTCTGAGTGATTACAATTTAGACCAGCTAGTCAAAATTCTTTATCACCTGTTCTTCTCAAACACTGATCAATGGAACAAGTTTTACTAGGGATAAGAGTGTAATTGTATTCTAGAGTTCATATCGGCAATATGGTTTTTGACCTTGATGCTGGATCACGACATTTCAATGGTATAACTGCTATTAATTGTCTCTTTGTTCAATGATTAAAGTCTCACATGATCTGAGTTCAGACTGGAGCCATCCTGCTTGGTTTCTGTCTATTGCAGATTTCTTCCAGTATGAAAGGACAAGAGCAATACGGCTTACTTTACACAATGTCTTCAAACTAAATGATGACATAATCTACATTCAATTAATTTATACATACCCTACTGTAGAGCAGGGTTTGTTACGGTGGCAGAGCCCGGTAATTATGTAAAACTGAAACTTTTATCTGCACTGGTTCAAGTCCTCTTCCTAAGAATATGTTTATAATCAACACTCTTTCACAAGTTACCCAATTTAATTCACCATAGCATTCCTCATATTAACTAAATGGAAAATCCTAAGCTATATACAAATCCAGAAAGGGCCAAAAATCATCTGCCCACATGGATTATTACAACCCATTGCTGAGGCATTCAAATTACTTATTAAATACCCACTATGTCCATCAACAGCATCAATTTATATATTATTGCCCCAATGCTAGCCTTAACCCTGGCTCTCACAACATGAATTCCTCTTCCCATATCTTAGCCACTAATTAATATAAATGTAGGCATACTCTTTATATTAGCCATATCACACCTAGCCATTTATTCCATCCTCAGTTCTGGATGAGCTTCACATTCAACATACTCACTCACTGGAGCTCTAGGGACAGTAGCATAGACAATCTCATATGAAGTAATGTAGCAGTTATTCTATCCTCAGTCTTACTGATAAATGGATCATTTACACTTTCAACAGTAATTATTACACAGGAACACCTATGACTATTTTCTTCTGACCCCTACTCAGAATTTTATTATCTCCGCAGTAGCAGAAATTCAATGAAGCCCCACTTGATTCAACAGAAGTAGAATCAAAACCTGTATATGACTTCAATGTAGAAGATGTAGCAGGCCCATTCACCTCTTCCTTGCTAGACAATATGTCAATTTCCTTATAATAAACATTTCCACAACAATCCATTTGTAGGAGCATTCGACAATCCCTAGGTGCCAGAATTATATACACCCCAAGTCATCATTAAAACACATCTAACAATCTCCTTTCTATGAATTTGAGCATCCTACCCACAATTTTGATATGATCAACGTCTACATCTCGTATAAAAGTTTTTTTTCTACTAACATTAGCCCGATGTATATGAGAGTTTTCACCACCTGTCCTCATACCAGCAACCCACCACAAACTTAAGAAATATGTCTGACAAAAGAGTTACTGTGATAGAGTAAATTATAGAGGTTTCAATGCTCTTATTCCTGGAATTGAATTCTTCCTAAGAATTTTATATTCTCCATGTTACCACATTACAGCACATGCTATATACTAAGGTTCACTAGGTAAGCTTCAGGCCCATACCCCCAACATGTTGTCGTAGATCCTTCCTGTACTAATAAACTCTCATTGTTTTTACTATCATTCTACTGACCATTATCACAGGAAATATAATTGTATAAGAAGCTCACACTGGTTAATGGTATCCCCATTCTAATAAAAAACACAAACCCATAAGCTACAGAAGCATCCAACAAATATTTCCTAAAACAATCCACCACACCAATACTACTTATAATGGCTAGTATCATTAATCTAATATACTCTGGTCATGGAACACAATGAATAACAAAAATCTTTCATCCAGCAGCATCCACCCTCATGACAATCGCCCTTGTCACAAAAGTAGGACTTTCCCCATTTCACTTCTGAGTGCCTCACGTCACACAAGGCGTCCCATGAAGAGCAGGCCTGATGCTATTAATATGACAAAAGTGCACCCCTGTCAGTTTTATACCACATGTCACCATCCATCAACCTAAATATACTATTAATCATAGTGATATTATAAATCATAGCTGGAGGCTGAGGGAGATTTAGTCAGACTCACCTGGAAAAAATTACACCCTCCTCATCAAGTGCCCATATAGGATGAATAACAGCCGTTATAAAGTATATTCCGATTATAACAATCCTAAACATACTAATTTATATCATAACAACACTCTCTTCTTATTATTTATGCCCAGAGCCTGTACTACAAGAGTGTCATTATCACACACATGAGGTAAAACACCTCCCATCACAATCCTTTTCCTCACCATTATAGTATCATTAGGACATAGTCCATCACTATCAGGGTTTTTACCCAAATGAATACTTATCCAAGAGATAACGAAAATGACAACATCATTCTACCAACATTAATAGCCATCACAGCAGTGCTCAGCATATATTTCTACTTGCAGCTAACATACTCCACATCACTAACTGTATTCCCTTCATGAAACAACACAAAAACAAATCACATTGAACATTCAAAGAAATAACCTTCCTATCATTACTAATCATAAAACCCAGACAATTATTCCACATAACACCCATTCCATCCGTGCTGGACTAGGAATTTAGGTTAGTTCAGACCAAGAGCTTTCATAACCCAAAACAAGTAAAATTTACTTAATTTCTAAAAATAAGGATTGAAAGACTTCATCCTACATCAATTGAATGTAAAGCAAACATTGTAGTTAAGCCAAATCTTTACGAGACTGATGAGTTTTAACCCCAGGAAACTTTAGTTAACAGGCAAATCCTCTAGTCAACTGGCTTCAATCTGCTTCTTCTTCATTTGAGAAAGAAAAAAAGAAAAAAGGCAGGAAAATCTCTGGCAGAATTGAAGCTGCTTCTCTGAAATTACAATTCAATTTGTTGATTCACCACAGGGTTTGTGAGAAAGAGGGCTCAATCTCTGTCTTCAGATTTACAGTCGAATGCTAGCTCAGTCATTTTACCTCTGTTCATACACTGTTGATTATTTTCAACAAATCACAAAGATATCGGCATCTTATAATTACTATTTGGTGCTTGAGCTGGAGTAGCAGGCAGCACCTTAAGAATATTAATCCAGGCTGAGCTATGCTAACCTGGAGCGCTACTTGGAGATGCACAAATCTGTAACGTGGTCATAACAGTCCCTGCACTTGTAATAATTTTCTTTATTGTTGTACTTGTACCCCTTATATTGCAGGGTTTGAAAAGTCACTTGGGCCACTAATAACTCGCACACCTGAGGTAGCATTTCCCCGAGTAAACCATGTAAATTTTTGACTACTTCCCCCATCGTTCTTACTCCTACTCATGTCACCAATAGTAGAAGCTTGTTCTGGTACCAGTGGACCGTGTATTCAGCTCTAGCCTGCAACCTGGCCCACGCAGGAGCCTCTGTCGACATAACCATTTCCTCCTTACATTTATCAGGTGTCTCCTCAATTCTTGGTGCTATTGCTTTTATTACTATAGTCTTTCATACAAAACCAGCAGTCATAACCCAATACCAAACACCATTATTTGTTTAATCTTCACCAACTATATCCATATTACTATAATTACCACTCTCAGTCCGAGCAGCCAGAATTGCCATACTCTTAAGAGATAGAAATCTCAACACTACTTTCTCTGACCCTGCAGGAGGAGGCTGAATCCTATACCAACACCTATTTTGATTCTTTGGTCACCCTGAAGTCTGTATTCATGGCCTACCAGGGTTTGTTATAAATTCACACATCATTACACACTATTTAGGACAAAAGGTGCCTTTCAGCTATTTAGGAATAGTATGAGTCATGCCCACTGGCTTTTTAGGATTTCTCTTGTGGGCCCATCATATATTTACCATAGGGAGAGCTGTCCACTCAGGAGCATACTTTGCAAAAGCTACCATAATTGCTTCTATCCCTACAGGAGTGTGCTTTCTCTGGTTGCAGTGAGCAGTAGCGACTCTACGCTGCGGTGCATTGCCTTTTCACTGAAAAGGCTTTCTTTATTGCAGAGCATGGCTTTCACGCTCTAGAGGGCGGGCTCAGTAGTTGTGGCACATGGGCTTTTTGCTCCACGGCAGGTGGAATATTCCCACACGATGGCTCGAACCCGTGTCCCCTGCATTGGCAGGCAAATTCTTAACCACTGCACCACCAGGGAAGTCCCTGGTTAGCAACTGTTCACGGAGGTAATATTATATGACCTCCAATATATTATGAGTTTTAGGCTTTAGTTTTTCTTTTTACAGTAGGAGGTTTCACAGGAATCATCTTAGTGAACTCATCCCCGGACACTATCCTCCAGGATACATACTATGTAGCAGCACCCTTCCATGACCTAATGTCCATGGGAGCGGGCTTCACTATTACGGGAGGCTTCCTACACGGATTCCCACTATTCTCAGGTTACACAGTGAACTCAGCATGAGCAAAAAGTCACTTCACGCGTATATTTGTAGTAGTAAATATGACTTCCCGCAGCACTTTCTGGCCTCTCAGGAATGTCATTACTTTAGTCTCACTACTCGGAGGCACACACAACATGAAATATTGTGTCTTTTGGCTCACTCATCTCAATAGCAGCAGTAATGCTAATCATAATCTTCATACTTTGAAAAGCATTTGCATCTAAACAAGAAGGCTAAGCACTAGAAACGGATACTCCTAACCTAGAATTGTTACATAAATGTCCTCCACCATATCCTATGTTTCAAGATCCTACCTATGTAAATATAAAATAAGGAAGGTCTCAAGTCCTTTTCAACCACTTTCAAGCCAACACCATAACAATTATGTCTTTCTCAATAAATGAGAGAAAAGTAAAAAGTGATGTAGCTTTGTCAAACTTAAATCAGAGGCTAAAATCCTGTATATCACGAAGGCATATCAATTTCATCTAGGATCTCAAGATATAACATCACCGATTATGGAAGAACATTTACATTCTCATCATCACACATTAATAGTGATTTTTGAAACTAGTTCTCTATATTATTTCTCTAACATTGACAACTAAACTAACTCATATACATATAATAGATGCACAGGTAGAGAAAATGTGAACAGTTTACCAGCCATTATTGTAATCTTAATTGCTCTATCATCATTGTGAATCCTTTACATGATACATGAAATCAATAACTCTTCCCAAACCATAAAATCGATGGGTCAGTAATGATACTGAAGCTACAAATACACAGATTATGAAGATTTAAATGTTGGCTCCTCTGTAATCCCCACATCAGGGCTAAAACCAGGAGAATAATGACTAATAGAAGTCAACAACCACGGAGTTAGAGAGAGTCATAGAATATTAGTTTCATCTGAAATTGTTGTACACTCCTGAGCTGTTCCTTCTCAGGCCTAAAAAGGGCTGCTATCCCAGGACGCCTAAATTAAAGAATCCTAATACCAACAGGACCAGGCCTATGTTGTAGACAAGAGAGCTCATTTTCCTGAGTTCAAAGACGGGCCAGAGGGATATGGCTGAGATGAGGGGTGAATCTGGAGCCCATGGGGATGCACTCTCCAAGCTCCAGGATAGGAATGGGCCATTATTGGTTTAATGGACGTCTGGGGTCCCAGGCCACCCACACCACACCCTCCCGAGCAGGATCTTGGCAACATTCCCTGTCAGTGATGAGGCAACCTAGCACTTGTCACGCCCCGATGTTGTGTCCTATGTGGGCACCATGCTGTGGGGACCACACCCACACTCTGCAGGTCCATGCTACAGGGTCCTTCTTGCCTCAGGAGTAGAGACCACCCAGCAAGCAGTTCGCTCCCCAACCAGCAGGAGGAGGGGAGGAGAGCAGGGGCACCAGGGGAATCTCACTCAGACAACAACACCCAGGGGTGCCAGCGGGGACAGTGATGATGCAGATGAGGCCCAGACCAAGAGATGCGACCAGAGGACACAAAAGGCAGCTGATCAGGTCCTGACTCAACTGCATCCCGGACACCTTTGTCCCTCCTACGCCCCTTCCTCATACATCCCCTCCTGAAATGCAGATTCTTCAGATGCAAACAGGCAGAGCGTCAGACTGAAAGTCAGCTCTTCCAAAATGACCCGTCAGCAAACACTGCAGGATTGTGCTCCAGTGGGGGCCCTGGAGTCCACAACTCAGGGACTGAAGGGGACATCGGTGCCAGGGCCAGTGTGAGGGGATGGGGAGGGAGACTTTCATGGTTGTGGAATGTTGGTTTTGCAAGATGAAAAGTTCTAGGCGTGGTGGTGATGGCTCCACGAGAAAGTGAATAGATCTGATGCCTCAGAAACGTGCACTTAAAATGGTGACGATGGTAAAGGGTATGTGACGTGTGTTTTATTTCACTTAAATTCATAAAATAATGTCTTTTTAAATCAGAGTCCATTTCGACTCCCGTTCATCACAAATGTCGGAGACCCAAACACATTCCCCTACCTTAGGGGCCATCACGGTGCCCTCACATGGCACATGGGAGACCGTTCTCACGGGGGCCTAGTCTGTGCTCACCTCACCTCTGTCCAGGGAGACCCAGGCAGTGGTGACCCCCATAGATTAGACATATGATATGCTATGATATTCATATGACACCACCGAACATTGTCACTCAGCAGCACACAGAGCAGCACCCCACTCAAACATGCATGACCTCATATGAATGCGACAAGATTAAGGGAAGAAAAGGAACCACCGGTTAATCAGGGCAACACCCTTAACGCAGAGGTTGGAAATGTCAAAGGGGTAAAGACACACTGCAGGCAAAGAGCACATAGGGGTCTCCCCATACATGTGATCCTGACCCATGCAGATGTGGTGAGACCCATACAGTGCCCGTACCCTATAGCTGGTGTAGCACATCCACACTCACCAGGGTGACCCACCTCCCCAGACCCTGCACCTAAAGTCACACGTTCTCTCTCAACACGTGACCCCACCTCCTCAGACCGCTCCACCTGGGTCACATGTCCACAGTCCCAGGGTGAACCGCCCTCTGCAGACGTCCCCAACTGGGGTCACACGTGCACATCCTCCAGGGTGACCTCACCTCACCAGACCGTGCACCTGGGGTCACATGTCCCCTTGGTCAGGGCACCATGGCTCTGCTGCTTGCTCCCCTAATGTAGAAACAACCTGGGTTCCTGGGCTCTGCTGGGATGAGAAAAAGTGTAAGGTGGGTCTCCTGTCCCCACACTTGTCCCACAGAAGTCCTCCTCTTTTCACTTTGGTTCTGTGTGATTTTACCTCTTTTTAAAGCTTTCATGCTAGAGTTGAACATATTACTTGGTTCTGGCAGGCGCAGTCTCACTTTCTTGTCTCACTTACTTGTTGAGAAAACTCACAGGACAGCAGGGCTGAAAGCCGAAGGGCAGCTCTGGACGCTGCTGACTAGGGACGGCAGACAGGAAGGAGAGCTCAGCAGCAGCCTCAGCTGTTACCCATCGGCCTTTTGCCCGATCTGCGTGCCCTGCAATCAATTCACCAGCTAAACCTGCCTCCCTTCGCACCATGCACGTGCTGGTAAATTGGAATAATCAGCAGGTAGCCCTCCTGAGGATTATCCACGAGCCCCAAGGAAGGTGAACCTTGCAGGAATAAAGACAAAGGCCCTGCCCATAGCACTGCCCTTGGGAGGACCAGGTCACCACACTCAGAAGAGAGGGTGTTACCTAGACAAGCCCACCTCGGCTCCAGACCCAGACATCTAAGCACTGACTTTCAAATGCAGGCACGGAGCTTCCCAGTACTGAGGCCAGGCCGGCTCTCTTCCCAGCTCTCCATACTCTTAGCGTACACGGAACATGGTCAGGTCTAAATCTTCTTATTATAGACAACACATGGTCAGCTCTAAACATAAACAGTAGTCAGCACATGGAGAGGTCTAAATTTACCGTGTAGACAGAACTTGATCATGTTTCAACTAGCTTAGGGCTGAGCTCATAGGAGGTACAGATCACACATATGGGTCTCTCATCTTTGGACACCCACATCAGGAAACTGAACGATATCGTTGTCATTAAACATTTCAACAGGCAAAACAGAAATGTTACCAGTGTCTCTGGCCACCTGGTGGTCAGGATCCACATGTGATGCAAGAACTTCTTAGAGTGCAGCCCAGTCTGCGGCCAGGCCAGACAAGAAGTGGCCTGATTCCAGCCTCCCAGGCTTCCAGAAGGAGGCGGCCGCACAGGAGGCCCAAGCAGGACAATTCTGCATGGTGCGGGCCAGGAGAGCCTGTCTGTCCATTCCACTGGCCGATTCCGGGCGGGGTGCTCAGGGCCGCTGAGAGCCCCGCGCTCAGGCCCTGCTTCCCTGCAGCATGTGCGTGTGCGTGTGTGTGTGTGTGTGTATGTGTGTGTGTGTAGAGGGGGCAGTGGCTGACGTCTCCCACGGCTCCCGTCCCGGGCACCGTGATGTCTTCGAGGGTAGGTACGGGGAGAGGTAGGGGCACAGAAGCCATTGGAGAGGAGAACCCACCACGGAGCTCCTTGCACACTGGCTCGCCCCACCCGGGGACCAGCCTACCCATCGTGGGCCACATGCCACCCCCCAGCCCCGCACCCCCAAAGGCAGGGCGCCTGCTCTTTCAACAGCACAGGGTCTCACATGAAGGAGACTCAGTGGGGAATGTCACCCACTCCCCCACTCCTGATGCTCAGTTTGGGGAGAATGAACCCCCTTGACTGGGCGATGGGACCCTGTGAAGAAACATGTGGTGCCCCATCCAAGTCAGGGCCTGCCTGAGAGATGGGAACACAGGAGCCACGTGCAGGGTCTGGAGGCCAGGCCAACAGGACGAGCACCTCCAGCCTTGGTCTAGCTCTCCAACTGTGACATTGTAGCATTAAGGGACCTGAGGCAGGTGACTGAATGTAATGGGGTCTAAACTGGACCCTGAATGGGGCTTAAAGAACGTGTGAAGGATGTCACTCAGACAGTGACAGTCACTGGAAGACAGACGCTGTGTGAGGACATCCTGCTCCATCCATTTAAATCCCTGCGATCTCTGAACTTTACGTGGCTACGCAGGATTGTTAGAGCAGGTGCGTGCGGACATATCTGGGGCACAATTCAGTCTGCAATCAACTTGCAAGTGGTTCCAGAAAACACACAGGTGTGCGCAAAGGTAGACACAGCACACACACAAACATACGCATGCTCACAGCACAAATATATTCACACACTAGCCTATGAACACACACGCTCGCGTGTACCCACGCACACACTAACGTGTGCCGGTGCACATACCTATGCACATGCACAGCACATGTACGCATACAGGCACATGCACACACGTAGCGCACACACAGGGAATAAAGTGAATCCATAAAGCATTAATTCCTGAAAGCAAGTGAAGCTGACATGTATTTTTCCCTTTTTCTTAGCTTTGATGTTTTTCACAATAAAAACTTTAAGAAAAGAGTTAATGGCGAATGACTTTTTTTTTTGCACAGGTGTCGCGGACTCCTCAGAGGCAGTGACCCAGGACTGAGGCCCCCGAGCGTCCTTCTGAGGGTCGTGGCCCCGGTGTCCCTCTCACGGGAGTTGCTGTCAGCCTTGATGGTCGAAGCAGCCATGGTATCTAGATTTCACTGGTAGAAACTATTCCTTTTCTTCCCTGGGAGGAGCAGGTCTCCTTCTACTTTGTTGGGGAGACTCCCTTTTTACTAAACAAAAATGATAAGCTGTAAGTACATATTAAGGTTTAGGTTATATACATGTAAAGAATAATCATAAAGATCAAGGAACAGAACACGATGAGTGGACACCCAGGAGTGCCCTTCCCTCGTCACAGCCTCCTCCCCACCGTGAGGGAGCTGTTCTCCTGATTTTGTGCCAGTGACTTGTCCTCAGAGTTTTCGCCCAGGGACGCATCTCTGCGCAACGCAGCCCAGCTTTGCCTAGTTCCAAAGTCGGTAAATGCGTGTACCCTGCATGCTGCCTTATTGCTCTTGATGGCGCAGCATCGTGTCCATGGGATTCCTTCACCTTGTGAATAGAGATTTTTAAAAAATAATTTTTATAGTTTTACGAACTTTAAACAAAATGTACTCCATTGCTGTGGAATATTCCTTCATAGGAGCGTGCATGGTTCATTTCTGCATCCGCTTGTGATGGCCTTCATGTTCTTTCCAGTTTGGCTCCTGTGGCTGCGGAGTCCATGTCCGTGTGTCCTGGTGCAGTGCCGGTAGGTTTGTGTTCAGCTGGGAGGAGCCCTGCGGGTCTGCGTGCGTGCGCGGACTTCGCTCTTTGAGGCCCGATTGTTTCAGAAGCGGTTGCATCGGCCCGCTGCGTGCCAGGCTTTCCATTGCCCCACAGCCTGCTGATAATTGATACTATGTCTTTCATGTCTGCATTCTGGTAGGTGTATGCACAGTATTTTTCTTATGGTTTTAATCCCTCGGTGGTTAGTGAAGTTGTGCATCTAGTAGTATTCATACACTATTTCCTGTTCGTTTTTAAAAAGTTTTAAAAATTGTGGTTCAATACACATAACATAAAATTTAGTATCTTAACCATTTTTAAATGCCATTTCAGGGTCAAGAAGTAATTGGTGCTGTTGTGCAAACCTTACCGCCATCGTCCTCCAGAACTTTCTCATCTTGCAACATTGAAACAGTCCCCATTAAACACGCACTCCCCATGCTCCCTCCCTCAGCCCCTGGCACTCAACATGCTACTTTCTGTCTCTATGTTTCTGACTGCTCTAGGGGCCTCGTGTGAATGAAGCCAGCACTGCGTGTTGTTTTGTGTCTAGCTTACATCACTGAGCATAATGCCCTCGAGGCTCATCCCTGCTGAAGGCTGTGTCAGAATTGCCTTCCTTTTTAGGCTGAACAACATTCCCTTGTATCGATGGACCGTGTTTTTCTTCTCCATTCATCCATTAGTGGACACGTGTAATATCTACATTCATTTCTCATGTCATAATAATTGTGGAATAACGTCAGAAAGTCCTTTGAATCTAAAGTCATCTGCCATTAACTCTTTTCTTAAACTTTTTACTGTGAACAACATCAAAGCTAAGAAAAAGGGAAAATACATGTCAGCTTCACCTGTGTTCAGGAATTAATGCTTTACGGATTCACTTTATTCCCTGTGTGTGTGCTACGTGTGTGCATGTGCCTGTTTGCCTACATATGCTGTGCATGTGCATAGGTATGTGCACTGGCACACGTTAGTGTGTGCATGGGTACATGCGTGCGTGTGTGTTCATATGCTAG
The DNA here is from genome assembly GCF_026419965.1 of Kogia breviceps. Taxonomy (NCBI): domain Eukaryota; kingdom Metazoa; phylum Chordata; class Mammalia; order Artiodactyla; family Physeteridae; genus Kogia; species Kogia breviceps. Next base: position 1,080,734 of record NW_026711980.1, read on the forward strand.
TGTGTGAATATATTTGTGCTGTGCACGTGCATATGTTTGTGTGTGTGCTGTGTCTACCTGTGTGCACACCTGTGTGTTTTCTGCAACCACTTGGAAGTTGGTTGCAGACTGAATTGTGCCCCAGATATGTCCGCACGCATCTGCTCTAACATTCCTGCTTTTCCACATAAAGATCAGAGCTGTCAGGGATTTAAATGGATGAAGCAGGATGTCCTGACACAGGGTCTGTCTTCCAATGACTGTCACTGTCTGAGTGACATCCTTCCCACCTTCTCTAAGTCCCATTCAGGGTCCACCTGAGGCCCCCATTACATTCAGTCACCTGCCCCAGGTCCCCTATAAACTACAATGTCACAGTTGGAGAGCTAGACCAAGGCTGGAGGTGCTCGTCCTGTTGGCCTGGCCTCCAGGCCATGCACGTGGCTCCTGTGTTCCCATCTGTCAGCCAGACCCCGACTTGGATGGGGCACCACATGTTTCATCACAGGGTCCCATCGCCCAGTCAAGGGGGTTCATTCTCCCCAAACTGAGCATTAGGAGTGGGAGGGGTGAAGTCCCCACTGAGTCTACTTCATGTGAGACCCTGTGCTGTTGAAAGAGCAGGTGCCCTGCCCTCGGGGGTGGGGGCTGGGGGGGACATTTGGCCCACGATGGGCTCTCGGGTCCCCGGGTGGGGCCAGCCAGTGTGCAAGGAGCTCCGTGGTGGGTTCTCCTCTCCAACGGCTTCTGTGCCCCTACCTCTCCCCGTGCCTCCCGTCGAAGACAGCACGGTGCCCGGGACGGGAGCCGTGGAGCCGTCAGCCACTGCCCCCTCTACACACACACACACACACACACACACACACACACACACGCACACGCACACGCACACGCACACGCACATGCTTCAGGGAGGCAGGACTTGAGCGCGGGGCTCTCAGCAGCCCTGAGCACCCCACGCGGAATCGGCCAGTGGAATGGACAGACAGGCTCTCCTGGCCCGCACCATGCAGAACTGTCCTGCCTGGGCCTCCTGTGCGGCCGCCTCCTTCTGGAAGCCTGGGAGGCTGGAATCAGGCCACTTCTTGTCTGGCCTGGCCGTAGACTGGGCTGCACTCTAAGAAATTCTTGGATCACATGAGGATCCTGACCATCAGATGGCCAGAGACACTGGTAACATTTCTGTTTTGCCTGTTGAAATGTTTAATGACAACGATATCGTTCAGTTTCCTGATGTGGGTGTCCAAAGATGAGAGACTCATATGTGTGATCTGTACCTCCTATGAGCTCAGCCCTAAGCTAGTTGAAACATGATCAAGTTCTGTCTACACGGTAAATTCAGACCTCTCCATGTGCTGTCTACTGTTTATGTTTAGAGCTGACCATGTGTTGTCTATAATAAGAAGATTTAGACCTGACCATGTTCCGTGTATGCTAGGAGTATGGAGAGCTGGGAAGAGAGCCGGCCTGGCCTCAGTACTGGGAAGCTCCGTGCCTGCATTTGAAAGTCAGTGCTTAGATGTCTGGGTCTGGAGCCGAGGTGGGCTTGTCTAGGTAACACCCTCTCTTCTGAGTGTGGTGACCTGGTCCTCCCAAGGGCAGTGCTATGGGCAGGGCCTTTGTCTTTATTCCTGCAAGGTTCACCTTCCTTGGGGCTCGTGGATAATCCTCAGGAGGGCTACCTGCTGATTATTCCAATTTACCAGCACGTGCATGGTGCGAAGGGAGGCAGGTTTAGCTGGTGAATTGATTGCAGGGCACGCAGATCGGGCAAAAGGCCGATGGGTAACAGCTGAGGCTGCTGCTGAGCTCTCCTTCCTGTCTGCCGTCCCTAGTCAGCAGCGTCCAGAGCTGCCCTTCGGCTTTCAGCCCTGCTGTCCTGTGAGTTTTCTCAACAAGTAAGTGAGACAAGAAAGTGAGACTGCGCCTGCCAGAACCAAGTAATATGTTCAACTCTAGCATGAAAGCTTTAAAAAGAGGTAAAATCACACAGAACCAAAGTGAAAAGAGGAGGACTTCTGTGGGACAAGTGTGGGGACAGGAGACCCACCTTACACTTTTTCTCATCCCAGCAGAGCCCAGGAACCCAGGTTGTTTCTACATTAGGGGAGCAAGCAGCAGAGCCATGGTGCCCTGACCAAGGGGACATGTGACCCCAGGTGCACGGTCTGGTGAGGTGAGGTCACCCTGGAGGATGTGCACGTGTGACCCCAGTTGGGGACGTCTGCAGAGGGCGGTTCACCCTGGGACTGTGGACATGTGACCCAGGTGGAGCGGTCTGAGGAGGTGGGGTCACGTGTTGAGAGAGAACGTGTGACTTTAGGTGCAGGGTCTGGGGAGGTGGGTCACCCTGGTGAGTGTGGATGTGCTACACCAGCTATAGGGTACGGGCACTGTATGGGTCTCACCACATCTGCATGGGTCAGGATCACATGTATGGGGAGACCCCTATGTGCTCTTTGCCTGCAGTGTGTCTTTACCCCTTTGACATTTCCAACCTCTGCGTTAAGGGTGTTGCCCTGATTAACCGGTGGTTCCTTTTCTTCCCTTAATCTTGTCGCATTCATATGAGGTCATGCATGTTTGAGTGGGGTGCTGCTCTGTGTGCTGCTGAGTGACAATGTTCGGTGGTGTCATATGAATATCATAGCATATCATATGTCTAATCTATGGGGGTCACCACTGCCTGGGTCTCCCTGGACAGAGGTGAGGTGAGCACAGACTAGGCCCCCGTGAGAACGGTCTCCCATGTGCCATGTGAGGGCACCGTGATGGCCCCTAAGGTAGGGGAATGTGTTTGGGTCTCCGACATTTGTGATGAACGGGAGTCGAAATGGACTCTGATTTAAAAAGACATTATTTTATGAATTTAAGTGAAATAAAACACACGTCACATACCCTTTACCATCGTCACCATTTTAAGTGCACGTTTCTGAGGCATCAGATCTATTCACTTTCTCGTGGAGCCATCACCACCACGCCTAGAACTTTTCATCTTGCAAAACCAACATTCCACAACCATGAAAGTCTCCCTCCCCATCCCCTCACACTGGCCCTGGCACTGATGTCCCCTTCAGTCCCTGAGTTGTGGACTCCAGGGCCCCCACTGGAGCACAATCCTGCAGTGTTTGCTGACGGGTCATTTTGGAAGAGCTGACTTTCAGTCTGACGCTCTGCCTGTTTGCATCTGAAGAATCTGCATTTCAGGAGGGGATGTATGAGGAAGGGGCGTAGGAGGGACAAAGGTGTCCGGGATGCAGTTGAGTCAGGACCTGATCAGCTGCCTTTTGTGTCCTCTGGTCGCATCTCTTGGTCTGGGCCTCATCTGCATCATCACTGTCCCCGCTGGCACCCCTGGGTGTTGTTGTCTGAGTGAGATTCCCCTGGTGCCCCTGCTCTCCTCCCCTCCTCCTGCTGGTTGGGGAGCGAACTGCTTGCTGGGTGGTCTCTACTCCTGAGGCAAGAAGGACCCTGTAGCATGGACCTGCAGAGTGTGGGTGTGGTCCCCACAGCATGGTGCCCACATAGGACACAACATCGGGGCGTGACAAGTGCTAGGTTGCCTCATCACTGACAGGGAATGTTGCCAAGATCCTGCTCGGGAGGGTGTGGTGTGGGTGGCCTGGGACCCCAGACGTCCATTAAACCAATAATGGCCCATTCCTATCCTGGAGCTTGGAGAGTGCATCCCCATGGGCTCCAGATTCACCCCTCATCTCAGCCATATCCCTCTGGCCCGTCTTTGAACTCAGGAAAATGAGCTCTCTTGTCTACAACATAGGCCTGGTCCTGTTGGTATTAGGATTCTTTAATTTAGGCGTCCTGGGATAGCAGCCCTTTTTAGGCCTGAGAAGGAACAGCTCAGGAGTGTACAACAATTTCAGATGAAACTAATATTCTATGACTCTCTCTAACTCCGTGGTTGTTGACTTCTATTAGTCATTATTCTCCTGGTTTTAGCCCTGATGTGGGGATTACAGAGGAGCCAACATTTAAATCTTCATAATCTGTGTATTTGTAGCTTCAGTATCATTACTGACCCATCGATTTTATGGTTTGGGAAGAGTTATTGATTTCATGTATCATGTAAAGGATTCACAATGATGATAGAGCAATTAAGATTACAATAATGGCTGGTAAACTGTTCACATTTTCTCTACCTGTGCATCTATTATATGTATATGAGTTAGTTTAGTTGTCAATGTTAGAGAAATAATATAGAGAACTAGTTTCAAAAATCACTATTAATGTGTGATGATGAGAATGTAAATGTTCTTCCATAATCGGTGATGTTATATCTTGAGATCCTAGATGAAATTGATATGCCTTCGTGATATACAGGATTTTAGCCTCTGATTTAAGTTTGACAAAGCTACATCACTTTTTACTTTTCTCTCATTTATTGAGAAAGACATAATTGTTATGGTGTTGGCTTGAAAGTGGTTGAAAAGGACTTGAGACCTTCCTTATTTTATATTTACATAGGTAGGATCTTGAAACATAGGATATGGTGGAGGACATTTATGTAACAATTCTAGGTTAGGAGTATCCGTTTCTAGTGCTTAGCCTTCTTGTTTAGATGCAAATGCTTTTCAAAGTATGAAGATTATGATTAGCATTACTGCTGCTATTGAGATGAGTGAGCCAAAAGACACAATATTTCATGTTGTGTGTGCCTCCGAGTAGTGAGACTAAAGTAATGACATTCCTGAGAGGCCAGAAAGTGCTGCGGGAAGTCATATTTACTACTACAAATATACGCGTGAAGTGACTTTTTGCTCATGCTGAGTTCACTGTGTAACCTGAGAATAGTGGGAATCCGTGTAGGAAGCCTCCCGTAATAGTGAAGCCCGCTCCCATGGACATTAGGTCATGGAAGGGTGCTGCTACATAGTATGTATCCTGGAGGATAGTGTCCGGGGATGAGTTCACTAAGATGATTCCTGTGAAACCTCCTACTGTAAAAAGAAAAACTAAAGCCTAAAACTCATAATATATTGGAGGTCATATAATATTACCTCCGTGAACAGTTGCTAACCAGGGACTTCCCTGGTGGTGCAGTGGTTAAGAATTTGCCTGCCAATGCAGGGGACACGGGTTCGAGCCATCGTGTGGGAATATTCCACCTGCCGTGGAGCAAAAAGCCCATGTGCCACAACTACTGAGCCCGCCCTCTAGAGCGTGAAAGCCATGCTCTGCAATAAAGAAAGCCTTTTCAGTGAAAAGGCAATGCACCGCAGCGTAGAGTCGCTACTGCTCACTGCAACCAGAGAAAGCACACTCCTGTAGGGATAGAAGCAATTATGGTAGCTTTTGCAAAGTATGCTCCTGAGTGGACAGCTCTCCCTATGGTAAATATATGATGGGCCCACAAGAGAAATCCTAAAAAGCCAGTGGGCATGACTCATACTATTCCTAAATAGCTGAAAGGCACCTTTTGTCCTAAATAGTGTGTAATGATGTGTGAATTTATAACAAACCCTGGTAGGCCATGAATACAGACTTCAGGGTGACCAAAGAATCAAAATAGGTGTTGGTATAGGATTCAGCCTCCTCCTGCAGGGTCAGAGAAAGTAGTGTTGAGATTTCTATCTCTTAAGAGTATGGCAATTCTGGCTGCTCGGACTGAGAGTGGTAATTATAGTAATATGGATATAGTTGGTGAAGATTAAACAAATAATGGTGTTTGGTATTGGGTTATGACTGCTGGTTTTGTATGAAAGACTATAGTAATAAAAGCAATAGCACCAAGAATTGAGGAGACACCTGATAAATGTAAGGAGGAAATGGTTATGTCGACAGAGGCTCCTGCGTGGGCCAGGTTGCAGGCTAGAGCTGAATACACGGTCCACTGGTACCAGAACAAGCTTCTACTATTGGTGACATGAGTAGGAGTAAGAACGATGGGGGAAGTAGTCAAAAATTTACATGGTTTACTCGGGGAAATGCTACCTCAGGTGTGCGAGTTATTAGTGGCCCAAGTGACTTTTCAAACCCTGCAATATAAGGGGTACAAGTACAACAATAAAGAAAATTATTACAAGTGCAGGGACTGTTATGACCACGTTACAGATTTGTGCATCTCCAAGTAGCGCTCCAGGTTAGCATAGCTCAGCCTGGATTAATATTCTTAAGGTGCTGCCTGCTACTCCAGCTCAAGCACCAAATAGTAATTATAAGATGCCGATATCTTTGTGATTTGTTGAAAATAATCAACAGTGTATGAACAGAGGTAAAATGACTGAGCTAGCATTCGACTGTAAATCTGAAGACAGAGATTGAGCCCTCTTTCTCACAAACCCTGTGGTGAATCAACAAATTGAATTGTAATTTCAGAGAAGCAGCTTCAATTCTGCCAGAGATTTTCCTGCCTTTTTTCTTTTTTTCTTTCTCAAATGAAGAAGAAGCAGATTGAAGCCAGTTGACTAGAGGATTTGCCTGTTAACTAAAGTTTCCTGGGGTTAAAACTCATCAGTCTCGTAAAGATTTGGCTTAACTACAATGTTTGCTTTACATTCAATTGATGTAGGATGAAGTCTTTCAATCCTTATTTTTAGAAATTAAGTAAATTTTACTTGTTTTGGGTTATGAAAGCTCTTGGTCTGAACTAACCTAAATTCCTAGTCCAGCACGGATGGAATGGGTGTTATGTGGAATAATTGTCTGGGTTTTATGATTAGTAATGATAGGAAGGTTATTTCTTTGAATGTTCAATGTGATTTGTTTTTGTGTTGTTTCATGAAGGGAATACAGTTAGTGATGTGGAGTATGTTAGCTGCAAGTAGAAATATATGCTGAGCACTGCTGTGATGGCTATTAATGTTGGTAGAATGATGTTGTCATTTTCGTTATCTCTTGGATAAGTATTCATTTGGGTAAAAACCCTGATAGTGATGGACTATGTCCTAATGATACTATAATGGTGAGGAAAAGGATTGTGATGGGAGGTGTTTTACCTCATGTGTGTGATAATGACACTCTTGTAGTACAGGCTCTGGGCATAAATAATAAGAAGAGAGTGTTGTTATGATATAAATTAGTATGTTTAGGATTGTTATAATCGGAATATACTTTATAACGGCTGTTATTCATCCTATATGGGCACTTGATGAGGAGGGTGTAATTTTTTCCAGGTGAGTCTGACTAAATCTCCCTCAGCCTCCAGCTATGATTTATAATATCACTATGATTAATAGTATATTTAGGTTGATGGATGGTGACATGTGGTATAAAACTGACAGGGGTGCACTTTTGTCATATTAATAGCATCAGGCCTGCTCTTCATGGGACGCCTTGTGTGACGTGAGGCACTCAGAAGTGAAATGGGGAAAGTCCTACTTTTGTGACAAGGGCGATTGTCATGAGGGTGGATGCTGCTGGATGAAAGATTTTTGTTATTCATTGTGTTCCATGACCAGAGTATATTAGATTAATGATACTAGCCATTATAAGTAGTATTGGTGTGGTGGATTGTTTTAGGAAATATTTGTTGGATGCTTCTGTAGCTTATGGGTTTGTGTTTTTTATTAGAATGGGGATACCATTAACCAGTGTGAGCTTCTTATACAATTATATTTCCTGTGATAATGGTCAGTAGAATGATAGTAAAAACAATGAGAGTTTATTAGTACAGGAAGGATCTACGACAACATGTTGGGGGTATGGGCCTGAAGCTTACCTAGTGAACCTTAGTATATAGCATGTGCTGTAATGTGGTAACATGGAGAATATAAAATTCTTAGGAAGAATTCAATTCCAGGAATAAGAGCATTGAAACCTCTATAATTTACTCTATCACAGTAACTCTTTTGTCAGACATATTTCTTAAGTTTGTGGTGGGTTGCTGGTATGAGGACAGGTGGTGAAAACTCTCATATACATCGGGCTAATGTTAGTAGAAAAAAAACTTTTATACGAGATGTAGACGTTGATCATATCAAAATTGTGGGTAGGATGCTCAAATTCATAGAAAGGAGATTGTTAGATGTGTTTTAATGATGACTTGGGGTGTATATAATTCTGGCACCTAGGGATTGTCGAATGCTCCTACAAATGGATTGTTGTGGAAATGTTTATTATAAGGAAATTGACATATTGTCTAGCAAGGAAGAGGTGAATGGGCCTGCTACATCTTCTACATTGAAGTCATATACAGGTTTTGATTCTACTTCTGTTGAATCAAGTGGGGCTTCATTGAATTTCTGCTACTGCGGAGATAATAAAATTCTGAGTAGGGGTCAGAAGAAAATAGTCATAGGTGTTCCTGTGTAATAATTACTGTTGAAAGTGTAAATGATCCATTTATCAGTAAGACTGAGGATAGAATAACTGCTACATTACTTCATATGAGATTGTCTATGCTACTGTCCCTAGAGCTCCAGTGAGTGAGTATGTTGAATGTGAAGCTCATCCAGAACTGAGGATGGAATAAATGGCTAGGTGTGATATGGCTAATATAAAGAGTATGCCTACATTTATATTAATTAGTGGCTAAGATATGGGAAGAGGAATTCATGTTGTGAGAGCCAGGGTTAAGGCTAGCATTGGGGCAATAATATATAAATTGATGCTGTTGATGGACATAGTGGGTATTTAATAAGTAATTTGAATGCCTCAGCAATGGGTTGTAATAATCCATGTGGGCAGATGATTTTTGGCCCTTTCTGGATTTGTATATAGCTTAGGATTTTCCATTTAGTTAATATGAGGAATGCTATGGTGAATTAAATTGGGTAACTTGTGAAAGAGTGTTGATTATAAACATATTCTTAGGAAGAGGACTTGAACCAGTGCAGATAAAAGTTTCAGTTTTACATAATTACCGGGCTCTGCCACCGTAACAAACCCTGCTCTACAGTAGGGTATGTATAAATTAATTGAATGTAGATTATGTCATCATTTAGTTTGAAGACATTGTGTAAAGTAAGCCGTATTGCTCTTGTCCTTTCATACTGGAAGAAATCTGCAATAGACAGAAACCAAGCAGGATGGCTCCAGTCTGAACTCAGATCATGTGAGACTTTAATCATTGAACAAAGAGACAATTAATAGCAGTTATACCATTGAAATGTCGTGATCCAGCATCAAGGTCAAAAACCATATTGCCGATATGAACTCTAGAATACAATTACACTCTTATCCCTAGTAAAACTTGTTCCATTGATCAGTGTTTGAGAAGAACAGGTGATAAAGAATTTTGACTAGCTGGTCTAAATTGTAATCACTCAGAGGTGATTTTATTCTCTAAAAATAAATGGCACACGGGCTCAAGGTGCACCAGCTTCAGTAGTTGTGGCACGCAGGCTCAGTAGTTGTGGCCCACTGGGTTAGTTGCTCCGTTGCACGTGGGATCTTCCCAGACTAGGGATCGAACCCGTGTCCCCTGAATTGGCAGGCGCAGTCTTAACCACTGCATCACCAGGGAAGTCCCAGAATCGCCGTCTCCCTTTTAATACACCTTAAGCCCAAAGAATCCATGGAAGATTGTTACAGATAATAAGAGAATAAAATATTGTAAGGACTATAACAGAAGCATATAGTACACTGTTCATATAGACACATCCCAAGCAGTTACAAAGTATATTATAAAGAAGGCTGCAATTTTCAAAGAATAACATAAATTATACCCACAAACTCCCAATATTTCCTGAATCGTTGCAATCTGAAACCCTATTGTAGGAAGCAGAACATTCCAGGAGACATTCTACAAATGAAGGCCTCTAAACCCTGTGGGTGGATAAGGAATTCTGGAAGGAAGGTATCCTCACTCAAGGAGAGCATGATCCTATACTTTTGTCACATCACATCCCTGTACAATTCCCATTGATCTCGGTCCAGGCATTCCCAGTTCTCTTGAGAGAAATCTATGGGCACATCCTGGGATGTCAGCAGTCCCTGAAATTAAAAGTACACATGACATGTGGCCACGGGAAGAGTTCATAATGTGACGCAAGAAGAAAAGAGCAAATTAAGAGAACTGGTTTTAATTTAGAAGAGTGTCTTCAATCATCCACTAATATATATATATATATACATATATATTTTTTTTCACAAAGTAACTTTCTCTATTTCTAACTACAAAAAAGAGTATGTCATGTGATCCATAAAACCAGTATAGAGACTATAGTCATCTGGAAAGGAAATGATAAAATGGTGGTTTCAACACGGACATATGCATTTTTGAGTGTTTTATTTATATCAAACTGGATAAAATGTGCGTATTTCTCAGACAGAAGAGACATGTCGAGGTAGAAATGTACCTTTCAACTATTCATGGGTCCACAAGTACACTGGAGAGAGTGTAAAATTGCAGATTCTGATACAGTAGGGCCGGTGGGCCTGAGTTCTATTTTTTAAACGAGCTCATTTTTAACTAGTGATGCCACAGTCTCTGATTCATTAACGACAATTGTGAATAGCAGAGACATAATAAGGAAAGGTAAACATTCATAGTTAACTTCTAACTTCAAGTGTGTTATGGATTTCCCACGTTTAATAGGATAGTAAGCACAGCAGCAACCACCATTTGTGAACATTCACTGTAGACCGTGTGTATCTTTCTGACTTTTTGTGTAGGATTGCAGGAAAAAGGCCTGCGCTGTGGCCACAGTGGGCGGGGCCCTCAGACCGGGCCGCCCCTCCAGGCCCCCCGACGGGGCCCTGAGCTCCTGGCGGCTCCTCCCCCGGCGCCCCGCTCCCTCCCAGGAGGCCTCAGGCAGAGCGGCCCCACCCGCAGCGCCCAGAACGGAGCCCGCGTTTCCTCAGAGCTGGAGCTCCCGGCTCGGGGTCTCTTCCCTCCGCCGTCACGGAGCTGCCCCGGAGCCCAAGGGGAGGGCGGCCTCACTGACGCTGCCGGCTGCGGAGGGGCCCCGGCGGCCGAAGCCGCGACAGTCGTGGGGACGGCGGGCCGGGTAAGTGGGTCTGGTGCCCGGGCGGCCGCGCAAGAGCAGCTTCTGAGGGGAAGGGTTTCGCGGCCACCCGCCGCTGCTGTGCAGAACGAGCGGCCTCGGGGTCTGGTCCCGGGGAACTTCGGCCCCTCCTCTCGGCCCTGCCCTCGGCCTGGCTCGCGGGGCCCGGGGGGCGTGGGGAGAGGGCGGCTGAACGTCCTGAGGGGACACAGGGCGAGGGAGGCACAGGGTCCGGCCGCAGCGTCAGCGACCCTCCTCCCGACGGCGGGGAAAGCGGCCGAAAGTTCCTCCCGAGGCTCCCAGGCCTCTTGTTCAGCCGAGGCCCTGTGCGCCCCATCCTCCCTGAGCTAAAGCACCCGGGGGGCGGGAGGGGACATGGCGGGGGGCTGGCGCAGGTGATGGGGGACGGGAAAAGGTGATTGTCAGCTAAGGAGAACCTGCTCTCCCAAGGTGAGCAATGCAGGGCTTTCCTTTGTATGCGAAGATGCTGGAGTCAGGCTCACGAATTCCTTCCTTTGATATGCACCTCAGCTCTCTGGGGCCTGCATCCTGTATTTGCATATCCTGAGTTCCTCAGGGCCTGCCCGCTCACATTGGAGAGGATGACTGTGGCATCTTTTGTTTACTGAGGTGGCAAGAAATATTCCATTTCTCACAGGCTTGAGGGGCAGACAGTGAAGAAGCGTCGGAGAGTCTCACTTGGCATGTACTTTGGTTTACATATAGATAATAGTTATACTTACTTAACTGTGCTAATAGAGGCTCTGGAGTACAATCAACTTGTACTACTGCCCTCTATGTATTAATTTCATCAATATCATAAGATAAATGCCTGTAGAATTGACTTAATCCAGTTAAATAGCATAATGATTTTTAAAGGAAACATAATAGAAATATAACAACAAAACCTTTACCACTACAGGCTGGGTCTGGAACAAGGTAAATAAATGTTCCATTGTTAAAATATTGAAAGAGTATTCAATAGAAATATCAAGAAAAATGACAAATAATAAGGGCAGCAGAATGTTGAAATGTTCTATCTTTATCATTAAAGTGGCAGAAAATCATTTATGAGCAGGCACTGGGGCAGAAGATGTCTGATTTTATATCTTTGTCATAGTTGTGCAGTTGTTTCAACAAGTAACTTAAAAACACAATGGAAAAGCCAGGAGGTTTGTGCCTGAGATCATGTTGATGTGAAACCCGGGATGGCCGCCTTGTGCCAGGTGTGTTAAGTTTACCTCGCAGGTAGACCTCAGAGCTCCTGAGAAACAAGGGCTGGAATTTTCCTGCTGGGTGCCCCTTAGGTTCTGTGACTTGATTGATTGTGAGTCATGTTGGGAGAAAGACCTGATCACAGGAAGAGGGTGGGAATAGAGTGATTTGAGGAGCAGCTGACAACATTCATCACAGCTCATTGCCTGAATGAATTTTAAAGAAACAGGAAAACAAATGATTCTTATGGAATCAGAGAATGTGAGGGCTGGACAATCCCAGGAAATGAGGAACACCCATCCCGTTTTCCAGATGAGAAAACAGAGGCCCAGCAAGTTGAAATCCCTCAGCCAAGTTGCGCCCGTCTCTCCTCCCCACTACATGGTTTGTGTAAGCAGGACTCTTCCTGTCTTGATCACTGCTGAACCCCGAAAAGGGCCACGCATCTAGTAGCTGCTCCAAAATTTTTGATTGACTGTATGAATAATGCTATTTCTTTCTTTCTCACTCTTATTCAGGATTGTGCCAAGAACTCCCCAGGTTGCAATGTAATTCGATAAATGTCAATATGAATTGAGTTTTGTTGTGATGAGGACTTAGGCTTTAAGGTAACAGACTTGGTTCAGATCCTGGTTCTGCCACTCAATAGCTGTTTGGCTTCGGGAAAATTACCAAACCTCTCTGAGATTATTTCCTCCTTTGTAAAAGTGGGGATAAAACTATCTGAGCCAGCAGAGCACCTGCATGAGACATGTGCACTAAATGTTGGTCTTTCTCACTCTCCCACGCCATCTCTCTGTTCTTCCCAGAGAAGTTGTACAGAAGGATATAGTACTTAAAAAAAATATTTATTTATTTATTTTTGGCTGCGTTGGGTCTTCTTTGCTATGCATGGGCTTTCTCTAGTTGCAGCAAGCAGGGGTTACTTTTTGTTGCAGTGCGTGGGCTTCTCATTGCAGTGGCTTCTCTTGCTGTGCTTGTGGTGGAGCATCGGCTCTAGGAGTGCGGGCTTCAGTAGTTGTGGCCTGAAGGCTCAGTAGTTGTGGCACATGGGCTTAGCTACTCCGTGGCATGTGAGATCTTCCCTGACCAGGGCTCGAACCCATGTCTCCTGCCTTAGCATGCAGATTATTAACCACTGCGCCACCAGGGAAGTCCGATACAGTACTTTATAAAGAGGGGTTTTAATTTAATTCGGATAGTGTACATTCTTCTCGTAGAAAAGATTATTCCACTATAGAGACATTAGCATGCAATACCACTACAAATGCAGTATTCTATGGGTTAGATATTATCAGTAAATTTTATAAGGAATTGGACAAATGCCAAAACACTAGCAACTGTTGAGTAAGAGGATTCAAATCTGGGGTGCCCCCACCCCAATTTCAAGAGCAGCATGTGATTTTCAAATCCATGTTTCATCTGGTCTTTGTTTCTCATCCATCCTCTGGGTTTGCCTTTGTCAAGAAGGCTCAGATCCTCTGCTTTCACAGCCTCGCGGCTGGCTGTGCCCCAGCTCCCGTCCTGGAACCTCTGCATGCCTGGCTGTGCCTGCTCTCCCTGTGCATCACCAGCTTTGCCTGGGAGCTGCTGCGTCCTGCACTGCTTGCTGTACCCCAGAGTACCTAGACCCTTCTGGTACATGAAGTACACCCTCATACCATGTGTGGGATCAAAGTGAAGTTCCCAACTTTGGAAGTTGCAGGCTTGAGGGGCACACAGTGATTTAAAGTCGGGTCACCTGACTTAAAGGGGGGGGGGGTTGATTGTTTTAAAGCCAGGGCAGCTGACTTAAAGTCTGCGTCCCTCAGCTGCAGGATGAGACCAATTTTGGCAGTGCACGGGTTCGCTCCAAGCCATCACTGCTGTTCAGGAAGAGCTCCAGTAGCGCCTTAGTGCAGGGGGACTTGGTCCGTTGTCTTCCCCTGCCCTCAGAGGGGGGCCACCTGCTCTTCTGGAGGAGAATCAGGGAGGGGGAAGTGCAGAGTCCCGGCTGGAGTTGCGGCACCCCTTGTCTGATGGCAGGGAAAGGGGGGAGGGGCTTTGTGGTGTCCTGGGGCTGGACTCACCAGGTCGACTCAGCCTCTCAATCTCCTAACCTCCCCCTACACACTCCACAAGAGTTTCCAATAATATGTAATTGCGCTTTAGATTCTCGGTCTTCAAACTCATACCCAGGCTCCCGGGTCCCTTGATTCAGCCAATTCCTCTGTGCTCTCTCTTCTATTAGATACAGTCCCAGAGGGAGGGGCCGGGGGATGGGACTGGAGGGACCCCGGCAGCACTGGCCTCAGCCGAGTGCATAGATTCGGGGCCTGTGCTCTCACACATGTGCGAGGACCCTTAAGGCGGAATGGAGGGGGCCAGTTAGAGGCAGTCCTTGCTGCCTCAAGTGAGTATGGATCACCGTCGGGTGGGGAACCCGCTGAGACCTGAGAAGTACTGTTAGGAAGATGTGTTCCTTCCCTGGCTTCAAGGACGTGGGTGGGCTTCATGACTCCAGTTCCCCTCCAGGCCTCCAGGTCCGGCTGCAACCCAGCGCCCTTGCAGACCTGCCTTCCTGTCCCAGAACGTGCCAGGCTCCAGGAAGAATCCAGACTGCAGAGATGGTGCCTGAGCGCTCCAGCTTAAGAAGTGCTGTCCCTGGGGACCCAACAGTGGAGGCAGGAAGGGTGAAAGGAGTAGCGGGGTGGGGTAGAGAGGGGTGGCTGCTCTGGGAGACGTTGAGAGAGAAATATCGCCCCCACACCCCCTGCAACTGACCCACTGATGCCATAGGATCTCAGGGCCCTTTAGTCAGAGATGCCTCTGCTTCTTTACTCCTGTGTTCAAAACTATGCAAAACCAACTCTTCATCCTCTTGCTGCCTTGCCAGGACGTTTACAGCCCTGTTCTTTTGAAGCACTCATTCCCTAAACTGCAGTTTGGAGCTGCCCCAGCTACTTAAAAGTGTTCTCCTTAAACTGAGACTAAATCCTACTCTTTTGGAAAAACGACCTTCACTTCAGAGGAGATCGTCTTTTCTGCCCATTCCTTCCTTCTACTGCCCTCTTAAAAACCCCTGTGCTTAAAGAGCTTGGTGATTTATTTTTTGCTTGATGTCAAAAAGAAACCTTCCCCATGCACCCCAAAAAGCTTTCCTGGAAAATAGGTATTTCAAAACCATGACAGTGTTTTGCAGTTAGTATACCCTGGGTAGACTGCCTAGCAATCCCTCCAAGTGGCAGAGGTGAGCAACACCTTTACTTATTTGATTGGATGCCCTTCAAATTGAGGAAGGTCCCATTCTTATGGGACCTGAGCCCTGGATGGCTGTGGCTGTGATTAGATAACTTCTGGTGATTTTATTTCCCTTACTGAGCTGCTGCTTCTAGGCTACATTCATTTTGTTACCTGTCCATTTTTAAAGAAAGACTGACAAAGTCACTGTACTAGGCCAGGAGTCTGAGCTCAGGGTTGGTCAAAGGTACTCACAGGGAGAAAGGTGGATAAAAATAGGTGGGTAAATGAGGAGGGTTGGCAAGTACAGCCAGGACACCCGTGTTCACCGTGCGTACTAATAAAGGCCCGAATCTCCTCATTTATCTCCCGTGGGAAGTTCTGATGGTTCACAGGATCAAACTCAAATCATATTTAAACTAGGGCATATTCCTGAGCATAAAAGGAAGTATCCATCCTTAGCAGGAGTCGCTGCAGAGGAATAAAGACGTAGAGAACGGACTTGAGGACACAGGGAGGGGGAAGGGTAAGCTGGAATGAAGTGAGAGAGTGGCATGGACATATATACACTAGCAAAGGTGAAGTGGATAGCTAGTGGAAAGCAGCTGCCTATAGCACAGGGGGATCAGCTCGGTGCTTTGTGACCACCTAGAGGGGTGGGATAGGGAGGGTGGGAGGGAGACACAAGAGGGCGGGGATATGGCGATATATGTATACGAATAGCTGATTCACTTTGTTATACAGCAGAAGCTAACACAACATGGTAAAGCAATTGTACTCCAATAAGGATGTTAACAACAACAACAACAACAACAACAACAAAACCCCAAACTAAGTCAATCACGCCAACGGAGACATTGTATATGCTTACAGTTCAAGAAATCCACAAGAGAATCCTTTATTCCGTATCCAATGAATGGTCCATTCGAAAAGAAAAAACACTTTCTAAAATGTTGCTTTTCCATTTATTGTTCAGAACATTTTTATACCTCTTCATTTCTTACTATTCAAAGCCAAGTCACCTGAGTTACAGGGAAGCAGCTGATTGATTTAAAGTTGGGTCATGTGATTTAAAAACCAGTGGCAGTTGATTGATTTAAATCCCAGTCATATGACATGAGGAGAGGATGCTAAAAACTGTTTTTTCATCTCTGGCTCAGAAGATCATATTTACCTTGGTTTTTCTTATGATTTAGAAAACTTGAGCTGTCTCTCCTTGGAATCGTCAGGAGAAAAATATAGTATTTCAGGTTCATTCTTGAAATCAACTTCTCACTGTTAAGGTGTATTGGCTAAAAGATCTTCCTTCTTCAAGAGATTCCATACCTCTGTAGGACACTTCATTGTAATTGGAGAAAAAAGAAGAATGAAATCAGGCCAGCAGCTGCAGGAGGCCAAGGCAGCCCCCAGGACTAGGGAAGGGGGAGGAGGAAGGGCTGAGAGTTGCCGTTAGAGCAGACAACCTCCAGAGGGCGCTGAAGCACCGGCACAGCCCACCTGCCACTTCCAGTTCGGCACTCCAGGGGCAGATTTGGGCTTGGAGATGGGGTTGCTGTAACCCCAAGGAGCTGAGCAGAGAGGAGGAGTTGATTAATAGTCTCCTCTGATCCTCTGGCCAAAATTGCCTGGCTTCACAGGGGGGACAGGGTTTCGCTTTCAGCAACTGATGGGGCACTTCCAGGCTGCTCGGTTTGCCAGTGGCCCGACAGCCTGACAGACTGACTGCGGTGTGACCGCCCTTTGTTTCTCCAGAATGTGTACATCAGGAGGTGCACGGTTGTGGGAGCCCATTCACCGCCACCCCCCCCGCAAGGGGGATGGCACTTTCCCTGGCTGTACCCTATGATCACCAGGTACTTGAAATGAATGTAAGAGTTTTGACTTCAAGGAAAAGCTCACATAACTGCTTCTGCCTCATCATGTGTGGGATTTACTCTAATGGAAGGACATTATAAAGAACAGGTAGAAAACTCACCCGTTGGTCTCCTTGTAGGAGTTTATTTTGCATGAATCCCTCCTACATGAGTAGATAGCAGAGGTTTATTTTTGTTCCCGTGTGTGTGTAGTTGTGGCAGAAGTTGTAGGTATGGTGATTTGAAGCCCTCAAAGAAATATTCTCAGAACTCTCAAGACTTCTCTTGATTGGAACCGAAAGAGACCTGGAAAAGGAGGGAAAGAAAAGGAGGAGGGAGAACGAATGGCTGTTTCTCAGTAAATTCACCTTCCTGGTTGATTGTTCTGTCTTCTTGTTTCTTTTCACTTCTATGTATGTCTAATGGAATAATGCAGAAAGGCTGATTTTATGCTTTAAAAGATTTTACATCACAAAGAAACTAGAAGTGGCTAACAGAACTTATTCAAATCAATTTGACGTGGAGACTTTGATATTAAATTTGTATACTAAAATGGGTTAATCCAAATTTTCTCTTTCTTTTAGAGTGAATATTTGTAAAATATTTTTGTAGATAATAATTTACCCTAGATATACAAAATTGTGAGAATGGGTACCATTCTTTGGTACCCATGGGTACCAAATGGGTACATTTTTCACCACTTAAATGATTTCTTTTCTTTCTTTTATTTTTTATTTATTTTTATTTATTATTATTATTTTTTTGCGGTACATGGGCCTCTCACCGTTGTGGCCTCTCCCGTTGCGGAGCACAGGCTCCAGACGCGCAGGTTCAGCGGCCATGGCTCATGGGCCCAGCCGCTCCGCAGCACGTGGGATCCTCCCGGACCGGGATATGAACCCATGTCCTCTGCATGAGCCGGCGGATGCTCAACCACTGCGCCACCAGGGAGGCCCATGATTTCTTTTAAATAAATAGATTATACACTTCAAATGCCAATGTTGTGTCTTACATGTTGTTTTTTAATTCCTTGATTTTCAAAACTTGTGTTTATTTAATTGATTTCTATCTAATAATCTGTGTCTCCCTTTTATTGTTCCTTACTTTATATTTTATTGATCTATAGTTAATATACATTATTATATTAGTTTCAGAGGTACAACATAGCGATTCATAAAAGTTTAGGTTCTTCTCCATTTATACTTATTATAAAAGAGTGACTATATTCCCCATGCTATACAGTACATCACTGTAGATGATTGATTATATACCTAGTGATTATACCTCCAAATCTCCTACCACTCTTTTGCTCCTCCACCCTATCTCTCCCTGCTGGTAACCACTAGTCTGTTCTTTAACCTGTGAGGCTGTTTTTTCTTGTTGTTGTTGTTGTTGTATTCAATTTTTTAGATGCCACGTGTAAGTGATAACCTACCATGCTTGTTTTCTCTGCGGCCTATTTTACTAAGCATAATAGCCTCCAAATCCATCCATGTTCTTGCAAATGGCAAAATTTCATTTTTTGCTGAAGTCATCATAAAAAATCTGTTTTATCCCCTAACCTAGTGATGAACACTGAGTTTGACTCTGTCTCTTGGCTATGGCAAACAACACTGTTACGAATATTGATGTGCAGTTATTTTTTTGAAATAGTGTTTTTGTTTTCTTCTGATATACCCAAGAGTGAAATTGTTGGATATTATGGTAGTTCTCTTTTTAGTTTTTTGTGGAACCTCCATTCTGCTTTCCACAGTAGCTGCACTACTTCACCTCCACATCAAGAGTGTACATGTGTTTCCCTTTCTCCACATCCTCACTAACCTTTGTTATTTGTGATCTTTTTGATGACAGCCATTCTGACAAGACTGAGGTGATATATCTCATAGTTTTGATTTGCATTTTACTGCCAATTAGCTATGTTTAGCATCTTTGTGAGTTCTGTCTGTCTATCTGTATTTTTTCCTTGGAAAAATGTCTATTTAGGTCTTCTCATTTTTTAAAAAAGATTTTGGGTATTTTTTTGATATTGAGTTGTATGTGCCGTTTCTGTAGTTTAGATATGAACTCTTGCTTGGTCATCTTTTTGATGTTCACGTCTTATCATGTGCAAATATTGTCACTACTTCAGCAGCTTGTCTTTTCATTTTGTCTTTGGTTTCCTTTGCTATTCAAAATCTTTTAAGTTTAGTGAAGTCCCACTTGTTTATTTTTGCTTTTGTTTCATTTGCCTTAGTAGACTGAACCTAAAACTGTTGCTATCATTTATGTTCAAGAATGTTCTATATTTTCCTCTAGGGGTTTTATGGTTTCTGGTCCTACGTTTAGGTCTTTATTCAGTTTTGCATTTATTTTATATATGGTGTGCTAAAATAATCTAATTTTATTCTTTTCCATGTAGCTGACCAGTTTTCCCAGTACCCCTTATTGAAAAGACGTGTTTTCTCCATATTTCCTGCTTCATCATAAATCAATTAAATAGAAGTGTGTGGGCTTATTTCTGGGATATCTATTCTATTCCGGTGATCTTTGTGTCTGTTTTTGCTCCGGTACGATTCTCTTTGATTACTGTCGCTTTGCAGTCTAATCTGAAGTCAAGGTGTGTGATGCCTCCAGCTCTGTTCTTTCTCAAGATTGTTTGGCTATTTGGGGTCTTTGTGTTTCTATACAAATTTTAAAATTACTTTTTCAAGTTCTGTGAAAATGCTTTGGTATTCTGATAGGGATTGCATTAAATCTGTAGGTTGTCTTTGGTAGTAAGTTTATTTTCACAGTATTAATTCTGCCATCCACACACATGCTATATTCTCCCCATCTTTTTCTGTTGCCTTCAACTTCTTTCACCAACGGCTGATAGATTTCTGAGTACATGTCTTTTACTGCTTAGGTGTGTTTGTTCCTAGGTATCTTATTCTTTTTGGTGTGATTGCATATGGTATTGTTTTCTTAATTTTTTTCTTTCTGACAGCTTTGAGTTTTGTTTTCTTCTTCTTTTTCTAATTCCTTCAGGTGTAATGTTAGGTTGTTTATTTGATGTTTTTCTTGTTTCCTAACAATAAGCTTGTATCACTATAACTTCTCCCTGTGAACTGCGTTGGCTGTGTCCCATAGATTTTGGATCATTGTGTGTTCATTTTCATCTGTCTTGGGTATTTTTAGAATCCCTCTTTAATTTTTTCAGTGTTCCTTTCTTCTCCTTTTATTCTCTTCATCTGTGATGTGAGGACTATCTTTAATGTTATGTTTGGATTTCTTTCAGTTTTTTAAAATGTGTGTGTGTGTGTGTGTGTGTGTGTGTGTGTGCGCGCGCGCGTGTGTGTGATTATTTTTTTTTTTTTTTTTTTTTTTTTTTGCGGTATGCGGGCCTCTCACTGCTGTGGCCTCTCCCGTTGCGGAGCACAGGCTCCGGACGCACAGGCCCAGCGGCCACGGCTCACGGGCTTAGTTGCTCCGCGGCATGTGGGATCTTCCCGGACCAGGGCACGAACCCGTGTCTCCTGCATCGGCAGGCGGATTCTCAACCACTGCGCCACCAGGGAAGCCCGTGTGTGATTATTGAAGTTGCTGAGCTCTTAATTTCACGTGGACACTAACAACCCTGCACTGTTACTCTGCTCCACCACAGTTACTGAATTGGACCTTATATTTTACATCTACTTGTTTTGTGTGTCCCTTACCTTCTTATTGTGAATATAGATGATTTTATTAGTATTTTCTTTCATCCTTCCTATTAGCTGTGTTCATGGTTGATTTACTACCTGTGTTGAATATTTGCCTTATCCAATGAGGTTTTTCCTTTAGTAAGTTTCCTTTCCTAATTTTTATGTTTCAGTCGTGGCCTTTTCTTTTTCACTTAGAAAAGCCCCTTTCAGATTTCTCATCCCGCTGGTTTGACGATGCTGAGCTCTTTTAGTTTTGTTTCTCTGTAAAACTTGAGATCTCACCACCAAATCTGAAGGAGAGCCTTGCTGGGTAGAGTATTTTTGGTTATAGGCTTTTCCCTTTCACGACTTTAAATATACCATGCCACTCCCTTCTGGCATGCAGAGGTTATCCTGAAAAGTCAGCTGATTACTTGATGCAAGTTCCCATGTTTGTAACTTGTTGCTTTTCCTTTGCTCCTTTTACTAGTGTCTTTTTCTCTTTATTTTGTTGCCAGATTAATGACAATGAGTCTTGGTGTGGTCCTCCTTGGCTTGATCCTGTTTGGGCCTTACTGTGTTTACTGGACTTGGATGTCTGTTTTCTTTCCCAGGTTATGGAACTTTTCAGCTCTTATGTCTTCAGGTATGTTCTACATTGCTTTCTCTTACCTTTTTGCTTCTGGGACCAGTATGATGCAAATATTAGTACACTTGATGTTGTGTCACACGTCTGTTCAACTTTCCTCATTGCGTTTTAATCTATTGTTTTCCCGTTCATCCTCAGTGACTGCCAGTGCTCTGTCCTTCTGTTTTCGGATGCATTCCTCTGTATCATTTAGTCTACAGTAGTTTCCTTTTAGTGTATTTTTCATTTCAGTTACTGTATTCCTAATCTCTGTTTTGTTGTTCTTTAATGGTCTAACTCTTTCTAAAAACATTCTAACTTCTTGCTCTGGATGTCCATTCTTCTGAGTTTTTTGATCATCTTTACAGTCATTACCTTGAACTCTTTGTTGAGGAGATTGGCTCTCTCCACTTCACTTAGATCTTCTTCTGAGTTCTTATCTTGTTCCTTCATTTGGATCGTGTTTCTGTATCACCTCATTTTTCTTAACTTGCTGTTTTTATTGCTCTGTATGTAGTAAGTTCATTTCGTTTCCTGACCTTGGAGAAGTGGCTTTTTGTAGGAGAGGTCTTATGTGTCCCAGCAACCCACTGTCCCCTGGTCACTAGAACTATATGTTCTAGGTGTACCCCCTATGTGGGCTGCTTGGGCTCTTCTGTTGTGGTGGGCTGACTACTGTGGATGGTCTGGTAGGCTTGGCTGCCCCCAGAGTGCTTGTTTGCCAGACCCTGCCTTGTGTGGAGGCTGTCTGTGCTACTTGCTGAGGCTAAATCGTGAGGCAGCTCGCTGAAAACCTCTGGGAGACACCAAATCTAGTGCTGGTTCACTTCTGGGTAGAATTGCAGTGCAGGTGGTATCAGGGCTAGTGCCCAGTCCCTGGTCCTGGGGCTATGCTGGCGACTGGGAGGAAGACCCAGGTCCCGAGTTCTGGCTGCAGGCCCCAGGAGTCGCAGAGTTGGTGTTGGATCACTGTCCCTGACACAGCTCTCTGCAGGGTCTGGGCTGTCCCTAGTCTTGTGTTGGCATTCTGACGGGCAGGGTCAGGACCCAGCTGAGCCCGTGGTTGCTTCTGGCCTGCAAGGGAGTGTTCTGGTCACACAGGCTGCTGGGCTGTGGTATTCCTGGGGCCGGTGTGTACCTGTTGGTGTACGAGGCCGATCCCACTGCTGGAGCAGGTTTGCGGTTGTGTAGGTCAAAGCTCCATCCAGTCCCTGGGCAGTAATCACCTGCCGACAGTGAGGCTGATTCCAAGGCCAGAGGAGGCTCACTGGTC
Source organism: Kogia breviceps (assembly GCF_026419965.1). Lineage (NCBI taxonomy): Eukaryota > Metazoa > Chordata > Mammalia > Artiodactyla > Physeteridae > Kogia > Kogia breviceps. Next base: position 1,103,446 of record NW_026711980.1, read on the forward strand.
AGAGGGGTCGGGGACTCTGGGGCTGGCGCCTGTCCACTGAGGTCTGGAGGCTGGTCCTTGGGCTTTTGGTGGCTGGGCCCATGTCCAGGGGCAGCTGTGCACTGAGGGTCTGAAGGCATCGTGTTCGCTGGTGGATGTGGCTATGCGCCTGCTCAGTTAGTTGCTTGGCCTGCAGCCCCCTAGTGCTTGTGTGTATAGTGTGGTGGAAATGGGTAAGGCTAGGTCCTGAGGCTAAATAGATAGAGGGAGGATTCTGAAATTTTGCTTGCTGGTGCCAGTGGCCGCGAGGTAGAATGAGCTCCCCCAGATGGCTGCTGCCAGTGTCCATGTCCCTGAGGCTGTGCTGTAAATGCCTCTTGCGTCTCTGGGAGACTCTCTAAGATCAGGGGGTAGGTGTAACGCAGGATCCTTGCAAATGACTGCTTCTGTTCTGATTCTCGGATCACGTGGGATTTTGTGAGCATCTTCTAAGAGTGGAATCTCTATTTCCCACAACCCTCTGGCTCTCTGGAAAATAAGCACTACTGGTGTTCAAAGCCCAACTTTCTAGGAACTCTTCTTCCCAGCACAGGATCCCTGGGCTTGGGAGCCTGATGTTGGGTTCATACCCCTTGCTCTCTGGGAGCCCCTCAGAAATTGTAATTATTCTCCCATGTGTGGGCCACCCCCAGGTGGTGTGGGTCTTGATGCTATTGAGATATTGCCCCGTCCTTCCTGCCTTGCCGAGGGGCCTCTTATGTCTTTAGCTGTAAAACATCTTTCATGGTGAGTCCCGCTCTTTTCTTCAGTTGCTGCTCTGTAAACAATTGTGACTTTGGTGTGCGTCTGAGAGGCATCCAGCTCTGAGTTTCTGAATGCTACCATCTTGGACAGTCTCTCCACTTCATTCTTAAATCATATTATTTAATTTTTCTTAGTATCTTGTTTGATTCGTGACAGTTTGAAATTTATTATCACTCATGTTTACTTCGCCTGTTTTAAAAAATTGAATAGTGCATTCATTCAGTTTGAAATGAAGGTAGTGACCTGTGAATTTCCATACCTCAAAACTCAAGGATAGGACAAAAGCCTTTTCTACCTGTGTTACCCTCAAACTGTGCACCCCAGCCCAGCCTGGGGATTAACCTCTTGTACCCATGCTCACCTTCTGCTTTTGGACCGTAAACCATCACTGCATCTGTATGTGTGTTGACAACGTGAACTCTAGTCTTTCCAGTTTTTGTGTTTTGTTTTTTTGGTTTAGGGAATGGTCCTACTATGAATGTACATTTACTGGTCTGCTGAAGTTCATATATAAACCTGTCAAACACATTACCAGAATTGGAATTGCTTGTATATACACTTTGCTAAATTTTAGAGACAATGCTAGAACAGAAGTAAATTGTATTTCAGGTCCCACAATATTCTCACACCATGAAAACCCTTCCCTTTTTCATATATCTGTGTGTAGTTTATCTTTATACCCATACTATATTTCCCAGAGATGGGTAAGTGTTATGTTTCTTGCCAGCACATTTACCGTATTGTTCAAAGTGAGGTGTTTACTGGTTTTAGCATGATCATATTTCCATGAACTCACAAATACAAGATCTTCTCTCACACTGTCTTTTACTTCCTGCTGTTTTATATTGCCCTCCTAATTCTCAGTCCTGGTCTTTCTTTATGTTCTTCATCAACCGGGATAGGTTATACTATTTTCTCCTCTATTCAAGACCAACAGAATAGAATAGAACACCTAGAAATAAACCCTGATATATGGCCAAATGATTTTTGACAAGTTGCCAGACTTTTCAAAGTAAAAAGGATAGTATTTTCAACAAATGGTGCTGAGAAGTCTTGTTGTCAACGTGCAAAATAAGGAAGATGGACCCCTTACCTAACATCATATGCAAAAAATAATGAAAACGTATCAAGAAACTAAATATAAGACCTAATAAACTAAACAGTCTTAGAAGAAGACACAAGACAAGAGCTTCATGACATTGGATTTGGCAGTGTCTTCCTCAGTATGAAATGAAGGAAAAACAAATGTACAGCTAACAAAAAATAAACAATTTGCAGTACATAATTAAAAAATAATGTGTATGAAAGAAATGTAAACAGAATAAAATGGCAACCCACAGATGGGAGAAAATATTTGAAAGCCATCTATCTGACAAGAGATTTCTCTTCAGAATATACCAAGAACTTCTACAACTCAACAAAAAGCAAACACCCTGATTCAAAAATGGATAAAAGACTTGAATAGATGGTTCTTCAAAAAGATGTACAAACGACTAAGCACTTGAATAGATGCTCCATATCACTAAATGCGTGTTTATATATTTGTGTGCATGCATACACACACAAGCACACACACACACATACACAAGCAGAAAACAAGTATTGGTGAGGAAGTGAGGGAGTAGGAAGCATTGTGATGTGTCAGAGGGAATGTAGAATGATACAGCTGCTTTGCAAAAGAGTATGGCAGTTTTTCAGATATTGAAAAATAGAATTACTCCATGATCCAGGAATCTTACTCTGAGGTATACCCAAAGGAACTGAAATCAGGGTCTTAAATATTTGTACTCTAGTGTTTAGAGCAGTAATAATCAGAGTAACTAAAATATGAGAGCAACCTACGTGTTCATTCACTGGTTCCTGGATAAGCAAAGTGTGGTATACTCATAGAATACAATATTATTCAGTGTGAAGAAGGAAAAGATCTAGGAATGTGCTACAACATGGATGAATCTTGAGGACATTTAGCTTCCAAAAATGCCACTTTTGTGACTTTTAGTGAGTCATAACAATACAACTACTTATTTCAATTATATGGGGTACTTAGTGTAGTCAAAACCATAGATCTGGGAGGGTAATGATGCTTTTCATGTGTTTATGGAACAAAAAGGAAAGTTAGGTTTAAAAGATATAGAGTTACAGTTTTAAAACGTAGAAAAGAATTAGAAAGATAAATGGCGATGTTGATCGCCCGATAATATGAATGTATTTAATATTACTGAACGCTGCACTTTATAATAATTAACATGTTATATTTTATGTTATTTGATTTTACCAACATACAAAATTGGGAAAGAATGTAATACGAGGGAAGGGAGTGGACCTGGGATACAGCAGACAGTAATCAGATGGGCGAGACACTGCATACGTTGAAGGAGAAGAGCTGAGAGTCTTCATTACTCTGAGGGTGTATTAAATAGATATGTGTGGGTGTACTGCTATCCCCCGTGGGTTATCTTAAAGAGTCTTTAATAAAGTCCATAAGGCTTGTTGAGGCTTTTTTAAAAACTGGATAACCTAGGAGATAATTAAAGGGTGGTACTTAAGTCTATGTCTAGGTTGACAGATTTTGCAGGGAACACGAACCCGAGAACAGTGGAAGTCCTGAGAGTGTAAGTACATGGAAATTAGAAAAAAAATAAAGGGAATTAGGAAAACTTTGGACTTCGAAGGTCATGTATTAATGAGTCAGACCTGAGGTCTCTAAGGAGTTATATACACAGTTGCTATTTGGATTACTTGTTGATAAAGACCAGTGGAAAAACTAGAGTCGTTTCCAAGTGTAGGTAAGATATACTGAGAGGATGGAGGTGGAAAGTAGGGAGGCCCAGAGAAAAGTGGGAAGGTCATATTGGGCTACGGTGGTGGTAATATCCAGCAGAACAGATGCTAGGGGAGAGTATGGATTCATCTTTCTTCTTTCGATTCCCCACCTCATCCTTAATAATTCTTTGGGACTGTTTCATTGCTCTGTGACGCAGGTACAGAATTCGCGTGAGGAGACTACACCCTCAGTGTCCAGCTGTCTGAGGCCTCAGTGTGCTTCAAGTGATGGAGAACTCTTTCTTCTTTATGAGAAGAGTTAGTACCTCGTAGCTAAACTTAGGCTGGAGCTTATGCAATATTGATTCCGTTTTATATATACTGTTGGCATAGAGGTTCCTCCTCCTCTTTTCTTGACCATTCTGAAATGAATCTATATTTCTCAATATTTGGGTATATCAGATAAATACGTTAAGGAAAGGAATCTTATATATTGCTCCCTGCATAGTTTGCTCTTTCTTGTTTCTCCTTTACCTTTACTAAATTAGCACAGGGAGAGACCTTGAAATCTTCTAATCAGGAGAGGTTAGAACATCATATTTCTAGAGAGGTTGGTTGGACAGAGCAGGGGTCCCAGTGAAAATCAAAGCTTCTGTTTCTACTTGGAAGTGTACCTGTATAGAGTAGAGGGCTCCAGGAAATATCCTGGAATATTCCAATGTCCCTGCAGGAGATCATTAAGCGAGGCAGGATGTGGTAGCAGATCAGGGTCCTATGACATGTTTGTCAGTCATCTGATGTGAGATTCTCAGAGCCAATCCCATATGGTAGGGCTGACTGCAGAGTGAGGCAGCACCTGTGAAAACCTTTGATCGCATGTTAAAGATGAAGCTCTGATTCTGGGGAGAATTCTGTTGCCTGACTGAATGTCACTCTTCGGTGGGGATGAGATTCTGTGCTTTTCTTCTCTTGATGACCACTGACTGAAAATCTTTAGAGGATCATGTCTAGAAAGCATTCTTGATTTAATTTCTTAAAGAAGAAAACATAGAAAACATTTTTATCCACTTCCAAATTGAGGATCAAGGGGAATGACATCAGCGAAAACGTCAGAGTCGGGAGCTCTGGCTTGTGTCCATCGCCAGAAACACGGACATACGTGGTCAAACCTGTCAGAATGATCTTTTCAACACATGTCAGTTTTCTTTTCTTTTCACCCTGTAGATTTATCTTTCATTGAAACTTAACTTACTACAGGATGTGGAGAATAAACAGGAAAGGTGAAACTGTATTTCCTGATGAAAGAATCAGTAAGTCACATTAGCTGTTCTGAGCTATGTCTTACCCACCGTGACTGTAATTAAAACAAACAAACACTTTTTTTTTTGGTAAGTCAGTTCTGACATTTCCTCGTTAAAGACGAGGTAACAGATACAGACTTAGATCTCCCAGAATTGAGCAAACTTTTGATTGTACCTGTGCTGAATATATGAGCATGACCTGCTATAAATCTTCATGATACTGATTGCCACAACTGACAAATTCCCTTTTTCCACTCCTGATATGTTGCATGTAAGGAATGCACAGGTCACTAACCCCAGCTGGTCACAGGTAAACTCTGCCACATGGATTACTGCATGTTTTCTTGCCGGAAGACTACACATTCTTTTTTTTTTTTTTGGTGGTACGCGGGCCTCTCACTGCTGTGGCCTCTCCCGTTGCGGAGCACAGGCTCCGGACGCACCGGCCCAGCGGCCATGGCTCACGGGCCCAGCCGCTCCGCGGCATGTGGGATCTTCTCGGACCGGGGCACGAACCCGTGCCCCCTGCATCCGCAGGCAGATTCTCAACCACTGCGCCACCAGGGAAGCCCGACTACACATTCTTGAGTATCATGCCTGCAGAGTATCAGGACTCTTCTTTTTTCTGGATAATTTTATGAGAAAAATATAAGTTGTATTTGCATATTCTTCATGTTTTTATTTATCCATTCTCTTTCAAGTCCTAAGTGCAGATATTAAAATGATTTCCAAGAGGGTGGTAAATAAGACAGCTACGTATATGCTCCAAAATTAGCAATAAAGCATAATACAATTGTAAATGCATTAATGTGTGATTAATATGTAGATATTTATGTAAAAGCAATTTTAGTAATGCTTTGTGGAGAGCTTCAGAATCTAGGTATTAAAATAAAAGAAGAAGGAGTTCTTGAAACTCTCAGGGAATTATAGAGAAGTCTTTGTGTCTATAAATATCAACCTGAAATAATGCATATTCTCAGAAATAAACTAAACATAAAATTGTAGGAAGAAACTTCATGAAATGAAAGAGCGTGTGCTGGCCATACAAGAAAAATAATATTCTCAGAGAATAATGAACAGTGTGGAGTTCAGCAGAAGGGTAATACAGACTCAGGCAGTAAATCTTTGGAGACCCTAATTATGAGTTCCTGATATTTCATCTTTGGAGAGACAGTAGTCAGTCATTTGAAATATGATGTTATAAGATGATGTTAACATACTTAAATACTTTCGTTTAGAAATGACCACTTAGAACCAGAATAAATGAAAGAGATCACAAAAGTATGTTTTTGTTGATTTTTAAAGACCTCAGGTGAGTGCTGATAATTTAAAAATCCATGATGTCTTTCACTGCAAAGTAAAGAAACTGTTAGAGTGGAGCGATGACTGGACTGGATGTCAATATTCTGACATCGGCTGAGTGTGATTCGTGTTTGGTAATTGCAGTCATTGTTGCTTTTGTTGTGGTCATCCATTTACAATGCTTGGTGTCAGTTGATTTATCTGTTGTAAAAATAAAATACAGTCTGTGTGTGTAAAAAAACATACGTGATGTCTTGATAAAGTTGTATGGAATTTGAGATCCAGAAAAAAGCATTTATTTTCTGTAATGCTAGGATGCTAATTGGACATTTTTGCAAGAAAGGGATTTCAGGATGCAAAAATCTCATGTCTCTAAGGTGGGAAGTCAGTTCATTGTGGAACATTCTACTAAACTTGTGTGAGTGGAGAAATAATCCTTTGCAAGGAAGAGGTCTCGATTCCCTTTTTAATAGTTAGTGGTTTATAGTATACCGAATGAGGAAAATGGCTATTTCTGAACTTTAGAAAAAAAGAATATAGTTTTTCTGCGTTTATATTGAGAAGCTGATGTAGAATATCCAAAATTCTTTATTTTGAAAAACAATGTAATTAATTTGACATAATTCATATATATTGAACCTGTGGTACACACACACAATAAAACTTACATTCAAAAATGTTTTGCACTTAAGAAATATTTTCTAGTGTAGTCAATTTACAATGTTGTGGGTTTTTCAATACATGTTTATTGGAGTATAATTGCTTTCTAACACTGTATTACTTTGTGCTTTACAACAAAGTGAATCACCTATAGGTATACGTATATTCCCCTTATCCCCCCTCTTGAGCCTCCCTCCACCCTCCCTATCCCACCCCTCTGGGGGTCATAAAGCACCGAGCTGATCTCCCTGGCTATGTGGCCGCTTACCACTAGCTCTTTTACATTTGGTAATGTATATATGTCAGTGCTACTCTCTCACTACGTCCCTGTCTCCCCTTCCACCCTGTGTCCTTAAGTCCGTTCTCTACATCTGTGTCTCTAGTCCTGTCCTATCACTAGGTTCGTCAGTACCATTTTTCTACATTCCATATATATGTGTTCATGTATGGTATTTGCTTTTCTCTTTCTAACTTACTTCACTCTGTATGACAGACTCTAGGTCCAACGACCTCACTACAAATAACTCAATTTTGTTCCTTTTTATGGCTGAGTAATATTCCATTATATATATGGGCTACATCTTCTTTATATATTCATCCATCAGTGGACATTTAGGTTGCTTCTATATCCTGGCTATTGTAAACAGTGCTACAGTGAACATTGTGGTACATGTATCTTTTTTTTTTTTTTTTTTGTGGTACGCGGGCCTCTCACTGTTGTGGCCTCTCCCATTGCAGAGCGCAGGCTCCGGACGCGCAGGCTCAGCGGCCATGGCTCACGGGCCCAGCCGCTCTGCGGCATGTGGGATCTTCCCGGACCGGGGCACGAACCCGTGTCCCCTGCATCGGCAGGTGGATTCTCAACCACTGCGCCACCAGGGAAGCCCCATGTATCTTTTTGAATTATGGTTTTCTCCGGGTATATGCCCAGTAGTGGGATTGGTGGGTCATATGATAGTTCTATTTTTAGCTTTTAAGGAACCTCCATACTGTTCTCCATAGTGACTGTATCAGTTTACATTCCCACCAACAATGCAGGAGGGTTCCCTTTTCTCCACCCCCTCTGCAGCCTTTATACATTGTTGTATTAATTTCTGTATAATTAATTAATTATAATTAATTATATATACATATAATTAATATATGTATTCTTTTCCATTATGGTTTAACACAGGATATTGAATATAGTTTCCTCTGCTATACAGTAGGTCTTTGTGGGTTGTCCATCCTATGTAGAATAGTTTGCTTCTGCTATTCCAAAACTCCCAATCTTTCCTTCGCTCTCTCCTTGGCAACCACAACTCTGTTTTCTGTATCTGTGTGTTTGTTTCTGTTTCACTGACATATTCATTTGTGTCCTGTTTTCGATTCCACATATAAGTGATATTATATGCTACTTGTCTTTCTGTTTCTGACTTACTTCACTTAGTATCATTATCTCTAGGTCCATCCATGTTGCTGCAAATGCCATTATTTCATTCTTTTTATGTCTGAGTAATATCTGTTGTATATGTATGCCACACCTTCTTTATACATTCATTTTTCAATGAGCATTTAGGTTGTTTCCAAGTCTTGGCTATTATAAATAGTGCTGCTATGAACATAGGGTTTCATGTGTCTTTTTGAATTATAGTTTTGTCTGGATATATGTCCACAAGTGAGATTGCTAGATCATATGGCAACTCTCTTTATAGCATTTTTGAGGAACCTCCATACCGTTTTCCATAGTGGGTGCACCTACTTACATGGCCACCAACAGTGTAGAAGGGTTCCTTTTTCTCCATATCCCCTCCAGCATTTGTTAATTGTAGATTTTTTTAATGATGGCCATTCTGATCTGTGTGAAGTGATACCTCATTGTAATTTGGATTTGCATTTCTCTAATCATTAGTGATGATGAGCATCTTTTCATGTGCCTGTTGGCTATACTTACGTCTTCTTTGGAGAAATGTTTATTTAGGTCTTCTACCCATTTTTCCACTGAGTTATTTGTTATTTTGTTGTTGAGTCGTATGAGCTGTTTGTATAGTTTGGAAATTAAGCCCTTGTCAGTCTCATCATTTGCTAATATTTTCTCCCAGTCCATAGGGTGTATTTTCATTTTGATTATGGTTTCCTTTGCTGTGCAACAGCTTATAAATTTGGTTAGTTCTTGTTTCTTTTTTGCTTTTACAGTAAGTCTCCTCCATATGAACAAGTTCTGTTCCAAGAGTGCGTTTGTAAGTCCAATTTGTTTGTAAGTCCCACAAAGTTAGCCTAGGTACCCAACTTACACAGTCGGCTCTATGGTATTGTACCGTAATATGTTTATAATACTTTCCATGCAAACAATACATAAAAAACAAACACAAAAATAAAGAAAATGTTTTTAATCTGATAGTACAGTAAGTAGAAAAGTACAGTAGTACAGTACGACAGCTTTGATACTGGGGCTGGCATGGAGGGAAGAGGCAAGAAGAGTTACTGACTGGAGGAGGCAGAGGAGATGGGAGAAGGTAGAGGTGGAGGATTATCAGCAGTAGGAGACAGAGGGCAAGCTGCCATTTCACTCACACCTGACATTGATGGCAGAGGTTCTGGTTCCTTGCTGGATTTCATTCTATCTACCCTCTTGAAAAAATGATCCATTGATGTCTGGGTAGTAGTTCCTTTTTTCTCATCATAGGTGACAAGGTAGCGTAGCACTGGATTGCATTCTGAATGGTTGCCACCTTTGGGTACCATTCTAGGTTCGGGTCCTATACCTCAAAAACGAACAGTGCTTCCTCAAATAAAGAAGATTCCGTTGCCATTCTCTGTGTTGTGAATCTCTTCAGTTCTTCTGTTACCTCTTCTTCCTCCTGTCCCTCTTCATCCTTTCTCTGGACCTCCAATTCCATCAGCAAGCTCCTCATGTTGCACAGCAAGGAGTTCAATGAAGTCGTCCTCTTGCAGATCTAGCTGCAGCTTCTCGCTGTGGGTCACTACGTTGCTGAAGACCTCTTCAGACTTCTGATCTACCTTCTCAAATCCACAAAAATCACGAACAAACTGTGGGCAAAGTTTCTTCCAAACTCCATCCACGGTGCCCACCATACCCTCACACCGTGCAAAGTCAGTGTTTTTTATGGTCTTGTGGATGTTATAGTCCTTCCAAAGTTGTCCCTAGGTTGTTCCTGATTTGTCACTTACCTTCACTGCCTGACAAAAAGTGGGACATAAGTAATATTTCTTGAAAGTCACTTTAACTCCCTGGTCCATAGGTTGAATGAGCAATGTAGTATTCGGTGGCAGATGCACTACTTTGACGTTGAGATGAAAGTCATTCATGGATGGGGGATGGCCCAGAGTATTGTCGAGCAGCAAAAGAATGTTTTGCTGGAATGTCCTTCTCCAAGCGATATTTCTCTACATCTGGGATAAAGTGGTGGTAAAAGCAGTCCTGGAACGTGGCCTGTGCAATCCAGGATTTAGGGTTATGCTTCCACACAACAGGAAGAGAGCCCTTGGCTATGTTTTTAAGGGTTCTTGGGTTCTCTGAATGATAAACTAAGAGAGGCTTCAGCTTCAATTCACCAGAAGCATTGCCACGAAACAACAGTTAGCCTATCCTTTGCTGTTTTACAGCCCGGCATCAACTTTTCCTCCTTACTGATGTAATTTTGGTCTGGCATCTTCCAGTACAGTTGTGTCTCATCCACATTAAAAACCTGGTCGGGTAAATACACACCATCATCAATCATTTCTTAAAGTGTTTCCGGAAGTTCCTGGACATCTACCCTATATGCACTTGCTGCCTCTCCACTTACTTTTACATTGTGAAATTTGGCTCTAGCCTTGAACCGATGAAACCAGCCATGGCTGACATTAAAAGATGTGCCCTCTGATTCTTTTCCGTGTTTCTTCTTCAAGTCTTCATAAAGGCCTTTAGCTTTCTCTTGAATCAGCATTAAGCTGAGCAGGACTCAGCGCTGATGTTGGTCTTGCATCTGCACACTGAGAAGTTTCTCCATCTCCTCCACCACTTTTCCATGCTTCTTCGATATTTTGTCAACATCGTCAGCACAGCAGACTTCACATGTTCCAAGATCTTGTCCTTGGTCTTTAGATTTGTGCCAGTGATTGAATGATTCATGTTATAAGAATGAGCGATGTCTAACATCTTTTTGCCTCGATCCACTCTCTCAATTACTTTCACTTTTCTTTCCATCATTATCGCTTGGCGCTTCTTAACAGTACCAGCTACATCACCACTGCTTTTACACTTGCCTCCAGACATCTTGGCCTTGAAATAAAGGTACTGTACTACTGTACTCTATACAGTACTGTAAAGCACACAAAAGCACAACCACTTATAGAGGATGCATGCACGTGACAATGTATGCCAGATACACAAACTAACTTACATGATTTGACACGCGAATGGACGTTTGCATCTTTGAAAGTTTTCAACTTGAAAGTTTGTATGTAGGTGACTTACTGTATTTCTGCTGCCTCGGGAGAACTACCTAGGAAAACTGTGGTATGATTTACGTCAGAGAATGTTTTGCTTATGTTCTCTTCTAGGAGTTTGCAGGTGTCTTATCTTATATTTAAGCATATAAGCCGTTTGGAGTTGATTTTTGTGTATGCTGTGAGGGTATGTTCTGACTTCACTGATTTGCATATGGCTGTCCAACTTTCAAAACACCACTTGCTGAAGAGACTATCTTTTCTCCACTGTATATTCTTGCCTCCTTTGTCGAAGGTTAATTGACCATAGGTGTGTGGGTTTATTTCTGGGATCTCTATTCCATTCCATTGATCCATGTATCTATTTCTGTGGCAATACCATGTGGCTTTGATTACTTTAACTTTGTAGTATTGTCTGAAATTTAGGAGGGTTATGCCTCCTGCTTTGTTCTTTTTCCTCAGGATTGTGTTGACAGTTCTGACTTTTTATGGTTCCAGATATATTTTAGGATTATTCTAGTTCTGGGGGAAATGTCATGGGTATTTTGATAGGGATCACATTAAATCTGTAGATTGCTTTGGGTAGTATAGCCATTTTAACAGTATTAATTCTTCCCATCCAAGAGCATGGGATGTCTTTCCATTTCTTTGAATCATCTTCAGTTTCCTTTACTAATGTTTTGTAGTTTTCAGCATATAAATCTTTCACCTCCTTGATGAGAGTTTTATTTGTAAGTCTTTTATTTTTTTGATGCCATTTAAAAAGGGGATTGTTTGTTCACATTTCCTTTCTGATATTTCATTGTTAGTGTAAAGAAATGCAACCAGGGACTTCCCTGGTGTCTCCATGGTTGAGAATCTGCCTGCAAATACAGGGGACATGGGTTTGAGCCCTGGTGCAGGAAGATCTCACATGCTGTGGAGGAACTAAACCTGTGTGCCACAGCTACTTAGCCTGCACACTAGAGCCCATGAGCCACAAATACTGAGCCCGTGTGTCACAACTAGTTATGCCCGCATGCCTAGAGCCCATGCTCTGCAACAAGAGAAGCCACTGCAATGAGAAGCCTGTGCACCACAATGAAGACTAGTCCCCAGTGGCCACAACTAGCAAAAACCTGTGCACAGCAATGAAGACCCAATGCAGCCAAAATAAATTAACAAAAAAGAAAAACAAGAAATGCAACCAATTTATGTATGTTAATCTTGTATCCTGCTACTTTGCTAAATTTGTTTATCAATTCTAGTAGGTTTTGGGTGGAATTTTTAGGATTTCCTTTATATATATTATCATGTCATCTGCAAATAATGACAAATTTACCTCTTCCCTTCCAATTTGGTTAGAGTTTTTTCTTTTTCTTGTCTGATTGTTGTGGCTAGGACTTCCAGTACTATGTTGAAGAGAAGAGGTGAGAGTGGGAATCCTTGTCTTGTTCCGGATTTTAGCGGGAAGGCTTTCACCTTAGGAACATTGAGTATTATATTGCCTGTGGGCTTGTCATAAATAGCTTCTATTATGTTGAGATATGTTTCCTCTATACCCACTTTGGTAAGTGTTTTTATGATGAATGGATACTGAAGTTTTTCAAATGCTTTTTCAGCATCTATTGAGATGATCATTTGTTTTGTTTTTTTCCTTTGTTGATGGGGTGTATCATGTTGATTGATTTGCCTATGTTGAAACAACTTTGTGACACTGGGGTGAATCAAATTTGGACATGGTGTATGATCCTCTTATGTGTTGTCAGATTCGGTTTTCTAATATTCAGATGAGAATTTTTGCATCTAAATTTATCGAAGATATTGGCCTGCAATTTTCTTTTTTGATAGTGTCTTTCTCTGTGCTTTTTTTTTGAAAGTCTTTATTGAATTTGTTCCAATATTGCTACTGTTTTGTTTTGGTTTCTTGTTTGTGAGGCATGTGGGATCTCAGCTCCACCACCAGGGATTGTACTCACACCCCCTGCACTGGAAGGTGAAATCTTAACTGCTGGACCACCAGAAAAGTCCTCATCTGTTTTTTGTTTGTTTGTTTTAGTAAATTTCTTTCTTTATTTTTGGATGCATTGGGTGTTCGTTGCTGTGCACGGGCTCTCTCTAGTTGTGGTGAGCGGGGGCTACTCTTCATTGTGGTGTGCAGGCTGTTCATTTCGGTGGCTTCTTTTTTTGCAGAGCATGGGCTCTAGGTGTGCAGGCTTCAGCAGTTGTGGCTATCAATCTCAGTAATTGTGGCTCATGGGATGTAGAGTGCAGGCACAGTCGTTGTGGCACACAGGCTTAGTTGTCCCATGGCATGTGGGATCTTCCCAGACCAGGGCTCGAACCGATATCCCCTGCATTGGCAGATGGATTCTTAACCACTGTGCCACCAGAGAAGTCACCCCACCTGTTTTTGATATCAAGGTGATGATGGCTTCATAGAATGTCTTTGGAAGTATCCCTTACTCTTCAATCGTTTTGAAGAGTTTGAGAAGAATTAGTGTAAGTTCTTTTTTGTATATTTGGTAGAATTTGTCTGTGAAATCATCTGATCCTGGACTTTTGTTGGTAAGGAGTTTTTTAAAATTACAGATTCTATTTTGCTTTTAGTGATCAGTATGTTCAAGTTATCTATTTCTTCTTGATTCAGTTTTGTTTGGCTGTAAAAAACCAACATATATTTTAACGTAATTTTAGCAACTAAATACTTACCATGTATTAGACCACAAAAGAGTGAAGAAAACAATATTAAAACAGTTTTTCAAATAGAAAAAGTATTGAAATATTTTTAAGAAATTGGGATAATAATGCTAATTACAATAATGACAAATTGTTCTGAACTTAAAGACTACTTTATTGGGCTTCCCTGGTAACGCAGTGGTTGCGAGTCTGGGACACGGGTTCATGCCCTGGTCTGCCGATGCCTGGGACACGGGTTCATGCCCTGGTCTGGGAGGATCCCACATTCCATGGAGCGGCTGGGCCCGTGAGCCATGGCCGCTGAGCCTGCGCGTCCGGAGCCTGTGCTCCGCAACGGGAGAGGCCACAACAGTAAGAGGCCCGCCTACCACACACAAAAAAAGACTATCTAAGATGCTTATTATATGCTTATTATAAGCATGATATTATATGCTTATATATTATATATGTTTATTATATGCTTATTATATTCTTATTATAGGCATGATATATGCTTATTGTTTTATTGTTTTAAAATACATGGAATGTTTTCTCCTTTCTAATGTAATTCTTTTATTTTACCTGTATATTGTGAAAAAAATGTAGTTGCACATAATATAAAAATTATACTTTAATAGGAGATATTAATCCGTTTACAGTTACTATAGTACTGAAAAAACTTAGGTTTAGAGTTACCATGTTATTGAGTGCTCTTATTTATTTATTTATTTAAAAATATTTAATTTGGGGGGGGCATAAATTATTTATTTATTTTTATCATCTTTATTGGACTATAATTGCTTTACAGTGGTGTGTTAGTTTCTGCTTTATAACAAAGTGAACAAGCTCTACATATACATATATCCCCTTATCTCCTCCCTCTTGCGTCTCCCTCCCACCCTCCGTATCCCACCGTCTAAGTGGTCACAAAGTACTGAGCTGATCTCCCTGTGCTATGCAGCTGTTTCCTACTAGTTATCTGTTTTACATTTGGTAGTATATATAAGTCCATGTCACTCTCTCACTTTGTCAAGGCTTACCCTTCCCCCTCCCCATGTCCTCAAGTCCATTCTCTATGTCTGCGTCTTTATTCCTGTCCTGCCCCTAGGTTCTTCCCAACCATTTTCTTTCTTTTTTTTTTAGATTCCATATATATGTGTTAGCATACAGTATTTGTTTTTCTCTTTCTGACTTACTGCACTCTGTATGACAGACTCTAGGTCCATCCACCTCAGTACAAATAACTCAATTACATTTCTTTTTATGGCTGAGTAATATTCCATTTTATATTGAAGATGTGCAACATCTTCTTGATCCATTCATCAGTTGATGGACACTTAGATTGCTTCCATGTGCTGGCTATTGCAAATAGAGCTCCAATGAACATTATGGAACATGACTCTTTTTGAATGATGGTATTCTCTAGGTGTATGCCCAGTACTGGGATTGCTGTATCATATGGTAGTTCTATTTTTAGGTTTTTAAAGAACCTCCATACTATTCTTGAGAGTGGGTGTATCAATTTACACTCCCACCAACGGGGCAAGAGGGTTCTATTTTCTCCACACCTCTGCAGCATTTATTGTTTCTAGATTTTTGGATGATGACCATTCTTACCTGTGTGTGGTGATACCTCATTGTAATTTTGATTTGCATTTCTCTGATGATCAGTGATGTTGAGCATTCTTTCATGTGTTTGTTGGCAATCTGTATAACTTCTTTGGAGAAATGTCTATTTAGATCTTCTGCCCATTTATGGATTGGGTTGTTTGTTTTTTTGATATTGATCTGCATGGGCTGCTTGTAAAGTTTGGAGATTAATCCTTTGTCAGTTGCTTCATTGGAAAATATTTTCTCTCATTCTGAGGGTTGTCTTTTCATCTTGTTTACGTTTTCCTTTGTTGTGCAAAAGCTTTTAAGTCTCATTAGGTCTCATTTGTTTATTTTTGTTTTTATTTCCATTTCTCTAGGAGGTGGGTCAAAAAGGATCTTGCTGTGATTGATGTCATAGAGTGTTCTGCCTATGTTTTCCTCTAAGAGTTTTATAGTGTCTGGGCTTACATTTAGGTCTTTAATCCATTTTGAATTTATTTTTGTGTATGGTGTTAGGGAGTCTTCTAATTTCATTCTTTTACCTGTAGATGTCCAGTTTTCCCAGCACCACTTACTGAAGAGGCCATGATTTCTCCATTGTATATTCTTGTCTCCTTTATCAAAACTAAAGTGACCATATGTGCATAGGTTTATCTCTGGGTTTTCTCTCCTGTTCCATTGATCTATATTTCTGTTTTTGTGCCACTACCATACTGTCTTGACTACTGTAGCTTTGTAGTATTGTCTGACGTCAGGGATCCTGATATTTCTAGCTCTGTTCTTCTTCTCAAGATTGCTTTGGCTGTTCAGAGTCTTTTGTGTTTCCATACAAATTGTGAATTTTTTTTGTTCCAGTTGTCTGAAAAATGCCATTGGTACTTTGATATGGATTGCATTGAATCTGTAGGTTGCTTTGGGTAGTATAGTCATTTTCACTATGTTGATTCTTCCAATCCAAGAACATGGTATATCTCTCTATCTGTTTGTGTCATCTTTGATTTCTTTCCTCAGTGTCTTATAGTTTGTTGAGTAAACGTCTTTTGTCTCCTTAGGTAGGTTTATTCCTAGGTATTTTATTCTTTTTGTTGCAGCGGTAAATGGGAGTGTTTCCTTAATTTCTCTTTCAGATTTTTCATTTTAGTGTATAGGAATGAAAGAGATATGTGTACATTAATTTTGTATGCTGCAACCTTACCAGATTGATTGATTAAGTCTAGTAGGTTTCTGGTAGCATCTCTAGGATTCTCTATGTATAGTATCATGTCATCTGCAAACAGTGAGAGCTTAACTTCTTATTTTCTGATTTGGATTCCTTTTGTTTCCTTTTCTTCTCTGGTTGCTGTAGCTAAAAATTCCAGAAGTGTGTTGAATCATAGTGGTGAGAGTGGGCAACCTTGTCTTGCTTCTAATATTGGTGGAAATGGTTTCACTTTTTCACCATTGAGAATGATGTTGGCTGTGGGTTTGTCATATATGGCTTTTATTATGTTAAGGAAAGTTCCCTCTATGCCTACTTTCTTGGGTTTTTTAAAAATCATAAATGGTTATTTAATATTGTCAGAAGAATTTTCTGCATCTATTGAGATGATCATATGGTTTTTATCCTTCAGTATTTTAGTATGGTGTATCACATTGATTTGCATATATTGAAGAATCCTTGCATCCCTTGGATAAACCCCACTTGATCTTGGTGTATGATCCTTTTAATGCTCTGTTGATTTCTGTTTGCTAGTATTTTGGTGTGGATTTTTCCATCTATGTTAATCAGTGATATTGACCTGTAGTTTTCTTTCTTTGTGACATCTTTGTCTGGTTTTGGTATCAGGGAGATGGTGGTCTCATAGAATAAGTTTGGGAGAGATCCTCCCTCTGCTCTATTTTGGAAGAGTTTGAGAAGGATAGGTGTTAACTCTTCTCTAAATGTTTGATGGAATTTGCATGTGAAGCCATCTGGTCCTGGGCTTTTGTTTGTTGGAATATTTATAATCACAGTCTCAATTTCAGTGCTTGGGATTGGTTTGTTTATAGTTTCTATTTCTTCCTGGTTCAGTCTTGGAAGGCTGTGCTTTTCTAAGAATTTGTCCATTTCTTCCAGGTTGTCCATTTTATTGGCCTATAGTTGCTTGCAGTAATCTCTCATGATCCTTTGTATTTCTGCAGTGTCAGTTGTTACTTCTCCTTTTTCATTTGTAATTCTATTGATTTGAGTCCTGTCCCTTCTTTTCTTGATGAGTCTGGCTAATAGTTTATCAATTTTGTCTATCTTCTCAGGGAACCAGCTTTTAGTTTGTTTGATCTTTGCTGTTGTTTCCTTCATTTATTTTTCATTTATTTCTGATATGATCTTTATGATTTCTTTCCTCTGCTGACTTTGTTTTTTTTTCTTTCTTTCTCTAATTGCTTTAGGTGTAAGGTTAGCTTGTTTATTTGAGATGTTTCTTGTTTCTTGAGGTAGGATTTTATTGCTATAAACTTCCCTCTTAGAACTCCTTTTGCTGCATCCCATAGGTTTTGGGTCTTCATGTTTTCATTGTCATTTGTTTCTAGGTATTTTTAAATTTCCTCTTTGATTTCATCAGTGATGCCTTGGTTATTAAGTAGAGTATTGTTTAGTGTCCATGTGTTTGTATTTTTTACAGATTATTTTTTCCTGTAATTGATATCTAGTCTGATAGCATTGTGGTTGGAAAAGATACTTGATAATGATTTCAATTTTCTTAAATTTACCAAGGCTTGATTTGTGACCCAAGATATGATCTATCCTGGAGAATGTTCCACGAGCCCTTGAGAAAAAGTGTATTCTGTTGTTTTTGGATGGAATGTCCTGTGAGTATCAATTAAGTCCATCTTGTTTAATGTATCATTTTAAAGCTTGTGTTTCTTTATTTATTTTCATTTTGGATGATCTGTTCATTGGTGAAAGAGGGGTGCTAAAGTCCCCTACTATGATTGTGTTACTGTCTATTTCCCCTTTTATGGCTGTTAGCATTTGCCTTATGTATTAAGTTGCTCCTATGTTGGGTGCATAAGTATATAGAATTGTTATATCTTTTTCTTGGATTGATCCCTTGATGATATGTAGTGTCCTTCTTTGTTTCCTGTAATAGTCTTTATTTTAAAGTCTTTTTTGTCGGATATGAGAATTGCTACTCTAGCTTTCTTTTGATTTCCATTTGCATGGATTATCTTATTCCATCCCCTAACTTTCAGTCTGCATGTGTCCCCAGGTCTCAAGTGGGTCTCTTGTAGACCACATATATACCAGTTATGTTTTTGGATCCATTCAGCCAGTCTATGTCTTTTGGTTGGAGCATTTAATCCATTTACATTTAAGGTAATTATTGATATGTATGTTCTTATGACCATTTTCTTAATTGTCTTGGGTTTGTTATTGTAGGTCTTTTCCTTCTCTTGTGTTTCCTGCCTAGAGAATTTCCTTTAGCATTTCTTGTAAAGCTGGTTTGGTGGTGCTAAATTCTCTTAGTTTTTGCTTGTCTGTAAAGATTTTAATTTCTCTGTCAAATCTGAATGAGATCTTTGCTGGTTCGAGTAATCTTGGTTGTAGCTTTTCCCCTTTCATCACTTTAAATATGTCCTGCCAGTCCCTTCTGGCTTACAGAGTTTCTGCTGAAAGATCATCTGTTAACCTTACGGGGATTCCCTTGTTTGTTATTTGTTGTTTTTCCCTTGCTGCTTTTAATATTTTTTCTTTGTTATTTAATTTTTGATAGTTTGATTAATATATGTTTTGGCATGTTTCTCCTTGGGTTTATCTTGTATGGGACTCTCCGCACTTCCCGGACTTGATTAATGATTCCCTTTCCCATATTAGGGAACTTTTCAATGAAAATCTCTTCAAATATTTTCTCAGTCTCTTTCTTTTTCTCTTCTACTTCTGGGACCCTGATATTCGAATGTTGGTGTGTTTAATGTGGTCCCAGAAGTGTCTCAGATTGTCCTCAATTCTTTTTTCTTTATTCTGCTCTGCAGTAGTTATTTCCACTATTTTATCTTCCAGGTCATTTATCCATTCTTCTGCCTCAGTTATTCTGCTATTGTTTCCTTCTTGAGAATTTTAAATTCCATTTATTGTGTTGTTCATCATTGTTTGCTCTTTAGTTCTTCTAGGTCCTTGTGAAATGTTTCTTGTATATTCTCCATTCCAGTTCCAAGATTTGGGATCATCTTTACTATCATTACTCTGAATTCTTTTTCAGGTAGACTGCCTGTTTTCTCTACATTTGTTTGGTCCGGTGAGTTTTTACCTTGCTCCTTCATCTGCTGTGTGTTTCTCTGTCTTCTCATTTGGCTTTGGGGACTGTGTTTGGGGTCACCTTTTTGCAGGCTGCAGATTCGTAATTCCCATTGTTTTGGTGTCTGCCTCCAGTGACTAAGGTTGGTTCAGTGGGTTGTGCAGGCTTTCTGGTGGAGGGGACTGGTGCCTGTGTTCTGGTGGGTGTGTCTGGATCTTGTCCTTCTGGTGGGCAATTCTGCATCCGGTGGTGTGTTTTGGGGTGTCTGTGGCCTTATTATGATTTTAGTCAGCCCCTTTGCTAATGGGTGGGCCTGCATTCCTGTCTTGCTAGTTGTTTGGCATGGGATGTCCGGCACCATATCTTGCTGGTCTCTGACTGGAGCCCCAGGTCTCAGCATGGAGACGGATATCTCTGGGAGAGTTTTCATCGTTTGATATTATAAGGTGCTGGAGGTCTCTGGTAGATAAATGTCCTGAACTTGGCTCTCTCACCTCAGAGGCACAGGCCTGACACATGGCCGGAGCAGCAAGATCCTGTCAGCCACACGGCTGGGGGTGAGAGCAAGAGGTAGCTTTGGTACATCTCAAAGACCACCAATGGGATTCACTGACCATTTTCTCCCCAGACGTGAAGAAAACAAAATTCAGTCTTCGTCTAGTCAGCCACTTTGGTAGCCAGCCTCCAAGATGGCCCTAATTATCCCCTAATTATCTCCCAGTCTTCATCTACCTGTGTGTCTCCTCACACTTGAAAAAAGCTCACTGTTTAACTAATAAGAAATTGCAGAAATGACAAAGTGCAGTTTCCAAGTTTATCAAAGACATTGCAGCTTCTGCTTTGGTTTCTGCTAGATCACTCATCCTGGGGTAATCCAGCTTCCATGTCATGAGGACACTCAAGCAGCCCTAAGGAGAGATCCATGTGTCAAGGAACTGAGGCCTCTTACTTACAACCATGTGAGTGAGTCATCTCAGAAGTCAAAAGATTTAATTTTATTTATTTTTTGTTGCATTGGGTCTTCGTTGCTGCACAAGGTTTCTCTAGTTGTGTCACACAGGGGTTACTCATCGTTGCGGCGCACGGGTTTCTCCTTGCAGTGGTTTCTCTTGTTGTGGAGTATGGACTCTAGGTGCATGGGCTTCGTAATTGTGTCATGCAGGCTCAATAGTTATTGCTTGCAGGCTGTAGAGTGCAGGCTCAGTAGTTGTAGTGCACGGGCTTAGTTGTTCCATGGCATGTGGGATCTTCCCAGACAGGGCTCAAACCTGTGTCCCCTTTATTGGTATGGAGATTCTTAACCACTGTGCCACCAGGGAAGCCCCTGGTAACTAGTTCTTGAACTTTTCAGCCTCAGCAATTATGAGAAAACAAAAATATTCTGTTGTTTATAAAATACCAAGTCTCTCGTATTTTGTTTTAGCA
This sequence comes from Kogia breviceps, assembly GCF_026419965.1. NCBI lineage: Eukaryota > Metazoa > Chordata > Mammalia > Artiodactyla > Physeteridae > Kogia > Kogia breviceps. Next base: position 1,124,615 of record NW_026711980.1, read on the forward strand.
GTGAAGGGGCTGGCTGAGGAGAAATATCTGTGAGCTTGAAGACATATCAAGAGAAACCTTTAAATCTCAAAAGAAAAAATGGGCAGGAAAGAAATCAGCAGAACAGAGTAATCAATAATTGTGGAACAGTGAAAATGCTGTGACCTATACATAATGGATATAGCAGGAGGAAAATAAAGGTAACAAAGAACAGAAAGAATTTTTTAAAATGACTGAGAATCTCCCCAAATTAATGTCTCACACTAAATCCATAACATCCAAACTTAGAGAAACATATGAATAGTAAAGAAAATTGACCAATATCTCTCAGGACCATCAATGCAAAAATCGTCAACAAAATATTAACAAATCAAATCCAACAATATTTTGAGAGAATTTTATATCATGAATGAGAAGGAATAATCCCAGTTATGCAAGGCTTGTTCAACATTCTGAAATCAAATAATTATATTCATCATATCAACACCCTAAAGACAATCATTAACATATCACTAGATTCAGAAGACCTTTGAAAAAACCTAAAACCCATTCTTCATAAAAACTCTTAGTTAAAGAAATAGACTGGAAGTTTCTCAAGTTGATAATAAAGGTCTACAGGAAACTTTGATCTTACCTCATGATTAATGGTTAAAAACATGAAGCTTTGTCACTAAGTTCAGGTAAAAACAAGGATGTCCCCTTTCATGACTCCTTTTCCATATTTTACTCCAAGTCCTTACTAATACAATAAGGCATAAAAAGAAATAAAACAGTACAGATTGGTTAGAAAAAAATGAAAGCAGCCTAAATAAAATGTGGACCATTATACTTTATGGGCACCTCACCAAAGAAAATAGACACCATGCATATAAGTATACAGAAGAATAATCCAGATTACATGCTACCATAAAAAAGCAAATTAAAAATACAATTACATACCACTATGTAACACTTAGAATGGCTAAAATGTGTACAATGACAAGGACAAATTCTGTAGCGGATGCGGAACATTAGGAAATGACATTTGTTATTGATGGAAATGAAAAATAATGCAGCTACTTTGGTAGTCTGATTGACACTTGCTATAATATTGAACATTCCATTACTGTACAATCCAGCAAGTGTTCTCATGGATATTAACTGAAAGTAGTTTAAAACATACTTCCAGATGAAAACCTGCGTATGGATATTTATAGCACCTAATTCAATATTGCCAAAATGTGAATGAAACTAAGGTGTCCTCCAATAGGTGAATGAAATGATATAGTATTAATATATACTGGGAATGGGATAATATTGAGCACTAAGAAAGTAAGCTATCAAGCCATAAAAATATATGGGAATTCTTTTTTTCTTTTGAAATGAGGTGATTTTCTTTATTTTGTAATTTAAATTTTATTGGAGTATAGTTGATTTACAATGTTGTGTTCATTTCAGCTGCACAGAAAGTGATTCAGTTACACATATGCATATATTCATTCTTTTTCAGAGTCTTTTCTGATAAAGATATTCCCAGAATATTGAGTAGAGTTGCCTGTGCTATACAGTAGGTCCTTGTTGCTTACCTATATTATATAGAGTAGTATTCGTATGTCTACCCCAAGTTCTTGATTTACCCCTCCCCCCACCTTTCCCCTTTGGTAACCATAACTTTGTTTTCCAAGTCTGTGAGTCTGCCTCTGTTTTGTAAGTTAGTTCATTTGTATCAATTTTTAGTTTCCACCTAGAAGTGATATCATACAATATTTGTCTTACTCTGTCTGACTTACTTCACTTAGTACAATCATCTCTAGGTCCATCCATGTTACTGCAATTGACATTATTTTCTTCTATTTTTTTTTCTTTTGCGGTACACAGGCCTCTCACTGTCGTGGCCTCTCCCATTGCGGAGCACAGGCTCAGGATACACAGGCTCCGGACGCGCAGGTTCAGCGGCCATGGCTCACGGGCCTAGTCGCCCCATGGCATGTGGGATCTTCCCAGACCGGGGCATGAACCCGTGTCCCCTGCATCAGCAGGCAGACTCTCAACCACTGCACCACCAGGGAAGCCCCTATTTTCTTCTATTTTATGGCTGAGTCATATTCCATTATATATATGTATCACATATTCTTTACCTATATTCATATGTTGATGGACATTTTGGTTGCTTCCATGTCTTCACTATTGTAAAGAGTGTTGCAGTGAACATTGGGGAAGATGTGTCTTTTCGATTTATGCTTTCCTCCAGATATGCACACAGGAGTAAACTTGCTGGATCATCCGGTAGCTCTATTTTATTTTCTTTTCTTTCATTTCATTTCAATTTCTTTGGAGTATAGTTGATTTACAATGTTGTGTTACTTTCTGCTACACAGCAGAGTGAAGCAGTTATACATATATCCAATCCTTTTTGGATTCCTTTCCCACACAGGTCATTACAGAGTATTGTGTAGAGTTCCTCAAGTGCTATACAGTAGGCCCGTATTTTTTATTTTTAAAATATATAGTGGTGTGTATATGTCAATCCCAATTTATCCCTCCCGCCTCCCCTTACTCTGGTAACCTCCATTCTGTGCTCCATAGTGGCTGTTGCCAATTGGCATTGCCACCAATAGTGAAGTATTTGTGGCACAGTTGTTAAGAATCTGCCTACCAGTGAAGGGGACACAGGTTTGAGCCCTGACCCAGGAAGATCCCACACGCTGCAGAGCACCTAAGCCTGTGTGCCACAACTACTGAGTCTGCGCTCTAGAGCCCATGAGCCACAACTACTGAGCTCACGTGCCACAACTACTGAAGCCTGTGTGCTTAGAGCCTGTGCTCCACAACAAGAGAAGCCACCGCAAAGAGAAGGCTGCGTACCACAACGATGAGTAGCCCCCGCTTGCTGCAACTATAGAAAAGCCGCATGCAGCAACGGGGACCCAAAGCAGATTAAAATATACGAATAATATGTAGAAGGTTTCTCTTTTTTCCACACCTTCTGAAGCATTTCTTGTTTCTAGACATTGTGAGGATGGCTATTCTGAGTGGTTCTAGGTGATACTTCTTTGTACATCTGATTTGCATTTGTCTGACATAAAGCAATGGTGAGCATCTTCATGTGTGCTTTTTTTTGAACAGTGTGAGTAAAATGTACCCCTTGAAAAAGGGTTATTGAAAGGTTGCCTTGTTTTGAAGTCTATTTCGATTACCTACCCCAAGACATTTTTTTTGTGTGTGGTACACGGGTCTCTCACTGCCGTGGTCTCTGCTACTGCAGAGCACAGGCTCAGGATGCACGGGCTCCGGATGCACAGATTCAGCGGCCATGGCTCACGGGCCCAGCTGGTCCATGGCGTGTGGGATCCTCCTGAACAGGGGCACGAACCCATGTCCCCTGCATCGGTAGGAGGACTCTCAACCACTGTCCCACCAGGGAAGCCCACCAAGACATTTTTTGAGGGCTGTTGTCACTTACAGCTTCCCAGGCATTGTGAATATGAAGTGCCTATAAGGTCCAGGTTTAGAATTGTTGTTATGGGAAAGAGAAGGCGGCAGGATTTCTCCTGTCCCTCTCTGGTTAATGACACAACCTTAGCTGTAGGGAAAGTCCTGTTCCTGGGTTTTAACTTAGAGCGGGATGTGCCTGACCAAACATGTAAGGGCTTCCGTCCCATTCCTCCTTCCCCCTTCCCCTTCAGCCCCCGAACAAGCATAAACCCCTGCAGAGTCACCTGTTGAGGGGGCTGTCGTGTAGAGTCTGATGACCCTAACGAAGGAGTCAGAAGGTCGGAACCCAAACACCAGGGTATGTTGAGACCAGGTGATTTTCCAAATGTCATGCAGCCCAGAGAGCCCACCATCCTTTGGGTGTCAGAGGGTTGGTTTAGTAGTATGAGGGCACACTTCGATCTGGAGATTGTGATCCCATGCAGAGGGGACCAAGTACTACATGTTCAAGGGGGGTGAATTAGCTGGCGTATCCTTCCGAGGTCCTCAGGCCCACAACAGTCCAGCCTTGGGATCAAATTGTGTCTGTGTCCAAGGATGTGACACTAGCACGTCCACCGTGACTAAATGGATTTAGTGATCATTTTTCTTTTCTATAATTTAATTTTAAATTTATAATGGGGTATAGTTGATTTACCATGTTGTGTTCATTTTTGATATACACCAACATGATTCATTTATACAGAGATGACTATACATTCTCTTTGGAATTATTTTCCCATTGAGGTTACTAAAGGGTGTTGAGAAGAGTTCCAAGTGCTCTACAGCAGATCCAGTTTGATGACAAGTTTTCTCTCTGTAAATATGTATATACTAACTCCAACCTCATGATTTGTGCCTCCAACACACCTTTCCAGTTTGGTAACCATAAGTTTGTGTTCTAAGCCTGGGACTCTGTTTCTGTGTTGTAAGATAGTACCTTTGTATCAATATGTAGATTCCACAGATAAGTAATATCATATGATATTTATCATTGTCTGATTTATGCCACATAGTATGAATGCATCTAGGTCCTTCCGAGTGGCTGCAAATGGCCTTATTTCATTCATTTCGTGGCTGAGTAATATTCCACTGTACATATCTACCATAATTTCTTTATCCAGTCTTCCTTCCAAGGACGTTTACGTAGCTTCCAAGAAGGGGCTCTTGTAAACAGGGCTGCATAAATTTTGGAGTGCCTGGGTACTGTCACTTTATGTTTTTTCCAAGATACAGGCCCAGGAGTGGAAGTGCCATATGCTCTGAAGCTCTGCTTTTTAGATTTTTAAGGAATCACCACCCACTTCTCCAGAGTGGCTGTTAGCAATTTACATTCCCACCATCAGCTTGTCAGGGTTCCCTTTTATCCACGCCCTGTCCTGCATTTCAGGTTTTACACTTTGTGAGGTTGGCCATTCTGACTGGTGCAAAGCGATACCGCTTCCTCACTCTTCCCGAACAGACGGTGTACCATCCTCTGGATGTCCCATTCATGTTTTACCTGGAGGAAGGGTCCTCTGCACCTGGAGATATGGGACCCATGGAATGGGGGCCAGGCAGTGTTACTGTAAAAGTACTGCATTTGCTGTCCCATCCTCAGCAAGCCTCTCAGACCCACGAGTGTAGAGCCTTAGGTCCCATCCAGCTGTGTGTCTAGATGTGGTCAGTCCAGGTTGCATCACAGCCCTTGAACACATTTTGTAAGAATTTCTCTCTCTCACTGTCTTTTTTTGTTCTTTTTATTTAATTTTATAATGGGGTAGAGCTGATTTTCAATACTATGATTCTTCCTGCACTACATATATCCACTTGATTCACTTAAAGAGAGACACCAATCAATTCTTTTACAGATTCTTACAGTCTTATATAGCTTTTCCGGTGACAGCAGTGTGCTGAGTCCAGCTACTTGAGCTATTCAGCAGGTCCTGTTGATTACGTATTTTGTTTATGGAACCGTATCTATGCTAATTCCAACCTCCTGGTTTATGCATCACCCCCACCGCACCTTTCTCTTTTAGAAGTCATAAATGTGTTTTCTTTATGTGTGACTCAGTTTCTGTTTTGTAAGTGAGTTCATGTGTAGCTATTTTTAGATACCACGTATAATTGATACCTTATGATAAGTCTCTACTAATGTATGACTTACATCACTTAGAATGATCGTACGTGAGTCTCCACGAGTTGCTGCAACTGGCCTTATTTCATTGATTTAATTGCTCAGGAATATTACATTGTACATAAGTACCACAAATTCTTTATCCATTTCTTCCTTCAAGGACATGTATGTTGTACCCAAGTTGAGGCATTTTAAGCAGAGCAGCATTAAACGTAGGGATGCCTGTGTCCTGTCGACTTTTGGTTTTACCACGATATACGCTCAAGATTGGAAGTGCCGTATGGTCTGTAGCTCTATTTTTTTAGAAGGTTAAGGAAACAGAATGCACTTTTCCAGAGTGGCCGTTGACTATTTACATCCCCCCAATCAGGGTAAAGAGGCTTCCTTTGCTCCATGGCCTGAGCTGCATTTCTGGTTTACACTTTTCCAAGATGGCACTATTGACTAATGCGAAGTCAGAATACTTTGTAGTGCTGATTTGCATTTCGTGGTTGTTTGGTTCGCCAAAAAGGGCGTATGGGTTTTGCCTGAATATGTTTATGTTTATAATGGGGTTTAGCTGATTTTCACTGCTGTGGTTATGTCGCTTTACACTCACGTGATTCACCTACACAGGGATATCAATAAATACATTTTAATATTTGTACAACTCAGATATATTCTTCTGTGGTGAATAGGGTGGGTTGAGTACAGATCATTGAGCAATGAGTAGGTCTTGAGGATTACATACTTGGTTTATGGAACGGTATCTGTGCTAATTTCAAACTCTTGTTTTATGCATCACCCCACATCACCAATGCCCTAAAGTAGGCATCAGTGTGTTTTCAAATATTTAACTCTGTTCTATATTGTAATTCAGTTGATCTGTAGCGATTTCTAAAGGGATGTTTCCAGCAATTCTGCCTTGAATTCAAATCCTCTTCATACTCTGACATCAATATATTTTTGGACCAAGTTATCATTTAGAACACTGGAGGTTTGAGAAGTGCAGTGCCCCTGAGCTCCATTTCCCAAGTCGCTTTTTTGTGAGTGGGACGCAACACGGCTGGATGGCTTCACGCCCTATTGTCGATCCGGGGTGGCAGGCTGAGCCTTTGGTGAATTCTTCTTCGCGATGGGAAATGAGAGTGACATGTGCCCGACCAAACACCTCCAGCGAGTCTCTCATTGGTTCCCCCTCTTGCAGTTCATCCTGCGGACAAATTGCAGACGGTACGAAAGAGGCATGGAAAGGCGCCGAGTCTCCAAGTGGGGAGATTGTTAGTAAGGGGGCCTGAATGGAGAACACGAGCACCAGGAGATGAAAACTGAGGTGAGTTTCAGAAAGCTTTCCTGATCCCACGGTGTAGCATCCGCTGGTTTTCCAATGAGTGCTTTCGCTGTCGGAAGATTGCGTTGAACCTGGAGAGTTGGGACCCATGGAATGGGGAGCACGCAGGATTCCTTTCAAGGGTCTGCATTTGCTTTCCCAACCTCACCAATCGTCTCAGCCCCAAGAGTGTCCAGCCTTATGTCTTCTGCCGCTGGGGCTGTAGATGTGGTCAATCCTGGTTGCATGCCAGTCCCTGAACGCATTTTGGAAGAATTTCTCTCTGTTTTGCCCTGCTTGTTTCTTCTTTGTGTTGGAAATGTATCCTCAGAATGGGTCTGAGCTGATTTTCCCTGCTGTTTTTAGGCCGCTTTACACACACTTGATGCACTTACACAGAGATATCAAGACTTAGCCTTTAAGATGCTTACTAGTCGGATAGATACTTGTGCGATGAACAGGGTCTGGTGAGTCCAGTTGATTGAGCAAGGAGTAGGTCGTGTCCATTCCATATTCGGTTTTCGGAAGGGTATCTGTGCTCATTTCAAACTCGAGTTTTATGCGTCACCGCACCTCACCTTTCCCCTGAAGCAGGCATAAGTGTGTTTTCTAAAAGCGTGACTCTGTTCTGTTTGGGGATTCCGTTCATGGGGAGCGATTTTTACATTCCCTCGATAAGTGATATCATAAGTTTCTTTTTTTGTGGGATTTATTTAACTGAGGATGATCGTACCTAAATCCACTCAGGATGCTGCTACCAGCCTCATGACGTGGATTTCATGGCTGAGTGACACTCCATTGGACCTACGTAGCACCACTTGTCCACTTGTCCACTTGTCTTTGTCCACTTGTCCACTCGTCTTTGTCCACTTGGCTCTTTCCTGGGATATGAAACGTGTACCGGAGTGGAGGTTCTTGTCAAGACAGCAGCCCTCAACTTTGAGGTCCCTGTGTCTGGTTGATTTTTTCATTTTCCCAAGGTCAACGCCCATGTGTGGAAGTGCCCTATGCTCTGTGGTTCTGTGTTTTACATGGTTTGGGAAAGAGGATACACTTGTGAAGATTGGCTGTTGGCCATTGACATCCCGCCCATCAGCTTAACAAGGCTCCCTTGACTCCGTGGCCTGTCCTGCCTTTCTGGTTTTTAGACTTTTTTCGCCTTGCCCTTTTGCCCCGGGGGGGGGGGGGCCGAGAGATTTCTTTGTAGTGCTGATTTGCTCTCCCAGGTTCCTTGGTTGGCCAAAAAGGGCGTATGCGTTTTTTCCTGAATATATTCAGGAAAAAACGCATACGCCCTTTTTGGCCAACCGCATCATTGTCCACGTTCTGGTGCTTTTCATGTGCTATCGGGGCCATTCCGATGTACCCGTTGACATCCGTTTCCTGCAGTTCTGCCTTGCGTTCAGCGCCTGTTCGTAGCCTGACCTCAATATATTTTGGGGCGATAGTTATCGTTTAGAACTCTGCAGGTTTGGGAAGTGCAGTGCCCCTGAGCTCCATTTCCCAAGTCGCTTTTTTGTGAGTGGGACGCAACACGGCTGGATGGCTTCACGCCCTATTGTCGATCCGGGGTGGCAGGCTGAACCTCTGGTGAATTCTTCTTCGTGATGGGAAATGAGAGTGACATGTGCCCGACCAAACACCTCCAGCGAGTCTCTCATTGGTTCCCCCTCTTGCAGTTCATCGTGCGGACAAATTGCAGACGGTACGAAAGAGGCATGGAAAGGCGCCGAGTCTCCAAGTGGGGAGATTGTTAGTAAGGGGGCCTGAATGGAGAACACGAGCACCAGGAGATGAAAACTGAGGTGAGTTTCAGAAAGCTTTCCCGATCCCACGGTGTAGCATCCGCTGGGTTTCCAATGAGTGCTTTCGCTGTCGGAAGATTGCGTTGAACCTGGAGAGTTGGGACCCATGGAATGGGGAGCACGCAGGATTCCTTTCAAGGGTCTGCATTTGCTTTCCCAACCTCACCAATCGTCTCAGCCCCAAGAGTGTCCAGCCTTATGTCTTCTGCCGCTGGGGCTGTAGATGTGGTCAATCCTGGTTGCATGCCAGTCCCTGAACGCATTTTGGAAGAATTTCTCTCTGTTTTGCCCTGCTTGTTTCTTCTTTATGTTGGAAATGTATCCTCAGAATGGGTCTGAGCTGATTTTCCCTGCTGGTTTTAGGCCGCTTTACACACACTTGATGCACTTACACAGAGATATCAAGACTTAGCTTTTAAGATGCTTACTAGTCGGATAGATACTTGTGCGATGAACAGGGTCTGGTGAGTCCAGTTGATTGAGCAAGGAGTAGGTCGTGTCCATTCCATATTCGGTTTTCGGAAGGGTATCTGTGCTCATTTCAAACTCGAGTTTTATGCGTCACCCCACCTCACCTTTCCCCTGAAGCAGGCATAAGTGTGTTTTCTAAAAGCGTGACTCTGTTCTGTTTGGGGATTCAGTGCATGGGGAGCGATTTTTACATTCCCTCGATAAGTGATATCATAAGTTTCTTTTTTTGTGGGACTTATTTCACTGAGGATGATCGTACCTAAATCCACTCAGGATGCTGCTACCAGCCTCATGACGTGGATTTCATGGCTGAGTGACACTCCATTGGACCTACGTAGCACCACTTGTCCACTTGTCCACTTGTCTTTGTCCACTTGTCCACTTGGCTCTTTCCTGGGATATGAAACGTGTACCGGAGTGGAGGTTCTTGTCAAGACAGCAGCCCTCAACTTTGGGGTCCCTGTGTCTGGTTGATTTTTTCATTTTCCCAAGGTCAACGCCCATGTGTGGAAGTGCCCTATGCTCTGTGGTTCTGTGTTTTACATGGTTTGGGAAAGAGGATACACTTGTGAAGATTGGCTGTTGGCCATTGACATCCCGCCCATCAGCTTAACAAGGCTCCCTTGACTCCGTGGCCTGTCCTGCCTTTCTGGTTTTTAGACTTTTTTCGCCTGGCCCTTTTGCCCCGGGGGGGGCGAGAGATTTCTTTGTAGTGCTGATTTGCTCTCCCAGGTTGCTTGGTTGGCCAAAAAGGGCGTATGCGTTTTTTCCTGAATATATTCAGGAAAAAACGCATACGCCCTTTTTGGCCAACCGCATCATTGTCCACGTTCTGGCGCTTTTCATGTGCTATCGGGGCCATTCCGATGTACCCGTTGACATCCGTTTCCTGCAGTTCTGCCTTGCGTTCAGCGCCTGTTCGTAGCCTGACCTCAATATATTTTGGGGCGATAGTTATCGTTTAGAACTCTGCAGGTTTGGGAAGTGCAGTGCCCCTGAGCTCCATTTCCCAAGTCGCTTTTTTGTGAGTGGGACGCAACACGGCTGGATGGCTTCACGCCCTATTGTCGATCCGGGGTGGCAGGCTGAACCGCTGGTGAATTCTTCTTCGTGATGGGAAATGAGAGTGACATGTGCCCGACCAAACACCTCCAGCGAGTCTCTCATTGGTTCCCCCTCTTGCAGTTCATCCTGCGGACAAATTGCAGACGGTACGAAAGAGGCATGGAAAGGCGCCGAGTCTCCAAGTGGGGAGATTGTTAGTAAGGGGGCCTGAATGGAGAACACGAGCACCAGGAGATGAAAACTGAGGTGAGTTTCAGAAAGCTTTCCCGATCCCACGGTGTAGCATCCGCTGGGTTTCCAATGAGTGCTTTCGCTGTCGGAAGATTGCGTTGAACCTGGAGAGTTGGGACCCATGGAATGGGGAGCACGCAGGATTCCTTTCAAGGGTCTGCATTTGCTTTCCCAACCTCACCAATCGTCTCAGCCCCAAGAGTGTCCAGCCTTATGTCTTCTGCCGCTGGGGCTGTAGATGTGGTCAATCCTGGTTGCATGCCAGTCCCTGAACGCATTTTGGAAGAATTTCTCTCTGTTTTGCCCTGCTTGTTTCTTCTTTATGTTGGAAATGTATCCTCAGAATGGGTCTGAGCTGATTTTCCCTGCTGGTTTTAGGCCGCTTTACACACACTTGATGCACTTACACAGAGATATCAAGACTTAGCTTTTAAGATGCTTACTAGTCGGATAGATACTTGTGCGATGAACAGGGTCTGGTGAGTCCAGTTGATTGAGCAAGGTGTAGGTCGTGTCCATTCCATATTCGGTTTTCGGAAGGGTATCTGTGCTCATTTCAAACTCGAGTTTTATGCGTCACCCCACCTCACCTTTCCCCTGAAGCAGGCATAAGTGTGTTTTCTAAAAGCGTGACTCTGTTCTGTTTGGGGATTCCGTTCATGGGGAGCGATTTTTACATTCCCTCGATAAGTGATATCGTAAGTTTCTTTTCTTGTGGGACTTATTTCACTGAGGATGATCGTACCTAAATCCACTCAGGATGCTGCTACCAGCCTCATGACGTGGATTTCATGGCTGAGTGACACTCCATTGGACCTACGTAGCACCACTTCTGCACTTGTCCACTTGTCTTTGTCCACTTGTCCACTCGTCTTTGTCCACTTGGCTCTTTCCTGGGATATGAAACGTGTACCGGAGTGGAGGTTCTTGTCAAGACAGCAGCCCTCAACTTTGGGGTCCCTGTGTCTGGTTGATTTTTTCATTTTCCCAAGGTCAACGCCCATGTGTGGAAGTGCCCTATGCTCTGCGGTTCTGTGTTTTCCATGGTTTGGGAAAGAGGATACACTTGTGAAGATAGGCTGTTGGCCATTGACATCCCGCCCATCAGCTTAACAAGGCTCCCTTGACTCCGTGGGCTGTCCTGCCTTTCTGGTTTTTAGACTTTTTTTGCCTGGCCCTTTTGCCCCGGGGGGGGGGGGGCGAGAGATTTCTTTGTAGTGCTGATTTGCTCTCCCAGGTTGCTTGGTTGGCCAAAAAGGGCGTATGCGTTTTTTCCTGAATATCAGGAAAAAACGCATACGCCCTTTTTTGCCAACCGCATCATTGCCCACGTTCTGGCGCTTTTCATGTGCTATCGGGGCCATTCCGATGTACCCGTTGACATCCGTTTCCTGCAATTCTGCCTTGCGTTCAACGCCTCTTCGTAGCCTGACCTCAATATATTTTGGGGCGATAGTTATCGTTTAGAACTCTGCAGGTTTGGGAAGTGCAGTGCCCCTGAGCTCCATTTCCCAAGTCGCTTTTTTGTGAGTGGGACGCAACACGGCTGGATGGCTTCACGCCCTATTGTCGATCCGGGGTGGCATGCTGAACCTCTGGTGAATTTTTCTTCCTGATGGGAAATGAGAGTGACATGTGCCCGACCAAACACCTCCAGCGAGTCTCTCATTGGTTCCCCCTCTTGCAGTTCATCCTGCGGACAAATTGCAGACGGTACGAAAGAGGCATGGAAAGGCGCCGAGTCTCCAAGTGGGGAGATTGTTAGTAAGGGGGCCTGAATGGAGAACACGAGCACCAGGAGATGAAAACTGAGGTGAGTTTCAGAAAGCTTTCCCGATCCCACGGTGTAGCATCCGCTGGGTTTCCAATGAGTGCTTTCGCTGTCGGAAGATTGCGTTGAACCTGGAGAGTTGGGACCCATGGAATGGGGAGCACGCAGGATTCCTTTCAAGGGTCTGCATTTGCTTTCCCAACCTCACCAACCGTCTCAGCCCCAAGAGTGTCCAGCCTTATGTCTTCTGCCGCTGGGGCTGTAGATGTGGTCAATCCTGGTTGCATGCCAGTCCCTGAACGCATTTTGGAAGAATTTCTCTCTGTTTTGCCCTGCTTGTTTCTTCTTTATGTTGGAAATGTATCCTCAGAATGGGTCTGAGCTGATTTTCCCTGCTGGTTTTAGGCCGCTTTACACACACTTGATGCACTTACACAGAGATATCAAGACTTAGCTTTTAAGATGCTTACTAGTCGGATAGATACTTGTGCGATGAACAGGGTCTGGTGAGTCCAGTTGATTGAGCAAGGAGTAGGTCGTGTCCATTCCATATTCGGTTTTCGGAAGGGTATCTGTGCTCATTTCAAACTCGAGTTTTATGCGTCACCCCACCTCACCTTTCCCCTGAAGCAGGCATAAGTGTGTTTTCTAAAAGCGTGACTCTGTTCTGTTTGGGGATTCAGTGCATGGGGAGCGATTTTTACATTCCCTCGATAAGTGATATCATAAGTTTCTTTTTTTGTGGGACTTATTTCACTGAGGATGATCGTACCTAAATCCACTCAGGATGCTGCTACCAGCCTCATGACGTGGATTTCATGGCTGAGTGACACTCCATTGGACCTACGTAGCACCACTTCTGCACTTGTCCACTTGTCCACTCGTCTTTGTCCATTTGTCCACTCGTCTTTCTCCACTTGGCTCTTTCCTGGGATATGAAACGTGTATCGGAGTGGAGGTTCTTGTCAAGACAGCAGCCCTCAACTTTGGGGTCCCTGTGTCTGGTTGATTTTTTCATTTTCCCAAGGTCAACGCCGATGTGTGGAAGTGCCCTATGCTCTGTGGTTCTGTGTTTTACATGGTTTGGGAAAGAGGATACACTTGTGAAGATTGGCTGTTGGCCATTGACATTCCGCCCATCAGCTTAACAAGGCTCCCTTGACTCCGTGGGCTGTCCTGCCTTTCTGGTTTTTAGACTTTTTTCGCCTGGCCCTTTTGCCCCGGGGGGGGGGGGGGCGAGAGATTTCTTTGTAGTGCTGATTTGCTCTCCCAGGTTGCTTGGTTGGCCAAAAAGGGCGTATGCGTTTTTTCCTGAATATATTCAGGAAAAAACGCATACGCCCTTTTTGGCCAACCGCATCATTGTCCACGTTCTGGCGCTTTTCGTGTGCTATCGGGGCCATTCCGATGTACCCGTTGACATCCGTTTCCTGCAATTCTGCCTTGCGTTCAACGCCTCTTCGTAGCCTGACCTCAATATATTTTGGGGCGATAGTTATCGTTTAGAACTCTGCAGGTTTGGGAAGTGCAGTGCCCCTGAGCTCCATTTCCCAAGTCGCTTTTTTGTGAGTGGGACGCAACACGGCTGGATGGCTTCACGCCCTATTGTCGATCCGGGGTGGCAGGCTGAACCTCTGGTGAATTCTTCTTCGTGATGGGAAATGAGAGTGACATGTGCCCGACCAAACACCTCCCCCTCTTGCAGTTCATCCTGCGGACAAATTGCAGACGGTACGAAAGAGGCATGGAAAGGCGCCGTGTCTCCAAGTGGGGAGATTGTTAGTAAGGGGGCCTGAATGGAGAACACGAGCACCAGGAGATGAAAACTGAGGTGAGTTTCAGAAAGCTTTCCCGATCCCACGGTGTAGCATCCGCTGGGTTTCCAATGAGTGCATTCGCTGTCGGAAGATTGCGTTGAACCTGGAGAGTTGGGACCCATGGAATGGGGAGCAGGCAGGATTTCTTTCAGGGTTCTGCATTTGCTTTCCTAACCTCACCAATCGTCTCAGCCCCAAGAGTGTCCATCCTTATGTCTTCTGCCGCTGGGGCTGTAGATGTGGTCAATCCTGGTTGCATGCCAGTCCCTGAACGCATTTTGGAAGAATTTCTCTCTGTTTTGCCCTGCTTGTTTCTTCTTTGTGTTGGAAATGTATCCTCAGAATGGGTCTGAGCTGATTTTCCCTGCTGGTTTTAGGCCGCTTTACACACACTTGATGCACTTACACAGAGATATCAAGACTTAGTTTTAAGATGCTTACTAGTCGGATAGATACTTGTGCGATGAACAGGGTCTGGTGAGTCCAGTTGATTGAGCAAGGAGTAGGTCGTGTCCATTCCATATTCGGTTTTCGGAAGGGTATCTGTGCTCATTTCAAACTCGAGTTTTATGCGTCACCCCACCTCACCTTTCCCCTGAAGCAGGCATAAGTGTGTTTTCTAAAAGCGTGACTCTGTTCTGTTTGGGGATTCCGTTCATGGGGAGCGATTTTTACATTCCCTCGATAAGTGATATCGTAAGTTTCTTTTCTTGTGGGACTTATTTCACTGAGGATGATCGTACCTAAATCCACTCAGGATGCTGCTACCAGCCTCATGACGTGGATTTCATGGCTGAGTGACACTCCATTGGACCTACGTAGCACCACTTGTCCACTTGTCCACTTGTCTTTGTCCACTTGTCCACTCGTCTTTGTCCACTTGGCTCTTTCCTGGGATATGAAACGTGTACCGGAGTGGAGGTTCTTGTCAAGACAGCAGCCCTCAACTTTGGGGTCCCTGTGTCTGGTTGATTTTTTCATTTTCCCAAGGTCAACGCCCATGTGTGGAAGTGCCCTATGCTCTGAGGTTCTATGTTTTCCATGGTTTGGGAAAGAGGATACACTTGTGAAGATTGGCTGTTGGCCATTGACATCCCGCCCATCAGCTTAACAAGGCTCCCTTGACTCCGTGGCCTGTCCTGCCTTTCTGGTTTTTAGACTTTTTTTGCCTGGCCCTTTTGCCCCGGGGGGGGGGGGCGAGAGATTTCTTTGTAGTGCTGATTTGCTCTCCCAGGTTGCTTGGTTGGCCAAAAAGGGCGTATGCGTTTTTTCCTGAATATATTCAGGAAAAAACGCATACGCCCTTTTTGGCCAACCGCATCATTGTCCACGTTCTGGCGCTTTTCATGTGCTATCGGGGCCATTCCGATGTACCCGTTGACATCCGTTTCCTGCAGTTCTGCCTTGCGTTCAGCGCCTCTTCGTAGCCTGACCTCAATATATTTTGGGGCGATAGTTATCGTTTAGAACTCTGCAGGTTTGGGAAGTGCAGTGCCCCTGAGCTCCATTTCCCAAGTCGCTTTTTTGTGAGTGGGACGCAACACGGCTGGATGGCTTCACGCCCTATTGTCGATCCGGGGTGGCAGGCTGAACCGCTGGTGAATTCTTCTTCGTGATGGGAAATGAGAGTGACATGTGCCCGACCAAACACCTCCAGCGAGTCTCTCATTGGTTCCCCCTCTTGCAGTTCATCCTGCGGACAAATTGCAGACGGTACGAAAGAGGCATGGAAAGGCGCCGAGTCTCCAAGTGGGGAGATTGTTAGTAAGGGGGCCTGAATGGAGAACACGAGCACCAGGAGATGAAAACTGAGGTGAGTTTCAGAAAGCTTTCCCGATCCCACGGTGTAGCATCCGCTGGGTTTCCAATGAGTGCTTTCGCTGTCGGAAGATTGCGTTGAACCTGGAGAGTTGGGACCCATGGAATGGGGAGCACGCAGGATTCCTTTCAAGGGTCTGCATTTGCTTTCCCAACCTCACCAATCGTCTCAGCCCCAAGAGTGTCCAGCCTTATGTCTTCTGCCGCTGGGGCTGTAGATGTGGTCAATCCTGGTTGCATGCCAGTCCCTGAACGCATTTTGGAAGAATTTCTCTCTGTTTTGCCCTGCTTGTTTCTTCTTTATGTTGGAAATGTATCCTCAGAATGGGTCTGAGCTGATTTTCCCTGCTGGTTTTAGGCCGCTTTACACACACTTGATGCACTTACACAGAGATATCAAGACTTAGCTTTGAAGATGCTTACTAGTCGGATAGATACTTGTGCGATGAACAGGGTCTGGTGAGTCCAGTTGATTGAGCAAGGAGTAGGTCGTGTCCATTCCATATTCGGTTTTCGGAAGGGTATCTGTGCTCATTTCAAACTCGAGTTTTATGCGTCACCCCACCTCACCTTTCCCCTGAAGCAGGCATAAGTGTGTTTTCTAAAAGCGTGACTCTGTTCTGTTTGGGGATTCAGTGCATGGGGAGCGATTTTTACATTCCCTCGATAGGTGATATCATAAGTTTCTTTTTTTGTGGGACTTATTTCACTGAGGATGATCGTACCTAAATCCACTCAGGATGCTGCTACCAGCCTCATGACGTGGATTTCATGGCTGAGTGACACTCCATTGGACCTACGTAGCACCACTTGTCCACTTGTCCACTTGTCTTTGTCCACTTGTCCACTCGTCTTTGTCCACTTGGCTCTTTCCTGGGATATGAAACGTGTACCGGAGTGGAGGTTCTTGTCAAGACAGCAGCCCTCAACTTTGGGGTCCCTGTGTCTGGTTGATTTTTTCATTTTCCCAAGGTCAACGCCCATGTGTGGAAGTGCCCTATGCTCTGTGGTTCTGTGTTTTCCATGGTTTGGGAAAGAGGATACACTTGTGAAGATTGGCTGTTGGCCATTGACATCCCGCCCATCAGCTTAACAAGGCTCCCTTGACTCCGTGGGCTGTCCTGCCTTTCTGGTTTTTAGACTTTTTTCGCCTGGCCCTTTTGCCCCGGGGGGGGGGGCGAGAGATTTCTTTGTAGTGCTGATTTGCTCTCCCAGGTTGCTTGGTTGGCCAAAAAGGGCGTATGCGTTTTTTCCTGAATATATTCAGGAAAAAACGCATACGCCCTTTTTGGCCAACCGCATCATTGTCCACGTTCTGGCGCTTTTCATGTGCTATCGGGGCCATTCCGATGTACCCGTTGACATCCGTTTCCTGCAGTTCTGCCTTGCGTTCAGCGCCTCTTCGTAGCCTGACCTCAATATATTTTGGGGCGATAGTTATCGTTTAGAACTCTGCGGGTTTGGGAAGTGCAGTGCCCCTGAGCTCCATTTCCCAAGTCGCTTTTTTGTGAGTGGGACGCAACACGGCTGGATGGCTTCACGCCCTATTGTCGATCCGGGGTGGCAGGCTGAACCGCTGGTGAATTCTTCTTCGTGATGGGAAATGAGAGTGACATGTGCCCGACCAAACACCTCCAGCGAGTCTCTCATTGGTTCCCCCTCTTGCAGTTCATCCTGCGGACAAATTGCAGACGGTACGAAAGAGGCATGGAAAGGCGCCGAGTCTCCAAGTGGGGAGATTGTTAGTAAGGGGGCCTGAATGGAGAACACGAGCACCAGGAGATGAAAACTGAGGTGAGTTTCAGAAAGCTTTCCCGATCCCACGGTGTAGCATCCGCTGGGTTTCCAATGAGTGCTTTCGCTGTCGGAAGATTGCGTTGAACCTGGAGAGTTGGGACCCATGGAATGGGGAGCACGCAGGATTCCTTTCAAGGGTCTGCATTTGCTTTCCCAACCTCACCAATCGTCTCAGCCCCAAGAGTGTCCAGCGTTATGTCTTCTACCGCTGGGGCTGTAGATGTGGTCAATCCTGGTTGCATGCCAGTCCCTGAACGCATTTTGGAAGAATTTCTCTCTGTTTTGCCCTGCTTGTTTCTTCTTTATGTTGGAAATGTATCCTCAGAATGGGTCTGAGCTGATTTTCCCTGCTGGTTTTAGGCCGCTTTACACACACTTGATGCACTTACACAGAGATATCAAGACTTAGCTTTTAAGATGCTTACTAGTCGGATAGATACTTGTGCGATGAACAGGGTCTGGTGAGTCCAGTTGATTGAGCAAGGAGTAGGTCGTGTCCATTCCATATTCGGTTTTCGGAAGGGTATCTGTGCTCATTTCAAACTCGAGTTTTATGCGTCACCCCACCTCACCTTTCCCCTGAAGTAGGCATAAGTGTGTTTTCTAAAAGCGTGACTCTGTTCTGTTTGGGGATTCAGTGCATGGGGAGCGATTTTTACATTCCTTCGATAAGTGATATCATAAGTTTCTTTTTTTGTGGGACTTATTTCACTGAGGATGATCGTACCTAAATCCACTCAGGATGCTGCTACCAGCCTCATGACGTGGATTTCATGGCTGAGTGACACTCCATTGGACCTACGTAGCACCACTTGTCCACTTGTCCACTTGTCTTTGTCCACTTGTCCACTCGTCTTTGCCCACTTGGCTCTTTCCTGGGATATGAAACGTGTACCGGAGTGGAGGTTCTTGTCAAGACAGCAGCCCTCAACTTTGGGGTCCCTGTGTCTGGTTGATTTTTTCATTTTCCCAAGGTCAACGCCCATGTGTGGAAGTGCCCTATGCTCTGTGGTTCTGTGTTTTACATGGTTTGGGAAAGAGGATACACTTGTGAAGATTGGCTGTTGGCCATTGACATCCCGCCCATCAGCTTAACAAGGCTCCCTTGACTCCGTGGGCTGTCCTGCCTTTCTGGTTTTTAGACTTTTTTCGCCTGGCCCTTTTGCCCCGGGGGGGGGGGCGAGAGATTTCTTTGTAGTGCTGATTTGCTCTCCCAGGTTGCTTGGTTGGCCAAAAAGGGCGTATGCGTTTTTTCCTGAATATATTCAGGAAAAAACGCATACGCCCTTTTTGGCCAACCGCATCATTGTCCACGTTCTGGCGCTTTTCATGTGCTATCGTGGCCATTCCGATGTACCCGTTGACATCCGTTTCCTGCAGTTCTGCCTTGCGTTCAGCGCCTCTTCGTAGCCTGACCTCAATATATTTTGGGGCGATAGTTATCGTTTAGAACTCTGCAGGTTTGGGAAGTGCAGTGCCCCTGAGCTCCATTTCCCAAGTCGCTTTTTTGTGAGTGGGACGCAACACGGCTGGATGGCTTCACGCCCTATTGTTGATCCGGGGTGGCAGGCTGAACCGCTGGTGAATTCTTCTTCGTGATGGGAAATGAGAGTGACATGTGCCCGACCAAACACCTCCAGCGAGTCTCTCATTGGTTCCCCCTCTTGCAGTTCATCCTGCGGACAAATTGCAGACGGTACGAAAGAGGCATGGAAAGGCGCCGAGTCTCCAAGTGGGGAGATTGTTAGTAAGGGGGCCTGAATGGAGAACACGAGCACCAGGAGATGAAAACTGAGGTGAGTTTCAGAAAGCTTTCCCGATCCCACGGTGTAGCATCCGCTGGGTTTCCAATGAGTGCTTTCGCTGTCGGAAGATTGCGTTGAACCTGGAGAGTTGGGACCCATGGAATGGGGAGCACGCAGGATTCCTTTCAAGGGTCTGCATTTGCTTTCCCAACCTCACCAATCGTCTCAGCCCCAAGAGTGTCCAGCCTTATGTCTTCTGCCGCTGGGGCTGTAGATGTGGTCAATCCTGGTTGCATGCCAGTCCCTGAACGCATTTTGGAAGAATTTCTCTCTGTTTTGCCCTGCTTGTTTCTTCTTTATGTTGGAAATGTATCCTCAGAATGGGTCTGAGCTGATTTTCCCTGCTGGTTTTAGGCCGCTTTACACACACTTGATGCACTTACACAGAGATATCAAGACTTAGCTTTGAAGATGCTTACTAGTCGGATAGATACTTGTGCGATGAACAGGGTCTGGTGAGTCCAGTTGATTGAGCAAGGAGTAGGTCGTGTCCATTCCATATTCGGTTTTCGGAAGGGTATCTGTGCTCATTTCAAACTCGAGTTTTATGCGTCACCCCACCTCACCTTTCCCCTGAAGCAGGCATAAGTGTGTTTTCTAAAAGCGTGACTCTGTTCTGTTTGGGGATTCAGTGCATGGGGAGCGATTTTTACATTCCTTCGATAAGTGATATCATAAGTTTCTTTTTTTGTGGGACTTATTTCACTGAGGATGATCGTACCTAAATCCACTCAGGATGCTGCTACCAGCCTCATGACGTGGATTTCATGGCTGAGTGACACTCCATTGGACCTACGTAGCACCACTTGTCCACTTGTCCACTTGTCATTGTCCACTTGTCCACTTGGCTCTTTCCTGGGATATGAAACGTGTACCGGAGTGGAGGTTCTTGTCAAGACAGCAGCCCTCAACTTTGGGGTCCCTGTGTCTGGTTGATTTTTTCATTTTCCCAAGGTCAACGCCCATGTGTGGAAGTGCCCTATGCTCTGTGGTTCTGTGTTTTACATGGTTTGGGAAAGAGGATACACTTGTGAAGATTGGCTGTTGGCCATTGACATCCCGCCCATCAGCTTAACAAGGCTCCCTTGACTCCGTGGCCTGTCCTGCCTTTCTGGTTTTTAGACTTTTTTCGCCTGGCCCTTTTGCCCCGGGGGGGGCGAGAGATTTCTTTGTAGTGCTGATTTGCTCTCCCAGGTTGCTTGGTTGGCCAAAAAGGGCGTATGCGTTTTTTCCTGAATATATTCAGGAAAAAACGCATACGCCCTTTTTGGCCAACCGCATCATTGTCCACGTTCTGGCGCTTTTCATGTGCTATCGGGGCCATTCCGATGTACCCGTTGACATCCGTTTCCTGCAGTTCTGCCTTGCGTTCAGCGCCTCTTCGTAGCCTGACCTCAATATATTTTGGGGCGATAGTTATCGTTTAGAACTCTGCAGGTTTGGGAAGTGCAGTGCCCCTGAGCTCCATTTCCCAAGTCACTTTTTTGTGAGTGGGACGCAACACGGCTGGATGGCTTCACGCCCTATTGTCGATCCGGGGTGGCAGGCTGAACCGCTGGTGAATTCTTCTTCGTGATGGGAAATGAGAGTGACATGTGCCCGACCAGACACCTCCAGCGAGTCTCTCATTGGTTCCCCCTCTTGCAGTTCATCGTGCGGACAAATTGCAGACGGTACGAAAGAGGCATGGAAAGGCGCCGAGTCTCCAAGTGGGGAGATTGTTAGTAAGGGGGCCTGAATGGAGAACACGAGCACCAGGAGATGAAAACTGAGGTGAGTTTCAGAAAGCTTTCCCGATCCCACGGTGTAGCATCCGCTGGGTTTCCAATGAGTGCTTTCGCTGTCGGAAGATTGCGTTGAACCTGGAGAGTTGGGACCCATGGAATGGGGAGCACGCAGGATTCCTTTCAAGGGTCTGCATTTGCTTTCCCAACCTCACCAATCGTCTCAGCCCCAAGAGTGTCCAGCCTTATGTCTTCTGCCGCTGGGGCTGTAGATGTGGTCAATCCTGGTTGCATGCCAGTCCCTGAACGCATTTTGGAAGAATTTCTCTCTGTTTTGCCCTGCTTGTTTCTTCTTTATGTTGGAAATGTATCCTCAGAATGGGTCTGAGCTGATTTTCCCTGCTGGTTTTAGGCCGCTTTACACACACTTGATGCACTTACACAGAGATATCAAGACTTAGCTTTTAAGATGCTTACTAGTCGGATAGATACTTGTGCGATGAACAGGGTCTGGTGAGTCCAGTTGATTGAGCAAGGAGTAGGTCGTGTCCATTCCATATTCGGTTTTCGGAAGGGTATCTGTGCTCATTTCAAACTCGAGTTTTATGCGTCACCCCACCTCACCTTTCCCCTGAAGCAGGCATAAGTGTGTTTTCTAAAAGCGTGACTCTGTTCTGTTTGGGGATTCAGTGCATGGGGAGCGATTTTTACATTCCCTCGATAAGTGATATCATAAGTTTCTTTTTTGTGGGACTTATTTCACTGAGGATGATCGTACCTAAATCCACTCAGGATGCTGCTACCAGCCTCATGACGTGGATTTCATGGCTGAGTGACACTTCATTGGACCTACGTAGCACCACTTCTGCACTTGTCCACTTGTCCACTCGTCTTTGTCCACTTGGCTCTTTCCTGGGATATGAAACGTGTACCGGAGTGGAGGTTCTTGTCAAGACAGCAGCCCTCAACTTTGGGGTCCCTGTGTCTGGTTGATTTTTTCATTTTCCCAAGGTCAACGCCCATGTGTGGAAGTGCCCTATGCTCTGTGGTTCTGTGTATTACAGGGTTTGGGAAAGAGGATACACTTGTGAAGATTGGCTGTTGGCCATTGACATCCCGCCCATCAGCTTAACAAGGCTCCCTTGACTCCGTGGGCTGTCCTGCCTTTCTGGTTTTTAGACTTTTTTCGCCTGGCCCTTTTGCCCCGGGGGGGGGGGCGAGAGATTTCTTTGTAGTGCTGATTTGCTCTCCCAGGTTGCTTGGTTGGCCAAAAAGGGCGTATGCGTTTTTTCCTGAATATATTCAGGAAAAAACGCATACGCCCTTTTTGGCCAACCGCATCATTGTCCACGTTCTGGCGCTTTTCATGTGCTATCGGGGCCATTCCGATGTACCCGTTGACATCCGTTTCCTGCAGTTCTGCCTTGCGTTCAGCGCCTCTTCGTAGCCTGACCTCAATATATTTTGGGGCGATAGTTATCGTTTAGAACTCGGCAGGTTTGGGAAGTGCAGTGCCCCTGAGCTCCATTTCCCAAGTCGCTTTTTTGTGAGTGGGACGCAACACGGCTGGATGGCTTCACGCCCTATTGTCGATCCGGGGTGGCAGGCTGAACCGCTGGTGAATTCTTCTTCGTGATGGGAAATGAGAGTGACATGTGCCCGACCAAACACCTGCAGCGAGTCTCTCATTGGTTCCCCCTCTTGCAGTTCATCGTGCGGACAAATTGCAGACGGTACGAAAGAGGCATGGAAAGGCGCCGAGTCTCCAAGTGGGGAGATTGTTAGTAAGGGGGCCTGAATGGAGAACACGAGCACCAGGAGATGAAAACTGAGGTGAGTTTCAGAAAGCTTTCCCGATCCCACGGTGTAGCATCCGCTGGTTTTCCAATGAGTGCTTTCGCTGTCGGAAGATTGCGTTGAACCTGGAGAGTTGGGACCCATGGAATGGGGAGCACGCAGGATTCCTTTCAAGGGTCTGCATTTGCTTTCCCAACCTCACCAATCGTCTCAGCCCCAAGAGTGTCCAGCCTTATGTCTTCTGCCGCTGGGGCTGTAGATGTGGTCAATCCTGGTTGCATGCCAGTCCCTGAACGCATTTTGGAAGAATTTCTCTCTGTTTTGCCCTGCTTGTTTCTTCTTTATGTTGGAAATGTATCCTCAGAATGGGTCTGAGCTGATTTTCCCTGCTGGTTTTAGGCCGCTTGACACACACTTGATGCACTTACACAGAGATATCAAGACTTAGCTTTTAAGATGCTTACTAGTCGGATAGATACTTGTGCGATGAACAGGGTCTGGTGAGTCCAGTTGATTGAGCAAGGAGTAGGTCGTGTCCATTCCATATTCGGTTTTCGGAAGGGTATCTGTGCTCATTTCAAACTCGAGTTTTATGCGTCACCCCACCTCACCTTTCCCCTGAAGCAGGCATAAGTGTGTTTTCTAAAAGCGTGACTCTGTTCTGTTTGGGGATTCAGTGCATGGGGAGCGATTTTTACATTCCCTCGATAAGTGATATCATAAGTTTCTTTTTTTGTGGGACTTATTTCACTGAGGATGATCGTACCTAAATCCACTCAGGATGCTGCTACCAGCCTCATGACGTGTATTTCATGGCTGAGTGACACTCCATTGGACCTACGTAGCACCACTTGTCCACTTGTCCACTTGTCTTTGTCCACTTGTCCACTCGTCTTTGTCCACTTGGCTCTTTCCTGGGATATGAAACGTGTACCGGAGTGGAGGTTCTTGTCAAGACAGCAGCCCTCAACTTTGGGGTCCCTGTGTCTGGTTGATTTTTTGATTTTCCCAAGGTCAACGCCCATGTGTGGAAGTGCCCTATGCTCTGTGGTTCTGTGTTTTACATGGTTTGGGAAAGAGGATACACTTGTGAAGATTGGCTGTTGGCCATTGACATCCCGCCCATCAGCTTAACAAGGCTCCCTTGACTCCGTGGGCTGTCCTGCCTTTCTGGTTTTTAGACTTTTTTCGCCTGGCCCTTTTGCCCCGGGGGGGGGGCGAGAGATTTCTTTGTAGTGCTGATTTGCTCTCCCAGGTTGCTTGGTTGGCCAAAAAGGGCGTATGCGTTTTTTCCTGAATATATTCAGGAAAAAACGCATACGCCCTTTTTGGCCAACCGCATCATTGTCCACGTTCTGGCGCTTTTCATGTGCTATCGGGGCCATTCCGATGTACCCGTTGACATCCGTTTCCTGCAGTTCTGCCTTGCGTTCAGCGCCTCTTCGTAGCCTGACCTCAATATATTTTGGGGCGATAGTTATCGTTTAGAACTCTGCAGGTTTGGGAAGTGCAGTGCCCCTGAGCTCCATTTCCCAAGTCGCTTTTTTGTGAGTGGGACGCAACACGGCTGGATGGCTTCACGCCCTATTGTCGATCCGGGGTGGCAGGCTGAACCGCTGGTGAATTCTTCTTCGTGATGGGAAATGAGAGTGACATGTGCCCGACCAAACACCTCCAGCGAGTCTCTCATTGGTTCCCCCTCTTGCAGTTCATCGTGCGGACAAATTGCAGACGGTACGAAAGAGGCATGGAAAGGCGCCGAGTCTCCAAGTGGGGAGATTGTTAGTAAGGGGGCCTGAATGGAGAACACGAGCACCAGGAGATGAAAACTGAGGTGAGTTTCAGAAAGCTTTCCCGATCCCACGGTGTAGCATCCGCTGGGTTTCCAATGAGTGCTTTCGCTGTCGGAAGATTGCGTTGAACCTGGAGAGTTGGGACCCATGGAATGGGGAGCACGCAGGATTCCTTTCAAGGGTCTGCATTTGCTTTCCCAACCTCACCAATCATCTCAGCCCCAAGAGTGTCCAGCCTTATGTCTTCTGCCGCTGGGGCTGTAGATGTGGTCAATCCTGGTTGCATGCCAGTCCCTGAACGCATTTTGGAAGAATTTCTCTCTGTTTTGCCCTGCTTGTTTCTTCTTTATGTTGGAAATGTATCCTCAGAATGGGTCTGAGCTGATTTTCCCTGCTGGTTTTAGGCCGCTTTACACACACTTGATGCACTTACACAGAGATATCAAGACTTAGCTTTGAAGATGCTTACTAGTCGGATAGATACTTGTGCGATGAACAGGGTCTGGTGAGTCCAGTTGATTGAGCAAGGAGTAGGTCGTGTCCATTCCATATTCGGTTTTCGGAAGGGTATCTGTGCTCATTTCAAACTCGAGTTTTATGCGTCACCCCACCTCACCTTTCCCCTGAAGCAGGCATAAGTGTGTTTTCTAAAAGCGTGACTCTGTTCTGTTTGGGGATTCAGTGCATGGGGAGCGATTTTTACATTCCTTCGATAAGTGATATCATAAGTTTCTTTTTTTGTGGGACTTATTTCACTGAGGATGATCGTACCTAAATCCACTCAGGATGCTGCTACCAGCCTCATGACGTGGATTTCATGGCTGAGTGACACTCCATTGGACCTACGTAGCACCACTTGTCCACTTGTCCACTTGTCATTGTCCACTTGTCCACTTGGCTCTTTCCTGGGATATGAAACGTGTACCGGAGTGGAGGTTCTTGTCAAGACAGCAGCCCTCAACTTTGGGGTCCCTGTGTCTGGTTGATTTTTTCATTTTCCCAAGGTCAACGCCCATGTGTGGAAGTGCCCTATGCTCTGTGGTTCTGTGTTTTACATGGTTTGGGAAAGAGGATACACTTGTGAAGATTGGCTGTTGGCCATTGACATCCCGCCCATCAGCTTAACAAGGCTCCCTTGACTCCGTGGCCTGTCCTGCCTTTCTGGTTTTTAGACTTTTTTCGCCTGGCCCTTTTGCCCCGGGGGGGGCGAGAGATTTCTTTGTAGTGCTGATTTGCTCTCCCAGGTTGCTTGGTTGGCCAAAAAGGGCGTATGCGTTTTTTCCTGAATATATTCAGGAAAAAACGCATACGCCCTTTTTGGCCAACCGCATCATTGTCCACGTTCTGGCGATTTTCATGTGCTATCGGGGCCATTCCGATGTACCCGTTGACATCCGTTTCCTGCAGTTCTGCCTTGCGTTCAGCGCCTCTTCGTAGCCTGACCTCAATATATTTTGGGGCGATAGTTATCGTTTAGAACTCTGCAGGTTTGGGAAGTGCAGTGCCCCTGAGCTCCATTTCCCAAGTCACTTTTTTGTGAGTGGGACGCAACACGGCTGGATGGCTTCACGCCCTATTGTCGATCCGGGGTGGCAGGCTGAACCGCTGGTGAATTCTTCTTCGTGATGGGAAATGAGAGTGACATGTGCCCGACCAGACACCTCCAGCGAGTCTCTCATTGGTTCCCCCTCTTGCAGTTCATCGTGCGGACAAATTGCAGACGGTACGAAAGAGGCATGGAAAGGCGCCGAGTCTCCAAGTGGGGAGATTGTTAGTAAGGGGGCCTGAATGGAGAACACGAGCACCAGGAGATGAAAACTGAGGTGAGTTTCAGAAAGCTTTCCCGATCCCACGGTGTAGCATCCGCTGGGTTTCCAATGAGTGCTTTCGCTGTCGGAAGATTGCGTTGAACCTGGAGAGTTGGGACCCATGGAATGGGGAGCACGCAGGATTCCTTTCAAGGGTCTGCATTTGCTTTCCCAACCTCACCAATCGTCTCAGCCCCAAGAGTGTCCAGCCTTATGTCTTCTGCCGCTGGGGCTGTAGATGTGGTCAATCCTGGTTGCATGCCAGTCCCTGAACGCATTTTGGAAGAATTTCTCTCTGTTTTGCCCTGCTTGTTTCTTCTTTATGTTGGAAATGTATCCTCAGAATGGGTCTGAGCTGATTTTCCCTGCTGGTTTTAGGCCGCTTTACACACACTTGATGCACTTACACAGAGATATCAAGACTTAGCTTTTAAGATGCTTACTAGTCGGATAGATACTTGTGCGATGAACAGGGTCTGGTGAGTCCAGTTGATTGAGCAAGGAGTAGGTCGTGTCCATTCCATATTCGGTTTTCGGAAGGGTATCTGTGCTCATTTCAAACTCGAGTTTTATGCGTCACCCCACCTCACCTTTCCCCTGAAGCAGGCATAAGTGTGTTTTCTAAAAGCGTGACTCTGTTCTGTTTGGGGATTCAGTGCATGGGGAGCGATTTTTACATTCCCTCGATAAGTGATATCATAAGTTTCTTTTTTGTGGGACTTATTTCACTGAGGATGATCGTACCTAAATCCACTCAGGATGCTGCTACCAGCCTCATGACGTGGATTTCATGGCTGAGTGACACTTCATTGGACCTACGTAGCACCACTTCTGCACTTGTCCACTTGTCCACTCGTCTTTGTCCACTTGGCTCTTTCCTGGGATATGAAACGTGTACCGGAGTGGAGGTTCTTGTCAAGACAGCAGCCCTCAACTTTGGGGTCCCTGTGTCTGGTTGATTTTTTCATTTTCCCAAGGTCAACGCCCATGTGTGGAAGTGCCCTATGCTCTGTGGTTCTGTGTTTTACAGGGTTTGGGAAAGAGGATACACTTGTGAAGATTGGCTGTTGGCCATTGACATCCCGCCCATCAGCTTAACAAGGCTCCCTTGACTCCGTGGGCTGTCCTGCCTTTCTGGTTTTTAGACTTTTTTCGCCTGGCCCTTTTGCCCCGGGGGGGGGGGCGAGAGATTTCTTTGTAGTGCTGATTTGCTCTCCCAGGTTGCTTGGTTGGCCAAAAAGGGCGTATGCGTTTTTTCCTGAATATATTCAGGAAAAAACGCATACGCCCTTTTTGGCCAACCGCATCATTGTCCACGTTCTGGCGCTTTTCATGTGCTATCGGGGCCATTCCGATGTACCCGTTGACATCCGTTTCCTGCAGTTCTGCCTTGCGTTCAGCGCCTCTTCGTAGCCTGACCTCAATATATTTTGGGGCGATAGTTATCGTTTAGAACTCGGCAGGTTTGGGAAGTGCAGTGCCCCTGAGCTCCATTTCCCAAGTCGCTTTTTTGTGAGTGGGACGCAACACGGCTGGATGGCTTCACGCCCTATTGTCGATCCGGGGTGGCAGGCTGAACCGCTGGTGAATTCTTCTTCGTGATGGGAAATGAGAGTGACATGTGCCCGACCAAACACCTGCAGCGAGTCTCTCATTGGTTCCCCCTCTTGCAGTTCATCGTGCGGACAAATTGCAGACGGTACGAAAGAGGCATGGAAAGGCGCCGAGTCTCCAAGTGGGGAGATTGTTAGTAAGGGGGCCTGAATGGAGAACACGAGCACCAGGAGATGAAAACTGAGGTGAGTTTCAGAAAGCTTTCCCGATCCCACGGTGTAGCATCCGCTGGTTTTCCAATGAGTGCTTTCGCTGTCGGAAGATTGCGTTGAACCTGGAGAGTTGGGACCCATGGAATGGGGAGCACGCAGGATTCCTTTCAAGGGTCTGCATTTGCTTTCCCAACCTCACCAATCGTCTCAGCCCCAAGAGTGTCCAGCCTTATGTCTTCTGCCGCTGGGGCTGTAGATGTGGTCAATCCTGGTTGCATGCCAGTCCCTGAACGCATTTTGGAAGAATTTCTCTCTGTTTTGCCCTGCTTGTTTCTTCTTTATGTTGGAAATGTATCCTCAGAATGGGTCTGAGCTGATTTTCCCTGCTGGTTTTAGGCCGCTTGACACACACTTGATGCACTTACACAGAGATATCAAGACTTAGCTTTTAAGATGCTTACTAGTCGGATAGATACTTGTGCGATGAACAGGGTCTGGTGAGTCCAGTTGATTGAGCAAGGAGTAGGTCGTGTCCATTCCATATTCGGTTTTCGGAAGGGTATCTGTGCTCATTTCAAACTCGAGTTTTATGCGTCACCCCACCTCACCTTTCCCCTGAAGCAGGCATAAGTGTGTTTTCTAAAAGCGTGACTCTGTTCTGTTTGGGGATTCAGTGCATGGGGAGCGATTTTTACATTCCCTCGATAAGTGATATCATAAGTTTCTTTTTTTGTGGGACTTATTTCACTGAGGATGATCGTACCTAAATCCACTCAGGATGCTGCTACCAGCCTCATGACGTGGATTTCATGGCTGAGTGACACTCCATTGCACCTACGTAGCACCAGTTCTGCACTTGTCCACTTGTCCACTTGTCTTTTTCCACTTGTCCACTCGTCTTTGTCCACTTGGCTCTTTCCTGGGATATGAAACGTGTACCGGAGTGGAGGTTCTTGTCAAGACAGCAGCCCTCAACTTTGGGGTCCCTGTGTCTGGTTGATTTTTTCATTTTCCCAAGGTCAACGCCCATGTGTGGAAGTGCCCTATGCTCTGTGGTTCTGTGTTTTCCATGGTTTGGGAAAGAGGATACACTTGTGAAGATTGGCTGTTGGCCATTGACATCCCGCCCATCAGCTTAACAAGGCTCCCTTGACTCCGTGGGCTGTCCTGCCTTTCTGGTTTTTAGACTTTTTTCGCCTG
The DNA here is from genome assembly GCF_026419965.1 of Kogia breviceps. Taxonomy (NCBI): domain Eukaryota; kingdom Metazoa; phylum Chordata; class Mammalia; order Artiodactyla; family Physeteridae; genus Kogia; species Kogia breviceps. Next base: position 1,154,140 of record NW_026711980.1, read on the forward strand.
GCCCTTTTGCCCCAGGGGGGGGGCGAGAGATTTCTTTGTAGTGCTGATTTGCTCTCCCAGGTTGCTTGGTTGGCCAAAAAGGGCGTATGCGTTTTTTCCTGAATATATTCAGGAAAAAACGCATACGCCCTTTTTGGCCAACCGCATCATTGTCCACGTTCTGGCGCTTTTCATGTGCTATCGGGGCCATTCCGATGTACCCGTTGACATCCGTTTCCTGCAGTTCTGCCTTGCGTTCAGCGCCTCTTCGTAGCCTGACCTCAATATATTTTGGGGCGATAGTTATCGTTTAGAACTCTGCAGGTTTGGGAAGTGCAGTGCCCCTGAGCTCCATTTCCCAAGTCGCTTTTTTGTGAGTGGGACGCAACACGGCTGGATGGCTTCACGCCCTATTGTCGATCCGGGGTGGCAGGCTGAACCTCTGGTGAATTCTTCTTCGTGATGGGAAATGAGAGTGACATGTGCCCGACCAAACACCTCCCCCTCTTGCAGTTCATCCTGCGGACAAATTGCAGACGGTACGAAAGAGGCATGGAAAGGCGCCGAGTCTCCAAGTGGGGAGATTGTTAGTAAGGGGGCCTGAATGGAGAACACGAGCACCAGGAGATGAAAACTGAGGTGAGTTTCAGAAAGCTTTCCCGATCCCACGGTGTAGCATCCGCTGGGTTTCCAATGAGTGCATTCGCTGTCGGAAGATTGCGTTGAACCTGGAGAGTTGGGACCCATGGAATGGGGAGCAGGCAGGATTTCTTTCAGGGTTCTGCATTTGCTTTCCTAACCTCACCAATCGTCTCAGCCCCAAGAGTGTCCATCCTTATGTCTTCTGCCGCTGGGGCTGTAGATGTGGTCAATCCTGGTTGCATGCCAGTCCCTGAACGCATTTTGGAAGAATTTCTCTCTGTTTTGCCCTGCTTGTTTCTTCTTTGTGTTGGAAATGTATCCTCAGAATGGGTCTGAGCTGATTTTCCCTGCTGGTTTTAGGCCGCTTTACACACACTTGATGCACTTACACAGAGATATCAAGACTTAGTTTTAAGATGCTTACTAGTCGGATAGATACTTGTGCGATGAACAGGGTCTGGTGAGTCCAGTTGATTGAGCAAGGAGTAGGTCGTGTCCATTCCATATTCGGTTTTCGGAAGGGTATCTGTGCTCATTTCAAACTCGAGTTTTATGCGTCACCCCACCTCACCTTTCCCCTGAAGCAGGCATAAGTGTGTTTTCTAAAAGCGTGACTCTGTTCTGTTTGGGGATTCCGTTCATGGGGAGCGATTTTTACATTCCCTCGATAAGTGATATCGTAAGTTTCTTTTCTTGTGGGACTTATTTCACTGAGGATGATCGTACCTAAATCCACTCAGGATGCTGCTACCAGCCTCATGACGTGGATTTCATGGCTGAGTGACACTCCATTGGACCTACGTAGCACCACTTGTCCACTTGTCCACTTGTCTTTGTCCACTTGTCCACTCGTCTTTGTCCACTTGGCTCTTTCCTGGGATATGAAACGTGTACCGGAGTGGAGGTTCTTGTCAAGACAGCAGCCCTCAACTTTGGGGTCCCTGTGTCTGGTTGATTTTTTCATTTTCCCAAGGTCAACGCCCATGTGTGGAAGTGCCCTATGCTCTGAGGTTCTATGTTTTCCATGGTTTGGGAAAGAGGATACACTTGTGAAGATTGGCTGTTGGCCATTGACATCCCGCCCATCAGCTTAACAAGGCTCCCTTGATTCCGTGGCCTGTCCTGCCTTTCTGGTTTTTAGACTTTTTTTGCCTGGCCCTTTTGCCCCGGGGGGGGGGGGGCGAGAGATTTCTTTGTAGTGCTGATTTGCTCTCCCAGGTTGCTTGGTTGGCCAAAAAGGGCGTATGCGTTTTTTCCTGAATATATTCAGGAAAAAACGCATACGCCCTTTATGGCCAACCGCATCATTGTCCACGTTCTGGCGCTTTTCATGTGCTATCGGGGCCATTCCGATGTACCCGTTGACATCCGTTTCCTGCAGTTCTGCCTTGCGTTCAGCGCCTCTTCGTAGCCTGACCTCAATATATTTTGGGGCGATAGTTATCGTTTAGAACTCTGCAGGTTTGGGAAGTGCAGTGCCCCTGAGCTCCATTTCCCAAGTCGCTTTTTTGTGAGTGGGACGCAACACGGCTGGATGGCTTCACGCCCTATTGTCGATCCGGGGTGGCAGGCTGAACCGCTGGTGAATTCTTCTTCGTGATGGGAAATGAGAGTGACATGTGCCCGACCAAACACCTCCAGCGAGTCTCTCATTGGTTCCCCCTCTTGCAGTTCATCCTGCGGACAAATTGCAGACGGTACGAAAGAGGCATGGAAAGGCGCCGAGTCTCCAAGTGGGGAGATTGTTAGTAAGGGGGCCTGAATGGAGAACACGAGCACCAGGAGATGAAAACTGAGGTGAGTTTCAGAAAGCTTTCCCGATCCCACGGTGTAGCATCCGCTGGGTTTCCAATGAGTGCTTTCGCTGTCGGAAGATTGCGTTGAACCTGGAGAGTTGGGACCCATGGAATGGGGAGCACGCAGGATTCCTTTCAAGGGTCTGCATTTGCTTTCCCAACCTCACCAATCGTCTCAGCCCCAAGAGTGTCCAGCCTTATGTCTTCTGCCGCTGGGGCTGTAGATGTGGTCAATCCTGGTTGCATGCCAGTCCCTGAACGCATTTTGGAAGAATTTCTCTCTGTTTTGCCCTGCTTGTTTCTTCTTTATGTTGGAAATGTATCCTCAGAATGGGTCTGAGCTGATTTTCCCTGCTGGTTTTAGGCCGCTTGACACACACTTGATGCACTTACACAGAGATATCAAGACTTAGCTTTTAAGATGCTTACTAGTCGGATAGATACTTGTGCGATGAACAGGGTCTGGTGAGTCCAGTTGATTGAGCAAGGAGTAGGTCGTGTCCATTCCATATTCGGTTTTCGGAAGGGTATCTGTGCTCATTTCAAACTCGAGTTTTATGCGTCACCCCACCTCACCTTTCCCCTGAAGCAGGCATAAGTGTGTTTTCTAAAAGCGTGACTCTGTTCTGTTTGGGGATTCAGTGCATGGGGAGCGATTTTTACATTCCCTCGATAAGTGATATCATAAGTTTCTTTTTTTGTGGGACTTATTTCACTGAGGATGATCGTACCTAAATCCACTCAGGATGCTGCTACCAGCCTCATGACGTGGATTTCATGGCTGAGTGACACTCCATTGGACCTACGTAGCACCACTTGTCCACTTGTCCACTTGTCTTTGTCCACTTGTCCACTCGTCTTTGTCCACTTGGCTCTTTCCTGGGATATGAAACGTGTACCGGAGTGGAGGTTCTTGTCAAGACAGCAGCCCTCAACTTTGGGGTCCCTGTGTCTGGTTGATTTTTTCATTTTCCCAAGGTCAACGCCCATGTGTGGAAGTGCCCTATGCTCTGTGGTTCTGTGTTTTCCATGGTTTGGGAAAGAGGATACACTTGTGAAGATTGGCTGTTGGCCATTGACATCCCGCCCATCAGCTTAACAAGGCTCCCTTGACTCCGTGGGCTGTCCTGCCTTTCTGGTTTTTAGACTTTTTTCGCCTGGCACTTTTGCCCCGGGGGGGGGCGAGAGATTTCTTTGTAGTGCTGATTTGCTCTCCCAGGTTGCTTGGTTGGCCAAAAAGGGCGTATGCGTTTTTTCCTGAATATATTCAGGAAAAAACGCATACGCCCTTTTTGGCCAACCGCATCATTGTCCACGTTCTGGCGCTTTTCATGTGCTATCGGGGCCATTCCGATGTACCCGTTGACATCCGTTTCCTGCAGTTCTGCCTTGCGTTCAGCGCCTGTTCGTAGCGTGACCTCAATATATTTTGGGGCGATAGTTATCGTTTAGAACTCTGCAGGTTTGGGAAGTGCAGTGCCCCTGAGCTCCATTTCCCAAGTCGCTTTTTTGTGAGTGGGACGCAACACGGCTGGATGGCTTCACGCCCTATTGTCGATCCGGGGTGGCAGGCTGAACCTCTGGTGAATTCTTCTTCGTGATGGGAAATGAGAGTGACATGTGCCCGACCAAACACCTCCCCCTCTTGCAGTTCATCCTGCGGACAAATTGCAGACGGTACGAAAGAGGCATGGAAAGGCGCCGAGTCTCCAAGTGGGGAGATTGTTAGTAAGGGGGCCTGAATGGAGAACACGAGCACCAGGAGATGAAAACTGAGGTGAGTTTCAGAAAGCTTTCCCGATCCCACGGTGTAGCATCCGCTGGGTTTCCAATGAGTGCATTCGCTGTCGGAAGATTGCGTTGAACCTGGAGAGTTGGGACCCATGGAATGGGGAGCAGGCAGGATTTCTTTCAGGGTTCTGCATTTGCTTTCCTAACCTCACCAATCGTCTCAGCCCCAAGAGTGTCCATCCTTATGTCTTCTGCCGCTGGGGCTGTAGATGTGGTCAATCCTGGTTGCATGCCAGTCCCTGAACGCATTTTGGAAGAATTTCTCTCTGTTTTGCCCTGCTTGTTTCTTCTTTGTGTTGGAAATGTATCCTCAGAATGGGTCTGAGCTGATTTTCCCTGCTGGTTTTAGGCCGCTTTACACACACTTGATGCACTTACACAGAGATATCAAGACTTAGTTTTAAGATGCTTACTACTCGGATAGATACTTGTGCGATGAACAGGGTCTGGTGAGTCCAGTTGATTGAGCAAGGAGTAGGTCGTGTCCATTCCATATTCGGTTTTCGGAAGGGTATCTGTGCTCATTTCAAACTCGAGTTTTATGCGTCACCCCACCTCACCTTTCCCCTGAAGCAGGCATAAGTGTGTTTTCTAAAAGCGTGACTCTGTTCTGTTTGGGGATTCCGTTCATGGGGAGCGATTTTTACATTCCCTCGATAAGTGATATCGTAAGTTTCTTTTCTTGTGGGACTTATTTCACTGAGGATGATCGTACCTAAATCCACTCAGGATGCTGCTACCAGCCTCATGACGTGGATTTCATGGCTGAGTGACACTCCATTGGACCTACGTAGCACCACTTGTCCACTTGTCCACTTGTCTTTGTCCACTTGTCCACTCGTCTTTGTCCACTTGGCTCTTTCCTGGGATATGAAACGTGTACCGGAGTGGAGGTTCTTGTCAAGACAGCAGCCCTCAACTTTGGGGTCCCTGTGTCTGGTTGATTTTTTCATTTTCCCAAGGTCAACGCCCATGTGTGGAAGTGCCCTATGCTCTGAGGTTCTATGTTTTCCATGGTTTGGGAAAGAGGATACACTTGTGAAGATTGGCTGTTGGCCATTGACATCCCGCCCATCAGCTTAACAAGGCTCCCTTGACTCCGTGGGCTGTCCTGCCTTTCTGGTTTTTAGACTTTTTTCGCCTGGCCCTTTTGCCCCGGGGGGGGCGAGAGATTTCTTTGTAGTGCTGATTTGCTCTCCCAGGTTGCTTGGTTGGCCAAAAAGGGCGTATGCGTTTTTTCCTGAATATATTCAGGAAAAAACGCATACGCCCTTTTTGGCCAACCGCATCATTGTCCACGTTCTGGCGCTTTTCATGTGCTATCGGGGCCATTCCGATGTACCCATTGACATCCGTTTCCTGCAGTTCTGCCTTGCGTTCAGCGCCTGTTCGTAGCGTGACCTCAATATATTTTGGGGCGATAGTTATCGTTTAGAACTCTGCAGGTTTGGGAAGTGCAGTGCCCCTGAGCTCCATTTCCCAAGTCGCTTTTTTGTGAGTGGGACGCAACACGGCTGGATGGCTTCACGCCCTATTGTCGATCCGGGGTGGCAGGCTGAACCTCTGGTGAATTCTTCTTCGTGATGGGAAATGAGAGTGACATGTGCCCGACCAAACACCTCCAGCGAGTCTCTCATTGGTTCCCCCTCTTGCAGTTCATCCTGCGGACAAATTGCAGACGGTACGAAAGAGGCATGGAAAGGCGCCGAGTCTCCAAGTGGGGAGATTGTTAGTAAGGGGGCCTGAATGGAGAACACGAGCACCAGGAGATGAAAACTGAGGTGAGTTTCAGAAAGCTTTCCCGATCCCACGGTGTAGCATCCGCTGGGTTTCCAATGAGTGCTTTCGCTGTCGGAAGATTGCGTTGAACCTGGAGAGTTGGGACCCATGGAATGGGGAGCACGCAGGATTCCTTTCAAGGGTCTGCATTTGCTTTCCCAACCTCACCAATCGTCTCAGCCCCACGAGTGTCCAGCCTTACGTCTTCTGCCGCTGGGGCTGTAGATGTGGTCAATCCTGGTTGCATGCCAGTCCCTGAACGCATTTTGGAAGAATTTCTCTCTGTTTTGCCCTGCTTGTTTCTTCTTTATGTTGGAAATGTATCCTCAGAATGGGTCTGAGCTGATTTTCCCTGCTGGTTTTAGGCCGCTTTACACACACTTGATGCACTTACACAGAGATATCAAGACTTAGCTTTTAAGATGCTTACTAGTCGGATAGATACTTGTGCGATGAACAGGGTCTGGTGAGTCCAGTTGATTGAGCAAGGAGTAGGTCGTGTCCATTCCATATTCGGTTTTCGGAAGGGTATCTGTGCTCATTTCAAACTCGAGTTTTATGCGTCACCCCACCTCACCTTTCCCCTGAAGCAGGCATAAGTGTGTTTTCTAAAAGCGTGACTCTGTTCTGTTTGGGGATTCAGTGCATGGGGAGCGATTTTTACATTCCCTCGATAAGTGATATCATAAGTTTCTTTTTTTGTGGGACTTATTTCACTGAGGATGATCGTACCTAAATCCACTCAGGATGCTGCTACCAGCCTCATGACGTGGATTTCATGGCTGAGTGACACTCCATTGGACCTACGTAGCACCACTTGTCCACTTGTCCACTTGTCTTTGTCCACTTGTCCACTCGTCTTTGTCCACTTGGCTCTTTCCTGGGATATGAAACGTGTACCGGAGTGGAGGTTCTTGTCAAGACAGCAGCCCTCAACTTTGGGGTCCCTGTGTCTGGTTGATTTTTTCATTTTCCCAAGGTCAACGCCCATGTGTGGAAGTGCCCTATGCTCTGTGGTTCTGTGTTTTCCATGGTTTGGGAAAGAGGATACACTTGTGAAGATTGGCTGTTGGCCATTGACATCCCGCCCATCAGCTTAACAAGGCTCCCTTGACTCCGTGGGCTGTCCTGCCTTTCTGGTTTTTAGACTTTTTTCGCCTGGCCCTTTTGCCCCGGGGGGGGGGCGAGAGATTTCTTTGTAGTGCTGATTTGCTCTCCCAGGTTGCTTGGTTGGCCAAAAAGGGCGTATGCGTTTTTTCCTGAATATATTCAGGAAAAAACGCATACGCCCTTTTTGGCCAACCGCATCATTGTCCACGTTCTGGCGCTTTTCATGTGCTATCGGGGCCATTCCGATGTAGCCGTTGACATCCGTTTCCTGCAGTTCTGCCTTGCGTTCAGCGCCTCTTCGTAGCCTGACCTCAATATATTTTGGGGCGATAGTTATCGTTTAGAACTCTGCAGGTTTGGGAAGTGCAGTGCCCCTGAGCTCCATTTCCCAAGTCGCTTTTTTGTGAGTGGGACGCAACACGGCTGGATGGCTTCACGCCCTATTGTCGATCCGGGGTGGCAGGCTGAACCGCTGGTGAATTCTTCTTCGTGATGGGAAATGAGAGTGACATGTACCCGACCAAACACCTCCAGCGAGTCTCTCATTGGTTCCCCCTCTTGCAGTTCATCCTGCGGACAAATTGCAGACCGTACGAAAGAGGCATGGAAAGGCGCCGAGTCTCCAAGTGGGGAGATTGTTAGTAAGGGGGCCTGAATGGAGAACACGAGCACCAGGAGATGAAAACTGAGGTGAGTTTCAGAAAGCTTTCCCGATCCCACGGTGTAGCATCCGCTGGGTTTCCAATGAGTGCTTTCGCTGTCGGAAGATTGCGTTGAACCTGGAGAGTTGGGACCCATGGAATGGGGAGCACGCAGGATTCCTTTCAAGGGTCTGCATTTGCTTTCCCAACCTCACCAATCGTCTCAGCCCCAAGAGTGTCCAGCCTTATGTCTTCTGCCGCTGGGGCTGTAGATGTGGTCAATCCTGGTTGCATGCCAGTCCCTGAACGCATTTTGGAAGAATTTCTCTCTGTTTTGCCCTGCTTGTTTCTTCTTTATGTTGGAAATGTATCCTCAGAATGGGTCTGAGCTGATTTTCCCTGCTGGTTTTAGGCCGCTTTACACACACTTGATGCACTTACACAGAGATATCAAGACTTAGCTTTTAAGATGCTTACTAGTCGGATAGATACTTGTGCGATGAAGAGGGTCTGGTGAGTCCAGTTGATTGAGCAAGGAGTAGGTCGTGTCCATTCCATATTCGGTTTTCGGAAGGGTATCTGTGCTCATTTCAAACTCGAGTTTTATGCGTCACCCCACCTCACCTTTCCCCTGAAGCAGGCATAAGTGTGTTTTCTAAAAGCGTGACTCTGTTCTGTTTGGGGATTCAGTGCATGGGGAGCGATTTTTACATTCCCTCGATAAGTGATATCATAAGTTTCTTTTTTTGTGGGACTTATTTCACTGAGGATGATCGTACCTAAATCCACTCAGGATGCTGCTACCAGCCTCATGACGTGGATTTCATGGCTGAGTGACACTCCATTGGACCTACGTAGCACCACTTGTCCACTTGTCCACTTGTCTTTGTCCACTTGTCCACTCGTCTTTGTCCACTTGGCTCTTTCCTGGGATATGAAACGTGTACCGGAGTGGAGGTTCTTGTCAAGACAGCAGCCCTCAACTTTGGGGTCCCTGTGTCTGGTTGATTTTTTCATTTTCCCAAGGTCAACGCCCATGTGTGGAAGTGCCCTATGCTCTGTGGTTCTGTGTTTTCCATGGTTTGGGAAAGAGGATACACTTGTGAAGATTGGCTGTTGGCCATTGACATCCCGCCCATCAGCTTAACAAGGCTCCCTTGACTCCGTGGCCTGTCCTGCCTTTCTGGTTTTTAGACTTTTTTCGCCTGGCCCTTTTGCCCCGGGGGGGGGCGAGAGATTTCTTTGTAGTGCTGATTTGCTCTCCCAGGTTGCTTGGTTGGCCAAAAAGGGCGTATGCGTTTTTTCCTGAATATATTCAGGAAAAAACGCATACGCCCTTTTTGGCCAACCGCATCATTGTCCACGTTCTGGCGCTTTTCATGTGCTATCGGGGCCATTCCGATGTAGCCGTTGACATCCGTTTCCTGCAGTTCTGCCTTGCGTTCAGCGCCTCTTCGTAGCCTGACCTCAATATATTTTGGGGCGATAGTTATCGTTTAGAACTCTGCAGGTTTGGGAAGTGCAGTGCCCCTGAGCTCCATTTCCCAAGTCGCTTTTTTGTGAGTGGGACACAACACGGCTGGATGGCTTCACGCCCTATTGTCGATCCGGGGTGGCAGGCTGAACCGCTGGTGAATTCTTCTTCGTGATGGGAAATGAGAGTGACATGTGCCCGACCAAACACCTGCAGCGAGTCTCTCATTGGTTCCCCTTCTTGCAGTTCATCGTGCGGACAAATTGCAGACGGTACGAAAGAGGCATGGAAAGGCGCCGAGTCTCCAAGTGGGGAGATTGTTAGTAAGGGGGCCTGAATGGAGAACACGAGCACCAGGAGATGAAAACTGAGGTGAGTTTCAGAAAGCTTTCCCGATCCCACGGTGTAGCATCCGCTGGGTTTCCAATGAGTGCTTTCGCTGTCGGAAGATTGCGTTGAACCTGGAGAGTTGGGACCCATGGAATGGGGAGCACGCAGGATTCCTTTCAAGGGTCTGCATTTGCTTTCCCAACCTCACCAATCGTCTCAGCCCCAAGAGTGTCCAGCCTTATGTCTTCTGCCGCTGGGGCTGTAGATGTGGTCAATCCTGGTTGCATGCCAGTCCCTGAACGCATTTTGGAAGAATTTCTCTCTGTTTTGCCCTGCTTGTTTCTTCTTTATGTTGGAAATGTATCCTCAGAATGGGTCTGAGCTGATTTTCCCTGCTGGTTTTAGGCCGCTTTACACACACTTGATGCACTTACACAGAGATATCAAGACTTAGCTTTTAAGATGCTTACTAGTCGGATAGATACTTGTGCGATGAACAGGGTCTGGTGAGTCCAGTTGATTGAGCAAGGAGTAGGTCGTGTCCATTCCATATTCGGTTTTCGGAAGGGTATCTGTGCTCATTTCAAACTCGAGTTTTATGCGTCACCCCACCTCACCTTTCCCCTGAAGCAGGCATAAGTGTGTTTTCTAAAAGCGTGACTCTGTTCTGTTTGGGGATTCAGTGCATGGGGAGCGATTTTTACATTCCCTCGATAAGTGATATCATAAGTTTCTTTTTTTGTGGGACTTATTTCACTGAGGATGATCGTACCTAAATCCACTCAGGATGCTGCTACCAGCCTCATGACGTGGATTTCATGGCTGAGTGACACTCCATTGGACCTACGTAGCACCACTTGTCCACTTGTCCACTTGTCTTTGTCCACTTGTCCACTCGTCTTTGTCCACTTGGCTCTTTCCTGGGATATGAAACGTGTACCGGAGTGGAGGTTCTTGTCAAGACAGCAGCCCTCAACTTTGGGGTCCCTGTGTCTGGTTGATTTTTTCATTTTCCCAAGGTCAACGCCCATGTGTGGAAGTGCCCTATGCTCTGTGGTTCTGTGTTTTCCATGGTTTGGGAAAGAGGATACACTTGTGAAGATTGGCTGTTGGCCATTGACATCCCGCCCATCAGCTTAACAAGGCTCCCTTGACTCCGTGGGCTGTCCTGCCTTTCTGGTTTTTAGACTTTTTTCGCCTGGCCCTTTTGCCCCGGGGGGGGGGGCGAGAGATTTCTTTGTAGTGCTGATTTGCTCTCCCAGGTTGCTTGGTTGGCCAAAAAGGGCGTATGCGTTTTTTCCTGAATATATTCAGGAAAAAACGCATACGCCCTTTTTGGCCAACCGCATCATTGTCCACGTTCTGGCGCTTTTCATGTGCTATCGGGGCCATTCCGATGTACCCGTTGACATCCGTTTCCTGCAGTTCTGCCTTGCGTTCAGCGCCTCTTCGTAGCCTGACCTCAATATATTTTGGGGCGATAGTTATCGTTTAGAACTCTGCAGGTTTGGGAAGTGCAGTGCCCCTGAGCTCCATTTCCCAAGTCGCTTTTTTGTGAGTGGGACGCAACACGGCTGGATGGCTTCACGCCCTATTGTCGATCCGGGGTGGCAGGCTGAACCGCTGGTGAATTCTTCTTCGTGATGGGAAATGAGAGTGACATGTGCCCGACCAAACACCTCCAGCGAGTCTCTCATTGGTTCCCCCTCTTTCAGTTCATCGTGCGGACAAATTGCAGACGGTACGAAAGAGGCATGGAAAGGCGCCGAGTCTCCAAGTGGGGAGATTGTTAGTAAGGGGGCCTGAATGGAGAACACGAGCACCAGGAGATGAAAACTGAGGTGAGTTTCAGAAAGCTTTCCCGATCCCACGGTGTAGCATCCGCTGGTTTTCCAATGAGTGCTTTCGCTGTCGGAAGATTGCGTTGAACCTGGAGAGTTGGGACCCATGGAATGGGGAGCACGCAGGATTCCTTTCAAGGGTCTGCATTTGCTTTCCCAACCTCACCAATCGTCTCAGCCCCAAGAGTGTCCAGCCTTATGTCTTCTGCCGCTGGGGCTGTAGATGTGGTCAATCCTGGTTGCATGCCAGTCCCTGAACGCATTTTGGAAGAATTTCTCTCTGTTTTGCCCTGCTTGTTTCTTCTTTATGTTGGAAATGTATCCTCAGAATGGGTCTGAGCTGATTTTCCCTGCTGGTTTTAGGCCGCTTTACACACACTTGATGCACTTACACAGAGATATCAAGACTTAGCTTTTAAGATGCTTACTAGTCGGATAGATACTTGTGCGATGAAGAGGGTCTGGTGAGTCCAGTTGATTGAGCAAGGAGTAGGTCGTGTCCATTCCATATTCGGTTTTCGGAAGGGTATCTGTGCTCATTTCAAACTCGAGTTTTATGCGTCACCCCACCTCACCTTTCCCCTGAAGCAGGCATAAGTGTGTTTTCTAAAAGCGTGACTCTGTTCTGTTTGGGGATTCAGTGCATGGGGAGCGATTTTTACATTCCCTCGATAAGTGATATCATAAGTTTCTTTTTTTGTGGGACTTATTTCACTGAGGATGATCGTACCTAAATCCACTCAGGATGCTGCTACCAGCCTCATGACGTGGATTTCATGGCTGAGTGACACTCCATTGGACCTACGTAGCACCACTTGTCCACTTGTCCACTTGTCTTTGTCCACTTGTCCACTCGTCTTTGTCCACTTGGCTCTTTCCTGGGATATGAAACGTGTACCGGAGTGGAGGTTCTTGTCAAGACAGCAGCCCTCAACTTTGGGGTCCCTGTGTCTGGTTGATTTTTTCATTTTCCCAAGGTCAACGCCCATGTGTGGAAGTGCCCTATGCTCTGTGGTTCTGTGTTTTCCATGGTTTGGGAAAGAGGATACACTTGTGAAGATTGGCTGTTGGCCATTGACATCCCGCCCATCAGCTTAACAAGGCTCCCTTGACTCCGTGGCCTGTCCTGCCTTTCTGGTTTTTAGACTTTTTTCGCCTGGCCCTTTTGCCCCGGGGGGGGGCGAGAGATTTCTTTGTAGTGCTGATTTGCTCTCCCAGGTTGCTTGGTTGGCCAAAAAGGGCGTATGCGTTTTTTCCTGAATATATTCAGGAAAAAACGCATACGCCCTTTTTGGCCAACCGCATCATTGTCCACGTTCTGGCGCTTTTCATGTGCTATCGGGGCCATTCCGATGTAGCCGTTGACATCCGTTTCCTGCAGTTCTGCCTTGCGTTCAGCGCCTCTTCGTAGCCTGACCTCAATATATTTTGGGGCGATAGTTATCGTTTAGAACTCTGCAGGTTTGGGAAGTGCAGTGCCCCTGAGCTCCATTTCCCAAGTCGCTTTTTTGTGAGTGGGACGCAACACGGCTGGATGGCTTCACGCCCTATTGTCGATCCGGGGTGGCAGGCTGAACCGCTGGTGAATTCTTCTTCGTGATGGGAAATGAGAGTGACATGTACCCGACCAAACACCTGCAGCGAGTCTCTCATTGGTTCCCCCTCTTGCAGTTCATCGTGCGGACAAATTGCAGACGGTACGAAAGAGGCATGGAAAGGCGCCGAGTCTCCAAGTGGGGAGATTGTTAGTAAGGGGGCCTGAATGGAGAACACGAGCACCAGGAGATGAAAACTGAGGTGAGTTTCAGAAAGCTTTCCCGATCCCACGGTGTAGCATCCGCTGGGTTTCCAATGAGTGCTTTCGCTGTCGGAAGATTGCGTTGAACCTGGAGAGTTGGGACCCATGGAATGGGGAGCACGCAGGATTCCTTTCAAGGGTCTGCATTTGCTTTCCCAACCTCACCAATCGTCTCAGCCCCAAGAGTGTCCAGCCTTATGTCTTCTGCCGCTGGGGCTGTAGATGTGGTCAATCCTGGTTGCATGCCAGTCCCTGAACGCATTTTGGAAGAATTTCTCTCTGTTTTGCCCTGCTTGTTTCTTCTTTATGTTGGAAATGTATCCTCAGAATGGGTCTGAGCTGATTTTCCCTGCTGGTTTTAGGCCGCTTTACACACACTTGATGCACTTACACAGAGATATCAAGACTTAGCTTTTAAGATGCTTACTAGTCGGATAGATACTTGTGCGATGAACAGGGTCTGGTGAGTCCAGTTGATTGAGCAAGGAGTAGGTCGTGTCCATTCCATATTCGGTTTTCGGAAGGGTATCTGTGCTCATTTCAAACTCGAGTTTTATGCGTCACCCCACCTCACCTTTCCCCTGAAGCAGGCATAAGTGTGTTTTCTAAAAGCGTGACTCTGTTCTGTTTGGGGATTCAGTGCATGGGGAGCGATTTTTACATTCCCTCGATAAGTGATATCATAAGTTTCTTTTTTTGTGGGACTTATTTCACTGAGGATGATCGTACCTAAATTCACTCAGGATGCTGCTACCAGCCTCATGACGTGGATTTCATGGCTGAGTGACACTCCATTGGACCTACGTAGCACCACTTGTCCACTTGTCCACTTGTCTTTGTCCACTTGTCCACTCGTCTTTGTCCACTTGGCTCTTTCCTGGGATATGAAACGTGTACCGGAGTGGAGGTTCTTGTCAAGACAGCAGCCCTCAACTTTGGGGTCCCTGTGTCTGGTTGATTTTTTCATTTTCCCAAGGTCAACGCCCATGTGTGGAAGTGCCCTATGCTCTGTGGTTCTGTGTTTTCCATGGTTTGGGAAAGAGGATACACTTGTGAAGATTGGCTGTTGGCCATTGACATCCCGCCCATCAGCTTAACAAGGCTCCCTTGACTCCGTGGGCTGTCCTGCCTTTCTGGTTTTTAGACTTTTTTCGCCTGGCCCTTTTGCCCCGGGGGGGGGGCGAGAGATTTCTTTGTAGTGCTGATTTGCTCTCCCAGGTTGCTTGGTTGGCCAAAAAGGGCGTATGCGTTTTTTCCTGAATATATTCAGGAAAAAACGCATACGCCCTTTTTGGCCAACCGCATCATTGTCCACGTTCTGGCGCTTTTCATGTGCTATCGGGGCCATTCCGATGTACCCGTTGACATCCGTTTCCTGCAGTTCTGCCTTGCGTTCAGCGCCTCTTCGTAGCCTGACCTCAATATATTTTGGGGCGATAGTTATCGTTTAGAACTCTGCAGGTTTGGGAAGTGCAGTGCCCCTGAGCTCCATTTCCCAAGTCGCTTTTTTGTGAGTGGGACGCAACACGGCTGGATGGCTTCACGCCCTATTGTCGATCCGGGGTGGCAGGCTGAACCGCTGGTGAATTCTTCTTCGTGATGGGAAATGAGAGTGACATGTGCCCGACCAAACACCTCCAGCGAGTCTCTCATTGGTTCCCCCTCTTGCAGTTCATCGTGCGGACAAATTGCAGACGGTACGAAAGAGGCATGGAAAGGCGCCGAGTCTCCAAGTGGGGAGATTGTTAGTAAGGGGGCCTGAATGGAGAACACGAGCACCAGGAGATGAAAACTGAGGTGAGTTTCAGAAAGCTTTCCCGATCCCACGGTGTAGCATCCGCTGGGTTTCCAATGAGTGCTTTCGCTGTCGGAAGATTGCGTTGAACCTGGAGAGTTGGGACCCATGGAATGGGGAGCACGCAGGATTCCTTTCAAGGGTCTGCATTTGCTTTCCCAACCTCACCAATCGTCTCAGCCCCAAGAGTGTCCAGCCTTATGTCTTCTGCCGCTGGGGCTGTAGATGTGGTCAATCCTGGTTGCATGCCAGTCCCTGAACGCATTTTGGAAGAATTTCTCTCTGTTTTGCCCTGCTTGTTTCTTCTTTATGTTGGAAATGTATCCTCAGAATGGGTCTGAGCTGATTTTCCCTGCTGGTTTTAGGCCGCTTTACACACACTTGATGCACTTACACAGAGATATCAAGACTTAGCTTTTAAGATGCTTACTAGTCGGATAGATACTTGTGCGATGAACAGGGTCTGGTGAGTCCAGTTGATTGAGCAAGGAGTAGGTCGTGTCCATTCCATATTCGGTTTTCGGAAGGGTATCTGTGCTCATTTCAAACTCGAGTTTTATGCGTCACCCCACCTCACCTTTCCCCTGAAGCAGGCATAAGTGTGTTTTCTAAAAGCGTGACTCTGTTCTGTTTGGGGATTCAGTGCATGGGGAGCGATTTTTACATTCCCTCGATAAGTGATATCATAAGTTTCTTTTTTTGTGGGACTTATTTCACTGAGGATGATCGTACCTAAATCCACTCAGGATGCTGCTACCAGCCTCATGACGTGGATTTCATGGCTGAGTGACACTCCATTGGACCTACGTAGCACCACTTGTCCACTTGTCCACTTGTCTTTGTCCACTTGTCCACTCGTCTTTGTCCACTTGGCTCTTTCCTGGGATATGAAACGTGTACCGGAGTGGAGGTTCTTGTCAAGACAGCAGCCCTCAACTTTGGGGTCCCTGTGTCTGGTTGATTTTTTCATTTTCCCAAGGTCAACGCCCATGTGTGGAAGTGCCCTATGCTCTGTGGTTCTGTGTTTTCCATGGTTTGGGAAAGAGGATACACTTGTGAAGATTGGCTGTTGGCCATTGACATCCCGCCCATCAGCTTAACAAGGCTCCCTTGACTCCGTGGGCTGTCCTGCCTTTCTGGTTTTTAGACTTTTTTCGCCTGGCCCTTTTGCCCCGGGGGGGGGGCGAGAGATTTCTTTGTAGTGCTGATTTGCTCTCCCAGGTTGCTTGGTTGGCCAAAAAGGGCGTATGCGTTTTTTCCTGAATATATTCAGGAAAAAACGCATACGCCCTTTTTGGCCAACCGCATCATTGTCCACGTTCTGGCGCTTTTCATGTGCTATCGGGGCCATTCCGATGTACCCGTTGACATCCGTTTCCTGCAGTTCTGCCTTGCGTTCAGCGCCTCTTCGTAGCCTGACCTCAATATATTTTGGGGCGATAGTTATCGTTTAGAACTCTGCAGGTTTGGGAAGTGCAGTGCCCCTGAGCTCCATTTCCCAAGTCGCTTTTTTGTGAGTGGGACGCAACACGGCTGGATGGCTTCACGCCCTATTGTCGATCCGGGGTGGCAGGCTGAACCGCTGGTGAATTCTTCTTCGTGATGGGAAATGAGAGTGACATGTGCCCGACCAAACACCTCCAGCGAGTCTCTCATTGGTTCCCCCTCTTGCAGTTCATCGTGCGGACAAATTGCAGACGGTACGAAAGAGGCATGGAAAGGCGCCGAGTCTCCAAGTGGGGAGATTGTTAGTAAGGGGGCCTGAATGGAGAACACGAGCACCAGGAGATGAAAACTGAGGTGAGTTTCAGAAAGCTTTCCCGATCCCACGGTGTAGCATCCGCTGGGTTTCCAATGAGTGCTTTCGCTGTCGGAAGATTGCGTTGAACCTGGAGAGTTGGGACCCATGGAATGGGGAGCACGCAGGATTCCTTTCAAGGGTCTGCATTTGCTTTCCCAACCTCACCAATCGTCTCAGCCCCAAGAGTGTCCAGCCTTATGTCTTCTGCCGCTGGGGCTGTAGATGTGGTCAATCCTGGTTGCATGCCAGTCCCTGAACGCATTTTGGAAGAATTTCTCTCTGTTTTGCCCTGCTTGTTTCTTCTTTATGTTGGAAATGTATCCTCAGAATGGGTCTGAGCTGATTTTCCCTGCTGGTTTTAGGCCGCTTTACACACACTTGATGCACTTACACAGAGATATCAAGACTTAGCTTTTAAGATGCTTACTAGTCGGATAGATACTTGTGCGATGAACAGGGTCTGGTGAGTCCAGTTGATTGAGCAAGGAGTAGGTCGTGTCCATTCCATATTCGGTTTTCGGAAGGGTATCTGTGCTCATTTCAAACTCGAGTTTTATGCGTCACCCCACCTCACCTTTCCCCTGAAGCAGGCATAAGTGTGTTTTCTAAAAGCGTGACTCTGTTCTGTTTGGGGATTCAGTGCATGGGGAGCGATTTTTACATTCCCTCGATAAGTGATATCATAAGTTTCTTTTTTTGTGGGACTTATTTCACTGAGGATGATCATACCTAAATCCACTCAGGATGCTGCTACCAGCCTCATGACGTGGATTTCATGGCTGAGTGACACTCCATTGGACCTACGTAGCACCACTTGTCCACTTGTCCACTTGTCTTTGTCCACTTGTCCACTCGTCTTTGTCCACTTGGCTCTTTCCTGGGATATGAAACGTGTACCGGAGTGGAGGTTCTTGTCAAGACAGCAGCCCTCAACTTTGGGGTCCCTGTGTCTGGTTGATTTTTTCATTTTCCCAAGGTCAACGCCCATGTGTGGAAGTGCCCTATGCTCTGTGGTTCTGTGTTTTACATGGTTTGGGAAAGAGGATACACTTGTGAAGATTGGCTGTTGGCCATTGACATCCCGCCCATCAGCTTAACAAGGCTCCCTTGACTCCGTGGGCTGTCCTGCCTTTCTGGTTTTTAGACTTTTTTCGCCTAGCCCTTTTGCCCCGGGGGGGGGGGCGAAAGATTTCTTTGTAGTGCTGATTTGCTCTCCCAGGTTGCTTGGTTGGCCAAAAAGGGCGTATGCGTTTTTTCCTGAATATATTCAGGAAAAAACGCATACGCCCTTTTTGGCCAACCGCATCATTGTCCACGTTCTGGCGCTTTTCATGTGCTATCGGGGCCATTCCGATGTACCCGTTGACATCCGTTTCCTGCAGTTCTGCCTTGCGTTCAGCGCCTCTTCGTAGCCTGACCTCAATATATTTTGGGGCGATAGTTATCGTTTAGAACTCTGCAGGTTTGGGAAGTGCAGTGCCCCTGAGCTCCATTTCCCAAGTCGCTTTTTTGTGAGTGGGACGCAACACGGCTGGATGGCTTCACGCCCTATTGTCGATCCAGGGTGGCAGGCTGAACCGCTGGTGAATTCTTCTTCGTGATGGGAAATGAGAGTGACATGTGCCCGACCAAACACCTCCAGCGAGTCTCTCATTGGTTCCCCCTCTTGCAGTTCATCCTGCGGACAAATTGCAGACGGTACGAAAGAGGCATGGAAAGGCGCCGAGTCTCCAAGTGGGGAGATTGTTAGTAAGGGGGCCTGAATGGAGAACACGAGCACCAGGAGATGAAAACTGAGGTGAGTTTCAGAAAGCTTTCCCGATCCCACGGTGTAGCATCCGCTGGGTTTCCAATGAGTGCTTTCGCTGTCGGAAGATTGCGTTGAACCTGGAGAGTTGGGACCCATGGAATGGGGAGCACGCAGGATTCCTTTCAAGGGTCTGCATTTGCTTTCCCAACCTCACCAATCGTCTCAGCCCCAAGAGTGTCCAGCCTTATGTCTTCTGCCGCTGGGGCTGTAGATGTGGTCAATCCTGGTTGCATGCCAGTC
Organism: Kogia breviceps; assembly: GCF_026419965.1. Taxonomy (NCBI): domain Eukaryota; kingdom Metazoa; phylum Chordata; class Mammalia; order Artiodactyla; family Physeteridae; genus Kogia; species Kogia breviceps. The sequence continues at coordinate 1,172,967 of NW_026711980.1, forward strand.
CCTGAACGCATTTTGGAAGAATTTCTCTCTGTTTTGCCCTGCTTGTTTCTTCTTTATGTTGGAAATGTATCCTCAGAATGGGTCTGAGCTGATTTTCCCTGCTGGTTTTAGGCCGCTTTACACACACTTGATGCACTTACACAGAGATATCAAGACTTAGCTTTTAAGATGCTTACTAGTCGGATAGATACTTGTGCGATGAACAGGGTCTGGTGAGTCCAGTTGATTGAGCAAGGAGTAGGTCGTGTCCATTCCATATTCGGTTTTCGGAAGGGTATCTGTGCTCATTTCAAACTCGAGTTTTATGCGTCACCCCACCTCACCTTTCCCCTGAAGCAGGCATAAGTGTGTTTTCTAAAAGCGTGACTCTGTTCTGTTTGGGGATTCAGTGCATGGGGAGCGATTTTTACATTCCCTCGATAAGTGATATCATAAGTTTCTTTTTTTGTGGGACTTATTTCACTGAGGATGATCGTACCTAAATCCACTCAGGATGCTGCTACCAGCCTCATGACGTGGATTTCATGGCTGAGTGACACTCCATTGGACCTACGTAGCACCACTTGTCCACTTGTCCACTTGTCTTTGTCCACTTGTCCACTCGTCTTTGTCCACTTGGCTCTTTCCTGGGATATGAAACGTGTACCGGAGTGGAGGTTCTTGTCAAGACAGCAGCCCTCAACTTTGGGGTCCCTGTGTCTGGTTGATTTTTTCATTTTCCCAAGGTCAACGCCCATGTGTGGAAGTGCCCTATGCTCTGTGGTTCTGTGTTTTACATGGTTTGGGAAAGAGGATACACTTGTGAAGATTGGCTGTTGGCCATTGACATCCCGCCCATCAGCTTAACAAGGCTCCCTTGACTCCGTGGCCTGTCCTGCCTTTCTGGTTTTTAGACTTTTTTCGCCTGGCCCTTTTGCCCCGGGGGGGGCGGCGAGAGATTTCTTTGTAGTGCTGATTTGCTCTCCCAGGTTGCTTGGTTGGCCAAAAAGGGCGTATGCGTTTTTTCCTGAATATATTCAGGAAAAAACGCATACGCCCTTTTTGGCCAACCGCATCATTGTCCACGTTCTGGCGCTTTTCATGTGCTATCGGGGCCATTCCGATGTACCCGTTGACATCCGTTTCCTGCAGTTCTGCCTTGCGTTCAGCGCCTCTTTGTAGCCTGACCTCAATATATTTTGGGGCGATAGTTATCGTTTAGAACTCTGCAGGTTTGGGAAGTGCAGTGCCCCTGAGCTCCATTTCCCAAGTCGCTTTTTTGTGAGTGGGACGCAACACGGCTGGATGGCTTCACGCCCTATTGTCGATCCGAGGTGGCAGGCTGAACCTCTGGTGAATTCTTCTTCGTGATGGGAAACGAGAGTGACGTGTGCCCGACCAAACACCTCCAGCGAGTCTCTCATTGGTTCCCCCTCTTGCAGTTCATCGTGCGGACAAATTGCAGACGGTACGAAAGAGGCATGGAAAGGCGCCGAGTCTCCAAGTGGGGAGATTGTTAGTAAGGGGGCCTGAATGGAGAACACGAGCACCAGGAGATGAAAACTGAGGTGAGTTTCAGAAAGCTTTCCCGATCCCACGGTGTAGCATCCGCTGGGTTTCCAATGAGTGCTTTCGCTGTCGGAAGATTGCGTTGAACCTGGAGAGTTGGGACCCATGGAATGGGGAGCACGCAGGATTCCTTTCAAGGGTCTGCATTTGCTTTCCCAACCTCACCAATCGTCTCAGCCCCAAGAGTGTCCAGCCTTATGTCTTCTGCCGCTGGGGCTGTAGATGTGGTCAATCCTGGTTGCATGCCAGTCCCTGAACGCATTTTGGAAGAATTTCTCTCTGTTTTGCCCTGCTTGTTTCTTCTTTATGTTGGAAATGTATCCTCAGAATGGGTCTGAGCTGATTTTCCCTGCTGGTTTTAGGCCGCTTTACACACACTTGATGCACTTACACAGAGATATCAAGACTTAGCTTTTAAGATGCTTACTAGTCGGATAGATACTTGTGCAATGAACAGGGTCTGGTGAGTCCAGTTGATTGAGCAAGGAGTAGGTCGTGTCCATTCCATATTCGGTTTTCGGAAGGGTATCCGTGCTCATTTCAAACTCGAGTTTTATGCGTCACCCCACCTCACCTTTCCCCTGAAGCAGGCATAAGTGTGTTTTCTAAAAGCGTGACTCTGTTCTGTTTGGGGATTCAGTGCATGGGGAGCGATTTTTACATTCCCTCGATAAGTGATATCATAAGTTTCTTTTTTTGTGGGACTTATTTCACTGAGGATGATCGTACCTAAATCCACTCAGGATGCTGCTACCAGCCTCATGACGTGGATTTCATGGCTGAGTGACACTCCATTGGACCTACGTAGCACCTCTTGTCCACTTGTCCAATTGTCTTTGTCCACTTGTCCACTTGGCTCTTTCCTGGGATATGAAACGTGTACCGGAGTGGAGGTTCTTGTCAAGACAGCAGCCCTCAACTTTGGGGTCCCTGTGTCTGGTTGATTTTTTCATTTTCCCAACGTCAACGCCCATGTGTGGAAGTGCCCTATGCTCTGTGGTTCTGTGTTTTACATGGTTGGGGAAAGAGGATACACTTGTGAAGATTGGCTGTTGGCCATTGACATCCCGCCCATCAGCTTAACAAGGCTCCCTTGACTCCGTGGGCTGTCCTGCCTTTCTGGTTTTTAGACTTTTTTCGCCTGGCCCTTTTGCCCCGGGGGGGGGGCGAGAGATTTCTTTGTAGTGCTGATTTGCTCTCCCAGGTTGCTTGGTTGGCCAAAAAGGGCGTATGCGTTTTTTCCTGAATATATTCAGGAAAAAACGCATACGCCCTTTTTGGCCAACCGCATCATTGTCCACGTTCTGGCGCTTTTCATGTGCTATCGGGGCCATTCCGATGTACCCGTTGACATCCGTTTCCTGCAGTTCTGCCTTGCGTTCAGCGCCTCTTCGTAGCCTGACCTCAATATATTTTGGGGCGATAGTTATCGTTTAGAACTCTGCAGGTTTGGGAAGTGCAGTGCCCCTGAGCTCCATTTCCCAAGTCGCTTTTTGTGAGTGGGACGCAACACGGCTGGATGGCTTCACGCCCTATTGTCGATCCGGGGTGGCAGGCTGAACCGCTGGTGAATTCTTCTTCGTGATGGGAAATGAGAGTGACATGTGCCCGACCAAACACCTCCAGCGAGTCTCTCATTGGTTCCCCCTCTTGCAGTTCATCCTGCGGACAAATTGCAGACGGTACGAAAGAGGCATGGAAAGGCGCCGAGTCTCCAAGTGGGGAGATTGTTAGTAAGAGGGTCTGAATGGAGAACACGAGCACCAGGAGATGAAAACTGAGGTGAGTTTCAGAAAGCTTTCCCGATCCCACGGTGTAGCAACCGCTGGGTTTCCAATGAGTGCTTTCGCTGTCGGAAGATTGCGTTGAACCTGGAGAGTTGGGACCCATGGAATGGGGAGCACGCAGGATTCCTTTCAAGGGTCTGCATTTGCTTTCCCAACCTCACCAATCGTCTCAGCCCCAAGAGTGTCCAGCCTTATGTCTTCTGCCGCTGGGGCTGTAGATGTGGTCAATCCTGGTTGCATGCCAGTCCCTGAACGCATTTTGGAAGAATTTCTCTCTGTTTTGCCCTGCTTGTTTCTTCTTTATGTTGGAAATGTATCCTCAGAATGGGTCTGAGCTGATTTTCCCTGCTGGTTTTAGGACGCTTTACACACACTTGATGCACTTACACAGAGATATCAAGACTTAGCTTTTAAGATGCTTACTAGTCGGATAGATACTTGTGCGATGAACAGGGTCTGGTGAGTCCAGTTGATTGAGCAAGGAGTAGGTCGTGTCCATTCCATATTCGGTTTTCGGAAGGGTATCTGTGCTCATTTCAAACTCGAGTTTTATGCGTCACCCCACCTCACCTTTCCCCTGAAGCAGGCATAAGTGTGTTTTCTAAAAGCGTGACTCTGTTCTGTTTGGGGATTCAGTGCATGGGGAGCGATTTTTACATTCCCTCGATAAGTGATATCATAAGTTTCTTTTTTTGTGGGACTTATTTCACTGAGGATGATCGTACCTAAATCCACTCAGGATGCTGCTACCAGCCTCATGACGTGGATTTCATGGCTGAGTGACACTCCATTGGACCTACGTAGCACCACTTGTCCACTTGTCCACTTGTCTTTGTCCACTTGTCCACTTGGCTCTTTCCTGGGATATGAAACGTGTACCGGAGTGGAGGTTCTTGTCAAGACAGCAGCCCTCAACTTTGGGGTCCCTGTGTCTGGTTGATTTTTTCATTTTCCCAACGTCAACGCCCATGTGTGGAAGTGCCCTATGCTCTGTGGTTCTGTGTTTTACATGGTTTGGGAAAGAGGATACACTTGTGAAGATTGGCTGTTGGCCATTGACATCCCGCCCATCAGCTTAACAAGGCTCCCTTGACTCCGTGGGCTGTCCTGCCTTTCTGGTTTTTAGACTTTTTTCGCCTGGCCCTTTTGCCCCGGTGTGGGGGGGGGCGAGAGATTTCTTTGTAGTGCTGATTTGCTCTCCCAGGTTGCTTGGTTGGCCAAAAAGGGCGTATGCGTTTTTTCCTGAATATATTCAGGAAAAAACGCATACGCCCTTTTTGGCCAACCGCATCATTGTCCACGTTCTGGCGCTTTTCATGTGCTATCGGGGCCATTCCGATGTACCCGTTGACATCCGTTTCCTGCAGTTCTGCCTTGCGTTCAGCGCCTCTTCGTAGCCTGACCTCAATATATTTTGGGGCGATAGTTATCGTTTAGAACTCTGCAGGTTTGGGAAGTGCAGTGCCCCTGAGCTCCATTTCCCAAGTCGCTTTTTTGTGAGTGGGACGCAACACGGCTGGATGGCTTCACGCCCTATTGTCGATCCGGGGTGGCAGGCTGAACCGCTGGTGAATTCTTCTTCGTGATGGGAAATGAGAGTGACATGTGCCCGACCAAACACCTCCAGCGAGTCTCTCATTGGTTCCCCCTCTTGCAGTTCATCCTGCGGACAAATTGCAGACGGTACGAAAGAGGCATGGAAAGGCGCCGAGTCTCCAAGTGGGGAGATTGTTAGTAAGGGGGCCTGAATGGAGAACACGAGCACCAGGAGATGAAAACTGAGGTGAGTTTCAGAAAGCTTTCCCGATCCCACGGTGTAGCAACCGCTGGGTTTCCAATGAGTGCTTTCGCTGTCGGAAGATTGCGTTGAACCTGGAGAGTTGGGACCCATGGAATGGGGAGCACGCAGGATTCCTTTCAAGGGTCTGCATTTGCTTTCCCAACCTCACCAATCGTCTCAGCCCCAAGAGTGTCCAGCCTTATGTCTTCTGCCGCTGGGGCTGTAGATGTGGTCAATCCTGGTTGCATGCCAGTCCCTGAACGCATTTTGGAAGAATTTCTCTCTGTTTTGCCCTGCTTGTTTCTTCTTTATGTTGGAAATGTATCCTCAGAATGGGTCTGAGCTGATTTTCCCTGCTGGTTTTAGGCCGCTTTACACACACTTGATGCACTTACACAGAGATATCAAGACTTAGCTTTTAAGATGCTTACTAGTCGGATAGATACTTGTGCGATGAACAGGGTCTGGTGAGTCCAGTTGATTGAGCAAGGAGTAGGTCGTGTCCATTCCATATTCGGTTTTCGGAAGGGTATCTGTGCTCATTTCAAACTCGAGTTTTATGCGTCACCCCACCTCACCTTTCCCCTGAAGCAGGCATAAGTGTGTTTTCTAAAAGCGTGACTCTGTTCTGTTTGGGGATTCAGTGCATGGGGAGCGATTTTTACATTCCCTCGATAAGTGATATCATAAGTTTCTTTTTTTGTGGGACTTATTTCACTGAGGATGATCGTACCTAAATCCACTCAGGATGCTGCTACCAGCCTCATGACGTGGATTTCATGGCTGAGTGACACTCCATTGGACCTACGTAGTACCACTTGTCCACTTGTCCACTTGTCTTTGTCCACTTGTCCACTCGTCTTTGTCCACTTGGCTCTTTCCTGGGATATGAAACGTGTACCGGAGTGGAGGTTCTTGTCAAGACAGCAGCCCTCAACTTTGGGGTCCCTGTGTCTGGTTGATTTTTTCATTTTCCCAAGGTCAACGCCCATGTGTGGAAGTGCCCTATGCTCTGTGGTTCTGTGTTTTACATGGTTTGGGAAAGAGGATACACTTGTGAAGATTGGCTGTTGGCCATTGACATCCCGCCCATCAGCTTAACAAGGCTCCCTTGACTCCGTGGCCTGTCCTGCCTTTCTGGTTTTTAGACTTTTTTCGCCTGGCCCTTTTGCCCCGGGGGGGGCGGCGAGAGATTTCTTTGTAGTGCTGATTTGCTCTCCCAGGTTGCTTGGTTGGCCAAAAAGGGCGTATGCGTTTTTTCCTGAATATATTCAGGAAAAAACGCATACGCCCTTTTTGGCCAACCGCATCATTGTCCACGTTCTGGCGCTTTTCATGTGCTATCGGGGCCATTCCGATGTACCCGTTGACATCCGTTTCCTGCAGTTCTGCCTTGCGTTCAGCGCCTCTTTGTAGCCTGACCTCAATATATTTTGGGGCGATAGTTATCGTTTAGAACTCTGCAGGTTTGGGAAGTGCAGTGCCCCTGAGCTCCATTTCCCAAGTCGCTTTTTTGTGAGTGGGACGCAACACGGCTGGATGGCTTCACGCCCTATTGTCGATCCGGGGTGGCAGGCTGAACCTCTGGTGAATTCTTCTTCGTGATGGGAAATGAGAGTGACGTGTACCCGACCAAACACCTCCAGCGAGTCTCTCATTGGTTCCCCCTCTTGCAGTTCATCGTGCGGACAAATTGCAGACGGTACGAAAGAGGCATGGAAAGGCGCCGAGTCTCCAAGTGGGGAGATTGTTAGTAAGGGGGCCTGAATGGAGAACACGAGCACCAGGAGATGAAAACTGAGGTGAGTTTCAGAAAGCTTTCCCGATCCCACGGTGTAGCATCCGCTGGGTTTCCAATGAGTGCTTTCGCTGTCGGAAGATTGCGTTGAACCTGGAGAGTTGGGACCCATGGAATGGGGAGCACGCAGGATTCCTTTCAAGGGTCTGCATTTGCTTTCCCAACCTCACCAATCGTCTCAGCCCCAAGAGTGTCCAGCCTTATGTCTTCTGCCGCTGGGGCTGTAGATGTGGTCAATCCTGGTTGCATGCCAGTCCCTGAACGTATTTTGGAAGAATTTCTCTCTGTTTTGCCCTGCTTGTTTCTTCTTTATGTTGGAAATGTATCCTCAGAATGGGTCTGAGCTGATTTTCCCTGCTGGTTTTAGGCCGCTTTACACACACTTGATGCACTTACACAGAGATATCAAGACTTAGCTTTTAAGATGCTTACTAGTCGGATAGATACTTGTGCAATGAACAGGGTCTGGTGAGTCCAGTTGATTGAGCAAGGAGTAGGTCGTGTCCATTCCATATTCGGTTTTCGGAAGGGTATCCGTGCTCATTTCAAACCCGAGTTTTATGCGTCACCCCACCTCACCTTTCCCCTGAAGCAGGCATAAGTGTGTTTTCTAAAAGCGTGACTCTGTTCTGTTTGGGGATTCAGTGCATGGGGAGCGATTTTTACATTCCCTCGATAAGTGATATCATAAGTTTCTTTTTTTGTGGGACTTATTTCACTGAGGATGATCGTACCTAAATCCACTCAGGATGCTGCTACCAGCCTCATGACGTGGATTTCATGGCTGAGTGACACTCCATTGGACCTACGTAGCACCTCTTGTCCACTTGTCCAATTGTCTTTGTCCACTTGTCCACTTGGCTCTTTCCTGGGATATGAAACGTGTACCGGAGTGGAGGTTCTTGTCAAGACAGCAGCCCTCAACTTTGGGGTCCCTGTGTCTGGTTGATTTTTTCATTTTCCCAACGTCAACGCCCATGTGTGGAAGTGCCCTATGCTCTGTGGTTCTGTGTTTTACATGGTTTGGGAAAGAGGATACACTTGTGAAGATTGGCTGTTGGCCATTGACATCCCGCACATCAGCTTAACAAGGCTCCCTTGACTCCGTGGGCTGTCCTGCCTTTCTGGTTTTTAGACTTTTTTCGCCTGGCCCTTTTGCCCCGGGGGGGGGGCGAGAGATTTCTTTGTAGTGCTGATTTGCTCTCCCAGGTTGCTTGGTTGGCCAAAAAGGGCGTATGCGTTTTTTCCTGAATATATTCAGGAAAAAACGCATACGCCCTTTTTGGCCAACCGCATCATTGTCCACGTTCTGGCGCTTTTCATGTGCTATCGGGGCCATTCCGATGTACCCGTTGACATCCGTTTCCTGCAGTTCTGCCTTGCGTTCAGCGCCTCTTCGTAGCCTGACCTCAATATATTTTGGGGCGATAGTTATCGTTTAGAACTCTGCAGGTTTGGGAAGTGCAGTGCCCATGAGCTCCATTTCCCAAGTCGCTTTTTGTGAGTGGGACGCAACACGGCTGGATGGCTTCACGCCCTATTGTCGATCCGGGGTGGCAGGCTGAACCGCTGGTGAATTCTTCTTCGTGATGGGAAATGAGAGTGACATGTGCCCGACCAAACACCTCCAGCGAGTCTCTCATTGGTTCCCCCTCTTGCAGTTCATCCTGCGGACAAATTGCAGACGGTACGAAAGAGGCATGGAAAGGCGCCGAGTCTCCAAGTGGGGAGATTGTTAGTAAGAGGGTCTGAATGGAGAACACGAGCACCAGGAAATGAAAACTGAGGTGAGTTTCAGAAAGCTTTCCCGATCCCACGGTGTAGCAACCGCTGGGTTTCCAATGAGTGCTTTCGCTGTCGGAAGATTGCGTTGAACCTGGAGAGTTGGGACCCATGGAATGGGGAGCACGCAGGATTCCTTTCAAGGGTCTGCATTTGCTTTCCCAACCTCACCAATCGTCTCAGCCCCAAGAGTGTCCAGCCTTATGTCTTCTGCCGCTGGGGCTGTAGATGTGGTCAATCCTGGTTGCATGCCAGTCCCTGAACGCATTTTGGAAGAATTTCTCTCTGTTTTGCCCTGCTTGTTTCTTCTTTATGTTGGAAATGTATCCTCAGAATGGGTCTGAGCTGATTTTCCCTGCTGGTTTTAGGCCGCTTTACACACACTTGATGCACTTACACAGAGATATCAAGACTTAGCTTTTAAGATGCTTACTAGTCGGATAGATACTTGTGCGATGAACAGGGTCTGGTGAGTCCAGTTGATTGAGCAAGGAGTAGGTCGTGTCCATTCCATATTCGGTTTTCGGAAGGGTATCTGTGCTCATTTCAAACTCGAGTTTTATGCGTCACCCCACCTCACCTTTCCCCTGAAGCAGGCATAAGTGTGTTTTCTAAAAGCGTGACTCTGTTCTGTTTGGGGATTCAGTGCATGGGGAGCGATTTTTACATTCCCTCGATAAGTGATATCATAAGTTTCTTTTTTTGTGGGACTTATTTCACTGAGGATGATCGTACCTAAATCCACTCAGGATGCTGCTACCAGCCTCATGACGTGGATTTCATGGCTGAGTGACACTCCATTGGACCTACGTAGCACCACTTGTCCACTTGTCCACTTGTCTTTGTCCACTTGTCCACTTGGCTCTTTCCTGGGATATGAAACGTGTACTGGAGTGGAGGTTCTTGTCAAGACAGCAGCCCTCAACTTTGGGGTCCCTGTGTCTGGTTGATTTTTTCATTTTCCCAACGTCAACGCCCATGTGTGGAAGTGCCCTATGCTCCGTGGTTCTGTGTTTTACATGGTTTGGGAAAGAGGATACACTTGTGAAGATTGGCTGTTGGCCATTGACATCCCGCCCATCAGCTTAACAAGGCTCCCTTGACTCCGTGGGCTGTCCTGCCTTTCTGGTTTTTAGACTTTTTTCGCCTGGCCCTTTTGCCCCGGTGTGGGGGGGGGCGAGAGATTTCTTTGTAGTGCTGATTTGCTCTCCCAGGTTGCTTGGTTGGCCAAAAAGGGCGTATGCGTTTTTTCCTGAATATATTCAGGAAAAAACGCATACGCCCTTTTTGGCCAACCGCATCATTGTCCACGTTCTGGCGCTTTTCATGTGCTATCGGGGCCATTCCGATGTACCCGTTGACATCCGTTTCCTGCAGTTCTGCCTTGCGTTCAGCGCCTCTTCGTAGCCTGACCTCAATATATTTTGGGGCGATAGTTATCGTTTAGAACTCTGCAGGTTTGGGAAGTGCAGTGCCCCTGAGCTCCATTTCCCAAGTCGCTTTTTTGTGAGTGGGACGCAACACGGCTGGATGGCTTCACGCCCTATTGTCGATCCGGGGTGGCAGGCTGAACCGCTGGTGAATTCTTCTTCGTGATGGGAAATGAGAGTGACATGTGCCCGACCAAACACCTCCAGCGAGTCTCTCATTGGTTCCCCCTCTTGCAGTTCATCCTGCGGACAAATTGCAGACGGCACGAAAGAGGCATGGAAAGGCGCCGAGTCTCCAAGTGGGGAGATTGTTAGTAAGGGGGCCTGAATGGAGAACACGCGCACCAGGAGATGAAAACTGAGGTGAGTTTCAGAAAGCTTTCCCGATCCCACGGTGTAGCATCCGCTGGGTTTCCAATGAGTGCTTTCGCTGTCGGAAGATTGCGTTGAACCTGGAGAGTTGGGACCCATGGAATGGGGAGCACGCAGGATTCCTTTCAAGGGTCTGCATTTGCTTTCCCAACCTCACCAATCGTCTCAGCCCCAAGAGTGTCCAGCCTTATGTCTTCTGCCGCTGGGGCTGTAGATGTGGTCAATCCTGGTTGCATGCCAGTCCCTGAACGCATTTTGGAAGAATTTCTCTCTGTTTTGCCCTGCTTGTTTCTTCTTTATGTTGGAAATGTATCCTCAGAATGGGTCTGAGCTGATTTTCCCTGCTGGTTTTAGGCCGCTTTACACACACTTGATGCACTTACACAGAGATATCAAGACTTAGCTTTTAAGATGCTTACTAGTCGGATAGATACTTGTGCGATGAACAGGGTCTGGTGAGTCCAGTTGATTGAGCAAGGAGTAGGTCGTGTCCATTCCATATTCGGTTTTCGGAAGGGTATCTGTGCTCATTTCAAACTCGAGTTTTATGCGTCACCCCACCTCACCTTTCCCCTGAAGCAGGCATAAGTGTGTTTTCTAAAAGCGTGACTCTGTTCTGTTTGGGGATTCAGTGCATGGGGAGCGATTTTTACATTCCCTCGATAAGTGATATCATAAGTTTCTTTTTTTGTGGGACTTATTTCACTGAGGATGATCGTACCTAAATCCAATCAGGATGCTGCTACCAGCCTCATGACGTGGATTTCATGGCTGAGTGACACTCCATTGGACCTACGTAGCACCACTTGTCCACTTGTCCACTTGTCTTTGTCCACTTGTCCACTCATCTTTGTCCACTTGGCTCTTTCCTGGGATATGAAACGTGTACCGGAGTGGAGGTTCTTGTCAAGACAGCAGCCCTCAACTTTGGGGTCCCTGTGTCTGGTTGATTTTTTCATTTTCCCAAGGTCAACGCCCATGTGTGGAAGTGCCCTATGCTCTGTGGTTCTGTGTTTTACATGGTTTGGGAAAGAGGATACACTTGTGAAGATTGGCTGTTGGCCATTGACATCCCGCCCATCAGCTTAACAAGGCTCCCTTGACTCCGTGGCCTGTCCTGCCTTTCTGGTTTTTAGACTTTTTTCGCCTGGCCCTTTTGCCCCGGGGGGGGGCGAGAGATTTCTTTGTAGTGCTGATTTGCTCTCCCAGGTTGCTTGGTTGGCCAAAAAGGGCGTATGCGTTTTTTCCTGAATATATTCAGGAAAAAACGCATACGCCCTTTTTGGCCAACCGCATCATTGTCCACGTTCTGGCGCTTTTCATGTGCTATCGGGGCCATTCCGATGTACCCGTTGACATCCGTTTCCTGCAGTTCTGCCTTGCGTTCAGCGCCTCTTCGTAGCCTGACCTCAATATATTTTGGGGCGATAGTTATCGTTTAGAACTCTGCAGGTTTGGGAAGTGCAGTGCCCCTGAGCTCCATTTCCCAAGTCGCTTTTTTGTGAGTGGGACGCAACACGGCTGGATGGCTTCACGCCCTATTGTCGATCCGGGGTGGCAGGCTGAACCGCTGGTGAATTCTTCTTCGTGATGGGAAATGAGAGTGACATGTGCCCGACCAAACACCTCCAGCGAGTCTCTCATTGGTTCCCCCTCTTGCAGTTCATCCTGCGGACAAATTGCAGACGGTACGAAAGAGGCATGGAAAGGCGCCGAGTCTCCAAGTGGGGAGATTGTTAGTAAGGGGGCCTGAATGGAGAACACGAGCACCAGGAGATGAAAACTGAGGTGAGTTTCAGAAAGCTTTCCCGATCCCACGGTGTAGCATCCGCTGGGTTTCCAATGAGTGCTTTCGCTGTCGGAAGATTGCGTTGAACCTGGAGAGTTGGGACCCATGGAATGGGGAGCACGCAGGATTCCTTTCAAGGGTCTGCATTTGCTTTCCCAACCTCACCAATCGTCTCAGCCCCAAGAGTGTCCAGCCTTATGTCTTCTGCCGCTGGGGCTGTAGATGTGGTCAATCCTGGTTGCATGCCAGTCCCTGAACGCATTTTGGAAGAATTTCTCTCTGTTTTGCCCTGCTTGTTTCTTCTTTATGTTGGAAATGTATCCTCAGAATGGGTCTGAGCTGATTTTCCCTGCTGGTTTTAGGCCGCTTTACACACACTTGATGCACTTACACAGAGATATCAAGACTTAGCTTTTAAGATGCTTACTAGTCGGATAGATACTTGTGCGATGAACAGGGTCTGGTGAGTCCAGTTGATTGAGCAAGGAGTAGGTCGTGTCCATTCCATATTCGGTTTTCGGAAGGGTATCTGTGCTCATTTCAAACTCGAGTTTTATGCGTCACCCCACCTCACCTTTCCCCTGAAGCAGGCATAAGTGTGTTTTCTAAAAGCGTGACTCTGTTCTGTTTGGGGATTCAGTGCATGGGGAGCGATTTTTACATTCCCTCGATAAGTGATATCATAAGTTTCTTTTTTTGTGGGACTTATTTCACTGAGGATGATCGTACCTAAATCCACTCAGGATGCTGCTACCAGCCTCATGACGTGGATTTCATGGCTGAGTGACACTCCATTGGACCTACGTAGCACCACTTGTCCACTTGTCCACTTGTCTTTGTCCACTTGTCCACTCGTCTTTGTCCACTTGGCTCTTTCCTGGGATATGAAACGTGTACCGGAGTGGAGGTTCTTGTCAAGACAGCAGCCCTCAACTTTGGGGTCCCTGTGTCTGGTTGATTTTTTCATTTTCCCAAGGTCAACGCCCATGTGTGGAAGTGCCCTATGCTCTGTGGTTCTGTGTTTTACATGGTTTGGGAAAGAGGATACACTTGTGAAGATTGGCTGTTGGCCATTGACATCCCGCCCATCAGCTTAACAAGGCTCCCTTGACTCCGTGGGCTGTCCTGCCTTTCTGGTTTTTAGATTTTTTTCGCCTGGCCCTTTTGCCCCGGGGGGGGGGGGCGAGAGATTTCTTTGTAGTGCTGATTTGCTCTCCCAGGTTGCTTGGTTGGCCAAAAAGGGCGTATGCGTTTTTTCCTGAATATATTCAGGAAAAAACGCATACGCCCTTTTTGGCCAACCGCATCATTGTCCACGTTCTGGCGCTTTTCATGTGCTATCGGGGCCATTCCGATGTACCCGTTGACATCCGTTTCCTGCAGTTCTGCCTTGCGTTCAGCGCCTCTTCGTAGCCTGACCTCAATATATTTTGGGGCGATAGTTATCGTTTAGAACTCTGCAGGTTTGGGAAGTGCAGTGCCCCTGAGCTCCATTTCCCAAGTCGCTTTTTTGTGAGTGGGACGCAACACGGCTGGATGGCTTCACGCCCTATTGTCGATCCGGGGTGGCAGGCTGAACCGCTGGTGAATTCTTCTTCGTGATGGGAAATGAGAGTGACATGTGCCCGACCAAACACCTCCAGCGAGTCTCTCATTGGTTCCCCCTCTTGCAGTTCATCCTGCGGACAAATTGCAGACGGTACGAAAGAGGCATGGAAAGGCGCCGAGTCTCCAAGTGGGGAGATTGTTAGTAAGGGGGCCTGAATGGAGAACACGAGCACCAGGAGATGAAAACTGAGGTGAGTTTCAGAAAGCTTTCCCGATCCCACGGTGTAGCATCCGCTGGGTTTCCAATGAGTGCTTTCGCTGTCGGAAGATTGCGTTGAACCTGGAGAGTTGGGACCCATGGAATGGGGAGCACGCAGGATTCCTTTCAAGGGTCTGCATTTGCTTTCCCAACCTCACCAATCGTCTCAGCCCCAAGAGTGTCCAGCCTTATGTCTTCTGCCGCTGGGGCTGTAGATGTGGTCAATCCTGGTTGCATGCCAGTCCCTGAACGCATTTTGGAAGAATTTCTCTCTGTTTTGCCCTGCTTGTTTCTTCTTTATGTTGGAAATGTATCCTCAGAATGGGTCTGAGCTGATTTTCCCTGCTGGTTTTAGGCCGCTTTACACACACTTGATGCACTTACACAGAGATATCAAGACTTAGCTTTTAAGATGCTTACTAGTCGGATAGATACTTGTGCGATGAACAGGGTCTGGTGAGTCCAGTTGATTGAGCAAGGAGTAGGTCGTGTCCATTCCATATTCGGTTTTCGGAAGGGTATCTGTGCTCATTTCAAACTCGAGTTTTATGCGTCACCCCACCTCACCTTTCCCCTGAAGCAGGCATAAGTGTGTTTTCTAAAAGCGTGACTCTGTTCTGTTTGGGGATTCAGTGCATGGGGAGCGATTTTTACATTCCCTCGATAAGTGATATCATAAGTTTCTTTTTTTGTGGGACTTATTTCACTGAGGATGATCGTACCTAAATCCACTCAGGATGCTGCTACCAGCCTCATGACGTGGATTTCATGGCTGAGTGACACTCCATTGGACCTACGTAGCACCACTTGTCCACTTGTCCACTTGTCTTTGTCCACTTGTCCACTCGTCTTTGTCCACTTGGCTCTTTCCTGGGATATGAAACGTGTACCGGAGTGGAGGTTCTTGTCAAGACAGCAGCCCTCAACTTTGGGGTCCCTGTGTCTGGTTGATTTTTTCATTTTCCCAAGGTCAACGCCCATGTGTGGAAGTGCCCTATGCTCTGTGGTTCTGTGTTTTACATGGTTTGGGAAAGAGGATACACTTGTGAAGATTGGCTGTTGGCCATTGACATCCCGCCCATCAGCTTAACAAGGCTCCCTTGACTCCGTGGGCTGTCCTGCCTTTCTGGTTTTTAGATTTTTTTCGCCTGGCCCTTTTGCCCCGGGGGGGGGGGGCGAGAGATTTCTTTGTAGTGCTGATTTGCTCTCCCAGGTTGCTTGGTTGGCCAAAAAGGGCGTATGCGTTTTTTCCTGAATATATTCAGGAAAAAACGCATACGCCCTTTTTGGCCAACCGCATCATTGTCCACGTTCTGGCGCTTTTCATGTGCTATCGGGGCCATTCCGATGTACCCGTTGACATCCGTTTCCTGCAGTTCTGCCTTGCGTTCAGCGCCTCTTCGTAGCCTGACCTCAATATATTTTGGGGCGATAGTTATCGTTTAGAACTCTGCAGGTTTGGGAAGTGCAGTGCCCCTGAGCTCCATTTCCCAAGTCGCTTTTTTGTGAGTGGGACGCAACACGGCTGGATGGCTTCACGCCCTATTGTCGATCCGGGGTGGCAGGCTGAACCGCTGGTGAATTCTTCTTCGTGATGGGAAATGAGAGTGACATGTGCCCGACCAAACACCTCCAGCGAGTCTCTCATTGGTTCCCCCTCTTGCAGTTCATCCTGCGGACAAATTGCAGACGGTACGAAAGAGGCATGGAAAGGCGCCGAGTCTCCAAGTGGGGAGATTGTTAGTAAGGGGGCCTGAATGGAGAACACGAGCACCAGGAGATGAAAACTGAGGTGAGTTTCAGAAAGCTTTCCCGATCCCACGGTGTAGCATCCGCTGGGTTTCCAATGAGTGCTTTCGCTGTCGGAAGATTGCGTTGAACCTGGAGAGTTGGGACCCATGGAATGGGGAGCACGCAGGATTCCTTTCAAGGGTCTGCATTTGCTTTCCCAACCTCACCAATCGTCTCAGCCCCAAGAGTGTCCAGCCTTATGTCTTCTGCCGCTGGGGCTGTAGATGTGGTCAATCCTGGTTGCATGCCAGTCCCTGAACGCATTTTGGAAGAATTTCTCTCTGTTTTGCCCTGCTTGTTTCTTCTTTATGTTGGAAATGTATCCTCAGAATGGGTCTGAGCTGATTTTCCCTGCTGGTTTTAGGCCGCTTTACACACACTTGATGCACTTACACAGAGATATCAAGACTTAGCTTTTAAGATGCTTACTAGTCGGATAGATACTTGTGCGATGAACAGGGTCTGGTGAGTCCAGTTGATTGAGCAAGGAGTAGGTCGTGTCCATTCCATATTCGGTTTTCGGAAGGGTATCTGTGCTCATTTCAAACTCGAGTTTTATGCGTCACCCCACCTCACCTTTCCCCTGAAGCAGGCATAAGTGTGTTTTCTAAAAGCGTGACTCTGTTCTGTTTGGGGATTCAGTGCATGGGGAGCGATTTTTACATTCCCTCGATAAGTGATATCATAAGTTTCTTTTTTTGTGGGACTTATTTCACTGAGGATGATCGTACCTAAATCCACTCAGGATGCTGCTACCAGCCTCATGACGTGGATTTCATGGCTGAGTGACACTCCATTGGACCTACGTAGCACCACTTGTCCACTTGTCCACTTGTCTTTGTCCACTTGTCCACTCGTCTTTGTCCACTTGGCTCTTTCCTGGGATATGAAACGTGTACCGGAGTGGAGGTTCTTGTCAAGACAGCAGCCCTCAACTTTGGGGTCCCTGTGTCTGGTTGATTTTTTCATTTTCCCAAGGTCAACGCCCATGTGTGGAAGTGCCCTATGCTCTGTGGTTCTGTGTTTTACATGGTTTGGGAAAGAGGATACACTTGTGAAGATTGGCTGTTGGCCATTGACATCCCGCCCATCAGCTTAACAAGGCTCCCTTGACTCCGTGGGCTGTCCTGCCTTTCTGGTTCTTAGACTTTTTTCGCCTGGCCCTTTTGCCCCGGGGGGGGGGCGAGAGATTTCTTTGTAGTGCTGATTTGCTCTCCCAGGTTGCTTGGTTGGCCAAAAAGGGCGTATGCGTTTTTTCCTGAATATATTCAGGAAAAAACGCATACGCCCTTTTTGGCCAACCGCATCATTGTCCACGTTCTGGCGCTTTTCATGTGCTATCGGGGCCATTCCGATGTACCCGTTGACATCCGTTTCCTGCAGTTCTGCCTTGCGTTCAGCGCCTCTTCGTAGCCTGACCTCAATATATTTTGGGGCGATAGTTATCGTTTAGAACTCTGCAGGTTTGGGAAGTGCAGTGCCCCTGAGCTCCATTTCCCAAGTCGCTTTTTTGTGAGTGGGACGCAACACGGCTGGATGGCTTCACGCCCTATTGTCGATCCGGGGTGGCAGGCTGAACCGCTGGTGAATTCTTCTTCGTGATGGGAAATGAGAGTGACGTGTGCCCGACCAAACACCTCCAGCGAGTCTCTCATTGGTTCCCCCTCTTGCAGTTCATCCTGCGGACAAATTGCAGACGGTACGAAAGAGGCATGGAAAGGCGCCGAGTCTCCAAGTGGGGAGATTGTTAGTAAGGGGGCCTGAATGGAGAACACGAGCACCAGGAGATGAAAACTGAGGTGAGTTTCAGAAAGCTTTCCCGATCCCACGGTGTAGCATCCGCTGGGTTTCCAATGAGTGCTTTCGCTGTCGGAAGATTGCGTTGAACCTGGAGAGTTGGGACCCATGGAATGGGGAGCACGCAGGATTCCTTTCAAGGGTCTGCATTTGCTTTCCCAACCTCACCAATCGTCTCAGCCCCAAGAGTGTCCAGCCTTATGTCTTCTGCCGCTGGGGCTGTAGATGTGGTCAATCCTGGTTGCATGCCAGTCCCTGAACGCATTTTGGAAGAATTTCTCTCTGTTTTGCCCTGCTTGTTTCTTCTTTATGTTGGAAATGTATCCTCAGAATGGGTCTGAGCTGATTTTCCCTGCTGGTTTTAGGCCGCTTTACACACACTTGATGCACTTACACAGAGATATCAAGACTTAGCTTTTAAGATGCTTACTAGTCGGATAGATACTTGTGCGATGAACAGGGTCTGGTGAGTCCAGTTGATTGAGCAAGGAGTAGGTCGTGTCCATTCCATATTCGGTTTTCGGAAGGGTATCTGTGCTCATTTCAAACTCGAGTTTTATGCGTCACCCCACCTCACCTTTCCCCTGAAGCAGGCATAAGTGTGTTTTCTAAAAGCGTGACTGTGTTCTGTTTGGGGATTCAGTGCATGGGGAGCGATTTTTACATTCCCTCGATAAGTGATATCATAAGTTTCTTTTTTTGTGGGACTTATTTCACTGAGGATGATCGTACCTAAATCCACTCAGGATGCTGCTACCAGCCTCATGACGTGGATTTCATGGCTGAGTGACACTCCATTGGACCTACGTAGCACCACTTGTCCACTTGTCCAATTGTCTTTGTCCACTTGTCCACTTGGCTCTTTCCTGGGATATGAAACGTGTACCGGAGTGGAGGTTCTTGTCAAGACAGCAGCCCTCAACTTTGGGGTCCCTGTGTCTGGTTGATTTTTTCATTTTCCCAAGGTCAACGCCCATGTGTGGAAGTGCCCTATGCTCTGTGGTTCTGTGTTTTACATGGTTTGGGAAAGAGGATACACTTGTGAAGATTGGCTGTTGGCCATTGACATCCCGCCCATCAGCTTAACAAGGCTCCCTTGACTCCGTGGGCTGTCCTGCCTTTCTGGTTTTTAGACTTTTTTCGCCTGGCCCTTTTGCCCCGGGGGGGGGCGAGAGATTTCTTTGTAGTGCTGATTTGCTCTCCCAGGTTGCTTGGTTGGCCAAAAAGGGCGTATGCGTTTTTTCCTGAATATATTCAGGAAAAAACGCATACGCCCTTTTTGGCCAACCGCATCATTGTCCACGTTCTGGCGCTTTTCATGTGCTATCGGGGCCATTCCGATGTACCCGTTGACATCCGTTTCCTGCAGTTCTGCCTTGCGTTCAGCGCCTCTTCGTAGCCTGACCTCAATATATTTTGGGGCGATAGTTATCGTTTAGAACTCTGCAGGTTTGGGAAGTGCAGTGCCCCTGAGCTCCATTTCCCAAGTCGCTTTTTTGTGAGTGGGACGCAACACGGCTGGATGGCTTCACGCCCTATTGTCGATCCGGGGTGGCAGGCTGAACCGCTGGTGAATTCTTCTTCGTGATGGGAAATGAGAGTGACATGTGCCCGACCAAACACCTCCAGCGGGTCTCTCATTGGTTCCCCCTCTTGCAGTTCATCCTGCGGACAAATTGCAGACGGTACGAAAGAGGCATGGAAAGGCGCCGAGTCTCCAAGTGGGGAGATTGTTAGTAAGGGGGCCTGAATGGAGAACACGAGCACCAGGAGATGAAAACTGAGGTGAGTTTCAGAAAGCTTTCCCGATCCCTCGGTGTAGCAACCGCTGGTTTTCCAATGAGTGCTTTCGCTGTCGGAAGATTGCGTTGAACCTGGAGAGTTGGGACCCATGGAATGGGGAGCACGCAGGATTCCTTTCAAGGGTCTGCATTTGCTTTCCCAACCTCACCAATCGTCTCAGCCCCAAGAGTGTCCAGCCTTATGTCTTCTGCCGCTGGGGCTGTAGATGTGGTCAATCCTGGTTGCATGCCAGTCCCTGAACGCATTTTTGAAGAATTTCTCTCTGTTTTGCCCTGCTTGTTTCTTCTTTATGTTGGAAATGTATCCTCAGAATGGGTCTGAGCTGATTTTCCCTGCTGGTTTTAGGCCGCTTTACACACACTTGATGCACTTACACAGAGATATCAAGACTTAGCTTTTAAGATGCTTACTAGTCGGATAGATACTTGTGCGATGAACAGGGTCTGGTGAGTCCAGTTCATTGAGCAAGGAGTAGGTCGTGTCCATTCCATATTCGGTTTTCGGAAGGGTATCTGTGCTCATTTCAAACTCGAGTTTTATGCGTCACCCCACCTCACCTTTCCCCTGAAGCAGGCATAAGTGTATTTTCTAAAAGCGTGACTCTGTTCTGTTTGGGGATTCAGTGCATGGGGAGCGATTTTTACATTCCCTCGATAAGTGATATCATAAGTTTCTTTTTTTGTGGGACTTATTTCACTGAGGATGATCGTACCTAAATCCACTCAGGATGCTGCTACCAGCCTCATGACGTGGATTTCATGGCTGAGTGACACTCCATTGGACCTACGTAGCACCACTTGTCCACTTGTCCACTTGTCTTTGTCCACTTGTCCACTCGTCTTTGTCCACTTGGCTCTTTCCTGGGATATGAAACGTGTACCGGAGTGGAGGTTCTTGTCAAGACAGCAGCCCTCAACTTTGGGGTCCCTGTGTCTGGTTGATTTTTTCATTTTCCCAAGGTCAACGCCCATGTGTGGCAGTGCCCTATGCTCTGTGGTTCTGTGTTTTCCATGGTTTGGGAAAGAGGATACACTTGTGAAGATTGGCTGTTGGCCATTGACATCCCGCCCATCAGCTTAACAAGGCTCCCTTGACTCCGTGGGCTGTCCTGCCTTTCTGGTTTTTAGACTTTTTTCGCCTGGCCCTTTTGCCCCGGGGGGGAGCGAGCGATTTCTTTGTAGTGCTGATTTGCTCTCCCAGGTTGCTTGGTTGGCCAAAAAGGGCGTATGCGTTTTTTCCTGAATATATTCAGGAAAAAACGCATACGCCCTTTTTGGCCAACCGCATCATTGTCCACGTTCTGGCGCTTTTCATGTGCTATCGGGGCCATTCCGATGTACCCGTTGACATCCGTTTCCTGCAGTTCTGCCTTGCGTTCAGCGCCTCTTCGTAGCCTGACCTCAATATATTTTGGGGCGATAGTTATCGTTTAGAACTCTGCAGGTTTGGGAAGTGCAGTGCCCCTGAGCTCCATTTCCCAAGTCGCTTTTTTGTGAGTGGGACGCAACACGGCTGGATGGCTTCACGCCCTATTGTCGATCCGGGGTGGCAGGCTGAACCGCTGGTGAATTCTTCTTCGTGATGGGAAATGAGAGTGACATGTGCCCGACCAAACACCTCCAGCGAGTCTCTCATTGGTTCCCCCTCTTGCAGTTCATCCTGCGGACAAATTGCAGACGGTACGAAAGAGGCATGGAAAGGCGCCGAGTCTCCAAGTGGGGAGATTGTTAGTAAGGGGGCCTGAATGGAGAACACGAGCACCAGGAGATGAAAACTGAGGTGAGTTTCAGAAAGCTTTCCCGATCCCACGGTGTAGCATCCGCTGGGTTTCCAATGAGTGCTTTCGCTGTCGGAAGATTGCGTTGAACCTGGAGAGTTGGGACCCATGGAATGGGGAGCACGCAGGATTCCTTTCAAGGGTCTGCATTTGCTTTCCCAACCTCACCAATCGTCTCAGCCCCAAGAGTGTCCAGCCTTATGTCTTCTGCCGCTGGGGCTGTAGATGTGGTCAATCCTGGTTGCATGCCAGTCCCTGAACGCATTTTGGAAGAATTTCTCTCTGTTTTGCCCTGCTTGTTTCTTCTTTATGTTGGAAATGTATCCTCAGAATGGGTCTGAGCTGATTTTCCCTGCTGGTTTTAGGCCGCTTTACACACACTTGATGCACTTACACAGAGATATCAAGACTTAGCTTTTAAGATGCTTACTAGTCGGATAGATACTTGTGCGATGAACAGGGTCTGGTGAGTCCAGTTGATTGAGCAAGGAGTAGGTCGTGTCCATTCCATATTCGGTTTTCGGAAGGGTATCTGTGCTCATTTCAAACTCGAGTTTTATGCGTCACCCCACCTCACCTTTCCCCTGAAGCAGGCATAAGTGTGTTTTCTAAAAGCGTGACTCTGTTCTGTTTGGGGATTCAGTGCATGGGGAGCGATTTTTACATTCCCTCGATAAGTGATATCATAAGTTTCTTTTTTTGTGGGACTTATTTCACTGAGGATGATCGTACCTAAATCCACTCAGGATGCTGCTACCAGCCTCATGACGTGGATTTCATGGCTGAGTGACACTCCATTGGACCTACGTAGCACCACTTGTCCACTTGTCCACTTGTCTTTGTCCACTTGTCCACTCGTCTTTGTCCACTTGGCTCTTTCCTGGGATATGAAACGTGTACCGGAGTGGAGGTTCTTGTCAAGACAGCAGCCCTCAACTTTGGGGTCCCTGTGTCTGGTTGATTTTTTCATTTTCCCAACGTCAACGCCCATGTGTGGAAGTGCCCTATGCTCTGTGGTTCTGTGTTTTACATGGTTTGGGAAAGAGGATACACTTGTGAAGATTGGCTGTTGGCCATTGACATCCCGCCCATCAGCTTAACAAGGCTCCCTTGACTCCGTGGGCTGTCCTGCCTTTCTGGTTTTTAGACTTTTTTCGCCTGGCCCTTTTGCCCCGGGGGGGGAGCGAGAGATTTCTTTGTAGTGCTGATTTGCTCTCCCAGGTTGCTTGGTTGGCCAAAAAGGGCGTATGCGTTTTTTCCTGAATATATTCAGGAAAAAACGCATACGCCCTTTTTGGCCAACCGCATCATTGTCCACGTTCTGGCGCTTTTCATGTGCTATCGGGGCCATTCCGATGTACCCGTTGACATCCGTTTCCTGCAGTTCTGCCTTGCGTTCAGCGCCTCTTCGTAGCCAGACCTCAATGTATTTTGGGGCGATAGTTATCGTTTAGAACTCTGCAGGTTTGGGAAGTGCAGTGCCCCTGAGCTCCATTTCCCAAGTCGCTTTTTTGTGAGTGGGACGCAACACGGCTGGATGGCTTCACGCCCTATAGTCGATCCGGGGTGGCAGGCTGAAGCTCTGGTGAATTCTTCTTCGTGATGGGAAATGAGAGTGACATGTGCCCGACCAAACACCTCCAGCGAGTCTCTCATTGGTTCCCCCTCTTGCAGTTCATCCTGCGGACAAATTGCAGACGGTACGAAAGAGGCATGGAAAGGCGCCGAGTCTCCAAGTGGGGAGATTGTTAGTAAGGGGGCCTGAATGGAGAACACGAGCACCAGGAGATGAAAACTGAGGTGAGTTTCAGAAAGCTTTCCCGATCCCTCGGTGTAGCAACCGCTGGGTTTCCAATGAGTGCTTTCGCTGTCGGAAGATTGCGTTGAACCTGGAGAGTTGGGACCCATGGAATGGGGAGCACGCAGGATTCCTTTCAAGGGTCTGCATTTGCTTTCCCAACCTCACCAATCGTCTCAGCCCCAAGAGTGTCCAGCCTTATGTCTTCTGCCGCTGGGGCTGTAGATGTGGTCAATCCTGGTTGCATGCCAGTCCCTGAACGCATTTTTGAAGAATTTCTCTCTGTTTTGCCCTGCTTGTTTCTTCTTTATGTTGGAAATGTATCCTCAGAATGGGTCTGAGCTGATTTTCCCTGCTGGTTTTAGGCCGCTTTACACACACTTGATGCACTTACACAGAGATATCAAGACTTAGCTTTTAAGATGCTTACTAGTCGGATAGATACTTGTGCGATGAACAGGGTCTGGTGAGTCCAGTTCATTGAGCAAGGAGTAGGTCGTGTCCATTCCATATTCGGTTTTCGGAAGGGTATCTGTGCTCATTTCAAACTCGAGTTTTATGCGTCACCCCACCTCACCTTTCCCCTGAAGCAGGCATAAGTGTATTTTCTAAAAGCGTGACTCTGTTCTGTTTGGGGATTCAGTGCATGGGGAGCGATTTTTACATTCCCTCGATAAGTGATATCATAAGTTTCTTTTTTTGTGGGACTTATTTCACTGAGGATGATCGTACCTAAATCCACTCAGGATGCTGCTACCAGCCTCATGACGTGGATTTCATGGCTGAGTGACACTCCATTGGACCTACGTAGCACCACTTGTCCACTTGTCCACTTGTCTTTGTCCACTTGTCCACTCGTCTTTGTCCACTTGGCTCTTTCCTGGGATATGAAACGTGTACCGGAGTGGAGGTTCTTGTCAAGACAGCAGCCCTCAACTTTGGGGTCCCTGTGTCTGGTTGATTTTTTCATTTTCCCAAGGTCAACGCCCATGTGTGGCAGTGCCCTATGCTCTGTGGTTCTGTGTTTTACATGGTTTGGGAAAGAGGATACACTTGTGAAGATTGGCTGTTGGCCATTGACATCCCGCCCATCAGCTTAACAAGGCTCCCTTGACTCCGTGGGCTGTCCTGCCTTTCTGGTTTTTAGACTTTTTTCGCCTGGCCCTTTTGCCCCGGGGGGGGGCGAGAGATTTCTTTGTAGTGCTGATTTGCTCTCCCAGGTTGCTTGGTTGGCCAAAAAGGGCGTATGCGTTTTTTCCTGAATATATTCAGGAAAAAACGCATACGCCCTTTTTGGCCAACCGCATCATTGTCCACGTTCTGGCGCTTTTCATGTGCTATCGGGGCCATTCCGATGTACCCGTTGACATCCGTTTCCTGCAGTTCTGCCTTGCGTTCAGCGCCTCTTCGTAGCCTGACCTCAATATATTTTGGGGCGATAGTTATCGTTTAGAACTCTGCAGGTTTGGGAAGTGCAGTGCCCCTGAGCTCCATTTCCCAAGTCGCTTTTTTGTGAGTGGGACGCAACACGGCTGGATGGCTTCACGCCCTATTGTCGATCCGGGGTGGCAGGCTGAACCGCTGGTGAATTCTTCTTCGTGATGGGAAATGAGAGTGACATGTGCCCGACCAAACACCTCCAGCGAGTCTCTCATTGGTTCCCCCTCTTGCAGTTCATCCTGCGGACAAATTGCAGACGGTACGAAAGAGGCATGGAAAGGCGCCGAGTCTCCAAGTGGGGAGATTGTTAGTAAGGGGGCCTGAATGGAGAACACGAGCACCAGGAGATGAAAACTGAGGTGAGTTTCAGAAAGCTTTCCCGATCCCACGGTGTAGCATCCGCTGGGTTTCCAATGAGTGCTTTCGCTGTCGGAAGATTGCGTTGAACCTGGAGAGTTGGGACCCATGGAATGGGGAGCACGCAGGATTCCTTTCAAGGGTCTGCATTTGCTTTCCCAACCTCACCAATCGTCTCAGCCCCAAGAGTGTCCAGCCTTATGTCTTCTGCCGCTGGGGCTGTAGATGTGGTCAATCCTGGTTGCATGCCAGTCCCTGAACGCATTTTGGAAGAATTTCTCTCTGTTTTGCCCTGCTTGTTTCTTCTTTATGTTGGAAATGTATCCTCAGAATGGGTCTGAGCTGATTTTCCCTGCTGGTTTTAGGCCGCTTTACACACACTTGATGCACTTACACAGAGATATCAAGACTTAGCTTTTAAGATGCTTACTAGTCGGATAGATACTTGTGCGATGAACAGGGTCTGGTGAGTCCAGTTGATTGAGCAAGGAGTAGGTCGTGTCCATTCCATATTCGGTTTTCGGAAGGGTATCTGTGCTCATTTCAAACTCGAGTTTTATGCGTCACCCCACCTCACCTTTCCCCTGAAGCAGGCATAAGTGTGTTTTCTAAAAGCGTGACTCTGTTCTGTTTGGGGATTCAGTGCATGGGGAGCGATTTTTACATTCCCTCGATAAGTGATATCATAAGTTTCTTTTTTTGTGGGACTTATTTCACTGAGGATGATCGTACCTAAATCCACTCAGGATGCTGCTACCAGCCTCATGACGTGGATTTCATGGCTGAGTGACACTCCATTGGACCTACGTAGCACCACTTGTCCACTTGTCCACTTGTCTTTGTCCACTTGTCCACTCGTCTTTGTCCACTTGGCTCTTTCCTGGGATATGAAACGTGTACCGGAGTGGAGGTTCTTGTCAAGACAGCAGCCCTCAACTTTGGGGTCCCTGTGTCTGGTTGATTTTTTCATTTTCCCAACGTCAACGCCCATGTGTGGAAGTGCCCTATGCTCTGTGGTTCTGTGTTTTCCATGGTTTGGGAAAGAGGATACACTTGTGAAGATTGGCTGTTGGCCATTGACATCCCGCCCATCAGCTTAACAAGGCTCCCTTGACTCCGTGGGCTGTCCTGCCTTTCTGGTTTTTAGACTTTTTTCGCCTGGCCCTTTTGCCCCGGGGGGGGGCGAGAGATTTCTTTGTAGTGCTGATTTGCTCTCCCAGGTTGCTTGGTTGGCCAAAAAGGGCGTATGCGTTTTTTCCTGAATATATTCAGGAAAAAACGCATACGCCCTTTTTGGCCAACCGCATCATTGTCCACGTTCTGGCGCTTTTCATGTGCTATCGGGGCCATTCCGATGTACCCGTTGACATCCGTTTCCTGCAGTTCTGCCTTGCGTTCAGCGCCTCTTCGTAGCCTGACCTCAATGTATTTTGGGGCGATAGTTATCGTTTAGAACTCTGCAGGTTTGGGAAGTGCAGTGCCCCTGAGCTCCATTTCCCAAGTCGCTTTTTTGTGAGTGGGACGCAACACGGCTGGATGGCTTCACGCCCTATAGTCGATCCGGGGTGGCAGGCTGAACCTCTGGTGAATTCTTCTTCGTGATGGGAAATGAGAGTGACATGTGCCCGACCAAACACCTCCAGCGAGTCTCTCATTGGTTCCCCCTCTTGCAGTTCATCCTGCGGACAAATTGCAGACGGTACGAAAGAGGCATGGAAAGGCGCCGAGTCTCCAAGTGGGGAGATTGTTAGTAAGGGGGCCTGAATGGAGAACACGAGCACCAGGAGATGAAAACTGAGGTGAGTTTCAGAAAGCTTTCCCGATCCCACGGTGTAGCATCCGCTGGTTTTCCAATGAGTGCTTTCGCTGTCGGAAGATTGCGTTGAACCTGGAGAGTTGGGACCCATGGAATGGGGAGCACGCAGGATTCCTTTCAAGGGTGTGCATTTGCTTGCCCAACCTCACCAATCGTCTCAGCCCCAAGAGTGTCCAGCCTTATGTCTTCTGCCGCTGGGGCTGTAGATGTGGTCAATCCTGGTTGCATGCCAGTCCCTGAACGCATTTTGGAAGAATTTCTCTCTGTTTTGCCCTGCTTGTTTCTTCTTTATGTTGGAAATGTATCCTCAGAATGGGTCTGAGCTGATTTTCCCTGCTGGTTTTAGGCCGCTTTACACACACTTGATGCACTTACACAGAGATATCAAGACTTAGCTTTTAAGATGCTTACTAGTCGGATAGATACTTGTGCGATGAACAGGGTCTGGTGAGTCCAGTTGATTGAGCAAGGAGTAGGTCGTGTCCATTCCATATTCGGTTTTCGGAAGGGTATCTGTGCTCATTTCAAACTCGAGTTTTATGCGTCACCCCACCTCACCTTTCCCCTGAAGCAGGCATAAGTGTGTTTTCTAAAAGCGTGACTCTGTTCTGTTTGGGGATTCAGTGCATGGGGAGCGATTTTTACATTCCCTCGATAAGTGATATCATAAGTTTCTTTTTTTGTGGGACTTATTTCCTGAGGATGATAGTACCTAAATCCACTCAGGATGCTGCTACCAGCCTCATGACGTGGATTTCATGGCTGAGTGACACTCCATTGGACCTACGTAGCACCACTTGTCCACTTGTCCACTTGTCTTTGTCCACTTGTCCACTCGTCTTTGTCCACTTGGCTCTTTCCTGGGATATGAAACGTGTACCGGAGTGGAGGTTCTTGTCAAGACAGCAGCCCTCAACTTTGGGGTCCCTGTGTCTGGTTGATTTTTTCATTTTCCCAAGGTCAACGCCCATGTGTGGAAGTGCCCTATGCTCTGTGGTTCTGTGTTTTCCATGGTTTGGGAAAGAGGATACACTTGTGAAGATTGGCTGTTGGCCATTGACATCCCGCCCATCAGCTTAACAAGGCTCCCTTGACTCCGTGGGCTGTCCTGCCTTTCTGGTTCTTAGACTTTTTTCGCCTGGCCCTTTTGCCCCGGGGGGGGGGGGCGAGAGATTTCTTTGTAGTGCTGATTTGCTCTCCCAGGTTGCTTGGTTGGCCAAAAAGGGCGTATGCGTTTTTTCCTGAATATATTCAGGAAAAAACGCATACGCCCTTTTTGGCCAACCGCATCATTGTCCACGTTCTGGCGCTTTTCATGTGCTATCGGGGCCATTCCGATGTACCCGTTGACATCCGTTTCCTGCAGTTCTGCCTTGCGTTCAGCGCCTCTTCGTAGCCTGACCTCAATATATTTTGGGGCGATAGTTATCGTTTAGAACTCTGCAGGTTTGGGAAGTGCAGTGCCCCTGAGCTCCATTTCCCAAGTCGCTTTTTTGTGAGTGGGACGCAACACGGCTGGATGGCTTCACGCCCTATTGTCGATCCGGGGTGGCAGGCTGAACCGCTGGTGAATTCTTCTTCGTGATGGGAAATGAGAGTGACATGTGCCCGACCAAACACCTCCAGCGGGTCTCTCATTGGTTCCCCCTCTTGCAGTTCATCCTGCGGACAAATTGCAGACGGTACGAAAGAGGCATGGAAAGGCGCCGAGTCTCCAAGTGGGGAGATTTTTAGTAAGGGGGCCTGAATGGAGAACACGAGCACCAGGAGATGAAAACTGAGGTGAGTTTCAGAAAGCTTTCCCGATCCCTCGGTGTAGCAACCGCTGGGTTTCCAATGAGTGCTTTCGCTGTCGGAAGATTGCGTTGAACCTGGAGAGTTGGGACCCATGGAATGGGGAGCACGCAGGATTCCTTTCAAGGGTCTGCATTTGCTTTCCCAACCTCACCAATCGTCTCAGCCCCAAGAGTGTCCAGCCTTATGTCTTCTGCCGCTGGGGCTGTAGATGTGGTCAATCCTGGTTGCATGCCAGTCCCTGAACGCATTTTGGAAGAATTTCTCTCTGTTTTGCCCTGCTTGTTTCTTCTTTATGTTGGAAATGTATCCTCAGAATGGGTCTGAGCTGATTTTCCCTGCTGGTTTTAGGCCGCTTTACACACACTTGATGCACTTACACAGAGATATCAAGACTTAGCTTTTAAGATGCTTACTAGTCGGATAGATACTTGTGCGATGAACAGGGTCTGGTGAGTCCAGTTGATTGAGCAAGGAGTAGGTCGTGTCCATTCCATATTCGGTTTTCGGAAGGGTATCTGTGCTCATTTCAAACTCGAGTTTTATGCGTCACCCCACCTCACCTTTCCCCTGAAGCAGGCATAAGTGTGTTTTCTAAAAGCGTGACTCTGTTCTGTTTGGGGATTCAGTGCATGGGGAGCGATTTTTACATTCCCTCGATAAGTGATATCATAAGTTTCTTTTTTTGTGGGACTTATTTCACTGAGGATGATCGTACCTAAATCCACTCAGGATGCTGCTACCAGCCTCATGACGTGGATTTCATGGCTGAGTGACACTCCATTGGACCTACGTAGCACCACTTGTCCACTTGTCCACTTGTCTTTGTCCACTTGTCCACTCGTCTTTGTCCACTTGGCTCTTTCCTGGGATATGAAACGTGTACCGGAGTGGAGGTTCTTGTCAAGACAGCAGCCCTCAACTTTGGGGTCCCTGTGTCTGGTTGATTTTTTCATTTTCCCAAGGTCAACGCCCATGTGTGGAAGTGCCCTATGCTCTGTGGTTCTGTGTTTTCCATGGTTTGGGAAAGAGGATACACTTGTGAAGATTGGCTGTTGGCCATTGACATCCCGCCCATCAGCTTAACAAGGCTCCCTAGACTCCGTGGGCTGTCCTGCCTTTCTGGTTTTTAGATTTTTTTCGCCTGGCCCTTTTGCCCCGGGGGGGGGGCGAGAGATTTCTTTGTAGTGCTGATTTGCTCTCCCAGGTTGCTTGGTTGGCCAAAAAGGGCGTATGCGTTTTTTCCTGAATATATTCAGGAAAAAACGCATACGCCCTTTTTGGCCAACCGCATCATTGTCCACGTTCTGGCGCTTTTCATGTGCTATCGGGGCCATTCCGATGTACCCGTTGACATCCGTTTCCTGCAGTTCTGCCTTGCGTTCAGCGCCTCTTCGTAGCCTGACCTCAATTTATTTTGGGGCGATAGTTATCGTTTAGAACTCTGCAGGTTTGGGAAGTGCAGTGCCCCTGAGCTCCATTTCCCAAGTCGCTTTTTTGTGAGTGGGACGCAACACGGCTGGATGGCTTCACGCCCTATTGTCGATCCGGGGTGGCAGGCTGAACCGCTGGTGAATTCTTCTTCGTGATGGGAAATGAGAGTGACATGTGCCCGACCAAACACCTCCAGCGAGTCTCTCATTGGTTCCCCCTCTTGCAGTTCATCCTGCGGACAAATTGCAGACGGTACGAAAGAGGCATGGAAAGGCGCCGAGTCTCCAAGTGGGGAGATTGTTAGTAAGGGGGCCTGAATGGAGAACACGAGCACCAGGAGATGAAAACTGAGGTGAGTTTCAGAAAGCTTTCCCGATCCCACGGTGTAGCATCCGCTGGGTTTCCAATGAGTGCTTTCGCTGTCGGAAGATTGCGTTGAACCTGGAGAGTTGGGACCCATGGAATGGGGAGCACGCAGGATTCCTTTCAAGGGTCTGCATTTGCTTTCCCAACCTCACCAATCGTCTCAGCCCCAAGAGTGTCCAGCCTTATGTCTTCTGCCGCTGGGGCTGTAGATGTGGTCAATCCTGGTTGCATGCCAGTCCCTGAACGCATTTTGGAAGAATTTCTCTCTGTTTTGCCCTGCTTGTTTCTTCTTTATGTTGGAAATGTATCCTCAGAATGGGTCTGAGCTGATTTTCCCTGCTGGTTTTAGGCCGCTTTACACACACTTGATGCACTTACACAGAGATATCAAGACTTAGCTTTTAAGATGCTTACTAGTCGGATAGATACTTGTGCGATGAACAGGGTCTGGTGAGTCCAGTTGATTGAGCAAGGAGTAGGTCGTGTCCATTCCATATTCGGTTTTCGGAAGGGTATCTGTGCTCATTTCAAACTCGAGTTTTATGCGTCACCCCACCTCACCTTTCCCCTGAAGCAGGCATAAGTGTGTTTTCTAAAAGCGTGACTCTGTTCTGTTTGGGGATTCAGTGCATGGGGAGCGATTTTTACATTCCCTCGATAAGTGATATCATAAGTTTCTTTTTTTGTGGGACTTATTTCACTGAGGATGATCGTACCTAAATCCACTCAGGATGCTGCTACCAGCCTCATGACGTGGATTTCATGGCTGAGTGACACTCCATTGGACCTACGTAGCACCACTTGTCCACTTGTCCACTTGTCTTTGTCCACTTGTCCACTCGTCTTTGTCCACTTGGCTCTTTCCTGGGATATGAAACGTGTACCGGAGTGGAGGTTCTTGTCAAGACAGCAGCCCTCAACTTTGGGGTCCCTGTGTCTGGTTGATTTTTTCATTTTCCCAAGGTCAACGCCCATGTGTGGAAGTGCCCTATGCTCTGTGGTTCTGTGTTTTCCATGGTTTGGGAAAGAGGATACACTTGTGAAGATTGGCTGTTGGCCATTGACATCCCGCCCATCAGCTTAACAAGGCTCCCTTGACTCCGTGGGCTGTCCTGCCTTTCTGGTTTTTAGACTTTTTTCGCCTGGCCCTTTTGCCCCGGGGGGGGGCGAGAGATTTCTTTGTAGTGCTGATTTGCTCTCCCAGGTTGCTTGGTTGGCCAAAAAGGGCGTATGCGTTTTTTCCTGAATATATTCAGGAAAAAACGCATACGCCCTTTTTGGCCAACCGCATCATTGTCCACGTTCTGGCGCTTTTCATGTGCTATCGGGGCCATTCCGATGTACCCGTTGACATCCGTTTCCTGCAGTTCTGCCTTGCGTTCAGCGCCTCTTCGTAGCCTGACCTCAATGTATTTTGGGGCGATAGTTATCGTTTAGAACTCTGCAGGTTTGGGAAGTGCAGTGCCCCTGAGCTCCATTTCCCAAGTCGCTTTTTTGTGAGTGGGACGCAACACGGCTGGATGGCTTCACGCCCTATAGTCGATCCGGGGTGGCAGGCTGAACCTCTGGTGAATTCTTCTTCGTGATGGGAAATGAGAGTGACATGTGCCCGACCAAACACCTCCAGCGAGTCTCTCATTGGTTCCCCCTCTTGCAGTTCATCCTGCGGACAAATTGCAGACGGTACGAAAGAGGCATGGAAAGGCGCCGAGTCTCCAAGTGGGGAGATTGTTAGTAAGGGGGCCTGAATGGAGAACACGAGCACCAGGAGATGAAAACTGAGGTGAGTTTCAGAAAGCTTTCCCGATCCCACGGTGTAGCATCCGCTGGTTTTCCAATGAGTGCTTTCGCTGTCGGAAGATTGCGTTGAACCTGGAGAGTTGGGACCCATGGAATGGGGAGCACGCAGGATTCCTTTCAAGGGTGTGCATTTGCTTGCCCAACCTCACCAATCGTCTCAGCCCCAAGAGTGTCCAGCCTTATGTCTTCTGCCGCTGGGGCTGTAGATGTGGTCAATCCTGGTTGCATGCCAGTCCCTGAACGCATTTTGGAAGAATTTCTCTCTGTTTTGCCCTGCTTGTTTCTTCTTTATGTTGGAAATGTATCCTCAGAATGGGTCTGAGCTGATTTTCCCTGCTGGTTTTAGGCCGCTTTACACACACTTGATGCACTTACACAGAGATATCAAGACTTAGCTTTTAAGATGCTTACTAGTCGGATAGATACTTGTGCGATGAACAGGGTCTGGTGAGTCCAGTTGATTGAGCAAGGAGTAGGTCGTGTCCATTCCATATTCGGTTTTCGGAAGGGTATCTGTGCTCATTTCAAACTCGAGTTTTATGCGTCACCCCACCTCACCTTTCCCCTGAAGCAGGCATAAGTGTGTTTTCTAAAAGCGTGACTCTGTTCTGTTTGGGGATTCAGTGCATGGGGAGCGATTTTTACATTCCCTCGATAAGTGATATCATAAGTTTCTTTTTTTGTGGGACTTATTTCACTGAGGATGATCGTACCTAAATCCACTCAGGATGCTGCTACCAGCCTCATGACGTGGATTTCATGGCTGAGTGACACTCCATTGGACCTACGTAGCACCACTTGTCCACTTGTCCACTTGTCTTTGTCCACTTGTCCACTCGTCTTTGTCCACTTGGCTCTTTCCTGGGATATGAAACGTGTACCGGAGTGGAGGTTCTTGTCAAGACAGCAGCCCTCAACTTTGGGGTCCCTGTGTCTGGTTGATTTTTTCATTTTCCCAAGGTCAACGCCCATGTGTGGAAGTGCCCTATGCTCTGTGGTTCTGTGTTTTCCATGGTTTGGGAAAGAGGATACACTTGTGAAGATTGGCTGTTGGCCATTGACATCCCGCCCATCAGCTTAACAAGGCTCCCTTGACTCCGTGGGCTGTCCTGCCTTTCTGGTTCTTAGACTTTTTTCGCCTGGCCCTTTTGCCCCGGGGGGGGGGGGGCGAGAGATTTCTTTGTAGTGCTGATTTGCTCTCCCAGGTTGCTTGGTTGGCCAAAAAGGGCGTATGCGTTTTTTCCTGAATATATTCAGGAAAAAACGCATACGCCCTTTTTGGCCAACCGCATCATTGTCCACGTTCTGGCGCTTTTCATGTGCTATCGGGGCCATTCCGATGTACCCGTTGACATCCGTTTCCTGCAGTTCTGCCTTGCGTTCAGCGCCTCTTCGTAGCCTGACCTCAATATATTTTGGGGCGATAGTTATCGTTTAGAACTCTGCAGGTTTGGGAAGTGCAGTGCCCCTGAGCTCCATTTCCCAAGTCGCTTTTTTGTGAGTGGTACGCAACACGGCTGGATGGCTTCACGGCCTATTGTCGATCCGGGGTGGCAGGCTGAACCGCTGGTGAATTCTTCTTCGTGATGGGAAATGAGAGTGACATGTGCCCGACCAAACACCTCCAGCGAGTCTCTCATTGGTTCCCCCTCTTGCAGTTCATCCTGCGGACAAATTGCAGACGGTACGAAAGAGGCATGGAAAGGCGCCGAGTCTCCAAGTGGGGAGATTGTTAGTAAGGGGGCCTGAATGGAGAACACGAGCACCAGGAGATGAAAACTGAGGTGAGTTTCAGAAAGCTTTCCCGATCCCTCGGTGTAGCAACCGCTGGGTTTCCAATGAGTGCTTTCGCTGTCGGAAGATTGCGTTGAACCTGGAGAGTTGGGACCCATGGAATGGGGAGCACGCAGGATTCCTTTCAAGGGTCTGCATTTGCTTTCCCAACCTCACCAATCGTCTCAGCCCCAAGAGTGTCCAGCCTTATGTCTTCTGCCGCTGGGGCTGTAGATGTGGTCAATCCTGGTTGCATGCCAGTCCCTGAACGCATTTTGGAAGAATTTCTCTCTGTTTTGCCCTGCTTGTTTCTTCTTTATGTTGGAAATGTATCCTCAGAATGGGTCTGAGCTGATTTTCCCTGCTGGTTTTAGGCCGCTTTACACACACTTGATGCACTTACACAGAGATATCAAGACTTAGCTTTTAAGATGCTTACTAGTCGGATAGATACTTGTGCGATGAACAGGGTCTGGTGAGTCCAGTTGATTGAGCAAGGAGTAGGTCGTGTCCATTCCATATTCGGTTTTCGGAAGGGTATCTGTGCTCATTTCAAACTCGAGTTTTATGCGTCACCCCACCTCACCTTTCCCCTGAAGCAGGCATAAGTGTGTTTTCTAAAAGCGTGACTCTGTTCTGTTTGGGGATTCAGTGTATGGGGAGCGATTTTTACATTCCCTCGATAAGTGATATCATAAGTTTCTTTTTTTGTGGGACTTATTTCACTGAGGATGATCGTACCTAAATCCACTCAGGATGCTGCTACCAGCCTCATGACGTGGATTTCATGGCTGAGTGACACTCCATTGGACCTACGTAGCACCACTTGTCCACTTGTCCACTTGTCTTTGTCCACTTGTCCACTCGTCTTTGTCCACTTGGCTCTTTCCTGGGATATGAAACGTGTACCGGAGTGGAGGTTCTTGTCAAGACAGCAGCCCTCAACTTTGGGGTCCCTGTGTCTGGTTGATTTTTTCATTTTCCCAAGGTCAACGCCCATGTGTGGAAGTGCCCTATGCTCTGTGGTTCTGTGTTTTACATGGTTTGGGAAAGAGGATACACTTGTGAAGATTGGCTGTTGGCCATTGACATCCCGCCCATCAGCTTAACAAGGCTCCCTAGACTCCGTGGGCTGTCCTGCCTTTCTGGTTTTTAGATTTTTTTCGCCTGGCCCTTTTGCCCCGGGGGGGGGGGCGAGAGATTTCTTTGTAGTGCTGATTTGCTCTCCCAGGTTGCTTGGTTGGCCAAAAAGGGCGGATGCGTTTTTTCCTGAATATATTCAGGAAAAAACGCATCCGCCCTTTTTGGCCAACCGCATCATTGTCCACGTTCTGGCGCTTTTCATGTGCTATCGGGGCCATTCCGATGTACCCGTTGACATCCGTTTCCTGCAGTTCTGCCTTGCGTTCAGCGCCTCTTCGTAGCCTGACCTCAATATATTTTGGGGCGATAGTTATCGTTTAGAACTCTGCAGGTTTGGGAAGTGCAGTGCCCCTGAGCTCCATTTCCCAAGTCGCTTTTTTGTGAGTGGGACGCAACACGGCTGGATGGCTTCACGGCCTATTGTCGATCCGGGGTGGCAGGCTGAACCGCTGGTGAATTCTTCTTCGTGATGGGAAATGAGAGTGACATGTGCCCGACCAAACACCTCCAGCGAGTCTCTCATTGGTTCCCCCTCTTGCAGTTCATCCTGCGGACAAATTGCAGACGGTACGAAAGAGGCATGGAAAGGCGCCGAGTCTCCAAGTGGGGAGATTGTTAGTAAGGGGGCCTGAATGGAGAACACGAGCACCAGGAGATGAAAACTGAGGTGAGTTTCAGAAAGCTTTCCCGATCCCACGGTGTAGCATCCGCTGGTTTTCCAATGAGTGCTTTCGCTGTCGGAAGATTGCGTTGAACCTGGAGAGTTGGGACCCATGGAATGGGGAGCACGCAGGATTCCTTTCAAGGGTCTGCATTTGCTTTCCCAACCTCACCAATCGTCTCAGCCCCAAGAGTGTCCAGCCTTATGTCTTCTGCCGCTGGGGCTGTAGATGTGGTCAATCCTGGTTGCATGCCAGTCCCTGAACGCATTTTGGAAGAATTTCTCTCTGTTTTGCCCTGCTTGTTTCTTCTTTATGTTGGAAATGTATCCTCAGAATGGGTCTGAGCTGATTTTCCCTGCTGGTTTTAGGCCGCTTTACACACACTTGATGCACTTACACAGAGATATCAAGACTTAGCTTTTAAGATGCTTACTAGTCGGATAGATACTTGTGCGATGAACAGGGTCTGGTGAGTCCAGTTGATTGAGCAAGGAGTAGGTCGTGTCCATTCCATATTCGGTTTTCGGAAGGGTATCTGTGCTCATTTCAAACTCGAGTTTTATGCGTCACCCCACCTCACCTTTCCCCTGAAGCAGGCATAAGTGTGTTTTCTAAAAGCGTGACTCTGTTCTGTTTGGGGATTCAGTGCATGGGGAGCGATTTTTACATTCCCTCGATAAGTGATATCATAAGTTTCTTTTTTTGTGGGACTTATTTCACTGAGGATGATAGTACCTAAATCCACTCAGGATGCTGCTACCAGCCTCATGACGTGGATTTCATGGCTGAGTGACACTCCATTGGACCTACGTAGCACCACTTGTCCACTTGTCCACTTGTCTTTGTCCACTTGTCCACTCGTCTTTGTCCACTTGGCTCTTTCCTGGGATATGAAACGTGTACCGGAGTGGAGGTTCTTGTCAAGACAGCAGCCCTCAACTTTGGGGTCCCTGTGTCTGGTTGATTTTTTCATTTTCCCAACGTCAACGCCCATGTGTGGAAGTGCCCTATGCTCTGTGGTTCTGTGTTTTACATGGTTTGGGAAAGAGGATACACTTGTGAAGATTGGCTGTTGGCCATTGACATCCCGCCCATCAGCTTAACAAGGCTCCCTTGACTCCGTGGGCTGTCCTGCCTTTCTGGTTCTTAGACTTTTTTCGCCTGGCGCTTTTGCCCCGGGGGGGGGGGGCGAGAGATTTCTTTGTAGTGCTGATTTGCTCTCCCAGGTTGCTTGGTTGGCCAAAAAGGGCGTATGCGTTTTTTCCTGAATATATTCAGGAAAAAACGCATACGCCCTTTTTGGCCAACCGCATCATTGTCCACGTTCTGGCGCTTTTCATGTGCTATCGGGGCCATTCCGATGTACCCGTTGACATCCGTTTCCTGCAGTTCTGCCTTGCGTTCAGCGCCTCTTCGTAGCCTGACCTCAATATATTTTGGGGCGATAGTTATCGTTTAGAACTCTGCAGGTTTGGGAAGTGCAGTGCCCCTGAGCTCCATTTCCCAAGTCGCTTTTTTGTGAGTGGGACGCAACACGGCTGGATGGCTTCACGCCCTATTGTCGATCCGGGGTGGCAGGCTGAACCGCTGGTGAATTCTTCTTCGTGATGGGAAATGAGAGTGACATGTGCCCGATCAAACACCTCCAGCGAGTCTCTCATTGGTTCCCCCTCTTGCAGTTCATCCTGCGGACAAATTGCAGACGGTACGAAAGAGGCATGGAAAGGCGCCGAGTCTCCAAGTGGGGAGATTGTTAGTAAGGGGGCCTGAATGGAGAACACGAGCACCAGGAGATGAAAACTGAGGTGAGTTTCAGAAAGCTTTCCCGATCCCACGGTGTAGCAACCGCTGGGTTTCCAATGAGTGCTTTCGCTGTCGGAAGATTGCGTTGAACCTGGAGAGTTGGGACCCATGGAATGGGGAGCACGCAGGATTCCTTTCAAGGGTCTGCATTTGCTTTCCCAACCTCACCAATCGTCTCAGCCCCAAGAGTGTCCAGCCTTATGTCTTCTGCCGCTGGGGCTGTAGATGTGGTCAATCCTGGTTGCATGCCAGTCCCTGAACGCATTTTGGAAGAATTTCTCTCTGTTTTGCCCTGCTTGTTTCTTCTTTATGTTGGAAATGTATCCTCAGAATGGGTCTGAGCTGATTTTCCCTGCTGGTTTTAGGCCGCTTTACACACACTTGATGCACTTACACAG
This sequence comes from Kogia breviceps, assembly GCF_026419965.1. NCBI lineage: Eukaryota > Metazoa > Chordata > Mammalia > Artiodactyla > Physeteridae > Kogia > Kogia breviceps. The sequence continues at coordinate 1,210,812 of NW_026711980.1, forward strand.
AGATATCAAGACTTAGCTTTTAAGATGCTTACTAGTCGGATAGATACTTGTGCGATGAACAGGGTCTGGTGAGTCCAGTTGATTGAGCAAGGAGTAGGTCGTGTCCATTCCATATTCGGTTTTCGGAAGGGTATCTGTGCTCATTTCAAACTCGAGTTTTATGCGTCACCCCACCTCACCTTTCCCCTGAAGCAGGCATAAGTGTGTTTTCTAAAAGCGTGACTCTGTTCTGTTTGGGGATTCAGTGCATGGGGAGCGATTTTACATTCCCTCGATAAGTGATATCATAAGTTTCTTTTTTTGTGGGACTTATTTCACTGAGGATGATCGTACCTAAATCCACTCAGGATGCTGCTACCAGCCTCATGACGTGGATTTCATGGCTGAGTGACACTCCATTGGACCTACGTAGCACCACTTGTCCACTTGTCCACTTGTCTTTGTCCACTTGTCCACTCGTCTTTGTCCACTTGGCTCTTTCCTGGGATATGAAACGTGTACCGGAGTGGAGGTTCTTGTCAAGACAGCAGCCCTCAACTTTGGGGTCCCTGTGTCTGGTTGATTTTTTCATTTTCCCAAGGTCAACGCCCATGTGTGGAAGTGCCCTATGCTCTGTGGTTCTGTGTTTTCCATGGTTTGGGAAAGAGGATACACTTGTGAAGATTGGCTGTTGGCCATTGACATCCCGCCCATCAGCTTAACAAGGCTCCCTAGACTCCGTGGGCTGTCCTGCCTTTCTGGTTTTTAGATTTTTTTCGCCTGGCCCTTTTGCCCCGGGGGGGGGGCGAGAGATTTCTTTGTAGTGCTGATTTGCTCTCCCAGGTTGCTTGGTTGGCCAAAAAGGGCGTATGCGTTTTTTCCTGAATATATTCAGGAAAAAACGCATACGCCCTTTTTGGCCAACCGCATCATTGTCCACGTTCTGGCGCTTTTCATGTGCTATCGGGGCCATTCCGATGTACCCGTTGACATCCGTTTCCTGCAGTTCTGCCTTGCGTTCAGCGCCTCTTCGTAGCCTGACCTCAATTTATTTTGGGGCGATAGTTATCGTTTAGAACTCTGCAGGTTTGGGAAGTGCAGTGCCCCTGAGCTCCATTTCCCAAGTCGCTTTTTTGTGAGTGGGACGCAACACGGCTGGATGGCTTCACGCCCTATTGTCGATCCGGGGTGGCAGGCTGAACCGCTGGTGAATTCTTCTTCGTGATGGGAAATGAGAGTGACATGTGCCCGACCAAACACCTCCAGCGAGTCTCTCATTGGTTCCCCCTCTTGCAGTTCATCCTGCGGACAAATTGCAGACGGTACGAAAGAGGCATGGAAAGGCGCCGAGTCTCCAAGTGGGGAGATTGTTAGTAAGGGGGCCTGAATGGAGAACACGAGCACCAGGAGATGAAAACTGAGGTGAGTTTCAGAAAGCTTTCCCGATCCCACGGTGTAGCATCCGCTGGGTTTCCAATGAGTGCTTTCGCTGTCGGAAGATTGCGTTGAACCTGGAGAGTTGGGACCCATGGAATGGGGAGCACGCAGGATTCCTTTCAAGGGTCTGCATTTGCTTTCCCAACCTCACCAATCGTCTCAGCCCCAAGAGTGTCCAGCCTTATGTCTTCTGCCGCTGGGGCTGTAGATGTGGTCAATCCTGGTTGCATGCCAGTCCCTGAACGCATTTTGGAAGAATTTCTCTCTGTTTTGCCCTGCTTGTTTCTTCTTTATGTTGGAAATGTATCCTCAGAATGGGTCTGAGCTGATTTTCCCTGCTGGTTTTAGGCCGCTTTACACACACTTGATGCACTTACACAGAGATATCAAGACTTAGCTTTTAAGATGCTTACTAGTCGGATAGATACTTGTGCGATGAACAGGGTCTGGTGAGTCCAGTTGATTGAGCAAGGAGTAGGTCGTGTCCATTCCATATTCGGTTTTCGGAAGGGTATCTGTGCTCATTTCAAACTCGAGTTTTATGCGTCACCCCACCTCACCTTTCCCCTGAAGCAGGCATAAGTGTGTTTTCTAAAAGCGTGACTCTGTTCTGTTTGGGGATTCAGTGCATGGGGAGCGATTTTTACATTCCCTCGATAAGTGATATCATAAGTTTCTTTTTTTGTGGGACTTATTTCACTGAGGATGATCGTACCTAAATCCACTCAGGATGCTGCTACCAGCCTCATGACGTGGATTTCATGGCTGAGTGACACTCCATTGGACCTACGTAGCACCACTTGTCCACTTGTCCACTTGTCTTTGTCCACTTGTCCACTCGTCTTTGTCCACTTGGCTCTTTCCTGGGATATGAAACGTGTACCGGAGTGGAGGTTCTTGTCAAGACAGCAGCCCTCAACTTTGGGGTCCCTGTGTCTGGTTGATTTTTTCATTTTCCCAAGGTCAACGCCCATGTGTGGAAGTGCCCTATGCTCTGTGGTTCTGTGTTTTCCATGGTTTGGGAAAGAGGATACACTTGTGAAGATTGGCTGTTGGCCATTGACATCCCGCCCATCAGCTTAACAAGGCTCCCTTGACTCCGTGGGCTGTCCTGCCTTTCTGGTTTTTAGACTTTTTTCGCCTGGCCCTTTTGCCCCGGGGGGGGGCGAGAGATTTCTTTGTAGTGCTGATTTGCTCTCCCAGGTTGCTTGGTTGGCCAAAAAGGGCGTATGCGTTTTTTCCTGAATATATTCAGGAAAAAACGCATACGCCCTTTTTGGCCAACCGCATCATTGTCCACGTTCTGGCGCTTTTCATGTGCTATCGGGGCCATTCCGATGTACCCGTTGACATCCGTTTCCTGCAGTTCTGCCTTGCGTTCAGCGCCTCTTCGTAGCCTGACCTCAATGTATTTTGGGGCGATAGTTATCGTTTAGAACTCTGCAGGTTTGGGAAGTGCAGTGCCCCTGAGCTCCATTTCCCAAGTCGCTTTTTTGTGAGTGGGACGCAACACGGCTGGATGGCTTCACGCCCTATAGTCGATCCGGGGTGGCAGGCTGAACCTCTGGTGAATTCTTCTTCGTGATGGGAAATGAGAGTGACATGTGCCCGACCAAACACCTCCAGCGAGTCTCTCATTGGTTCCCCCTCTTGCAGTTCATCCTGCGGACAAATTGCAGACGGTACGAAAGAGGCATGGAAAGGCGCCGAGTCTCCAAGTGGGGAGATTGTTAGTAAGGGGGCCTGAATGGAGAACACGAGCACCAGGAGATGAAAACTGAGGTGAGTTTCAGAAAGCTTTCCCGATCCCACGGTGTAGCATCCGCTGGTTTTCCAATGAGTGCTTTCGCTGTCGGAAGATTGCGTTGAACCTGGAGAGTTGGGACCCATGGAATGGGGAGCACGCAGGATTCCTTTCAAGGGTGTGCATTTGCTTGCCCAACCTCACCAATCGTCTCAGCCCCAAGAGTGTCCAGCCTTATGTCTTCTGCCGCTGGGGCTGTAGATGTGGTCAATCCTGGTTGCATGCCAGTCCCTGAACGCATTTTGGAAGAATTTCTCTCTGTTTTGCCCTGCTTGTTTCTTCTTTATGTTGGAAATGTATCCTCAGAATGGGTCTGAGCTGATTTTCCCTGCTGGTTTTAGGCCGCTTTACACACACTTGATGCACTTACACAGAGATATCAAGACTTAGCTTTTAAGATGCTTACTAGTCGGATAGATACTTGTGCGATGAACAGGGTCTGGTGAGTCCAGTTGATTGAGCAAGGAGTAGGTCGTGTCCATTCCATATTCGGTTTTCGGAAGGGTATCTGTGCTCATTTCAAACTCGAGTTTTATGCGTCACCCCACCTCACCTTTCCCCTGAAGCAGGCATAAGTGTGTTTTCTAAAAGCGTGACTCTGTTCTGTTTGGGGATTCAGTGCATGGGGAGCGATTTTTACATTCCCTCGATAAGTGATATCATAAGTTTCTTTTTTTGTGGGACTTATTTCACTGAGGATGATCGTACCTAAATCCACTCAGGATGCTGCTACCAGCCTCATGACGTGGATTTCATGGCTGAGTGACACTCCATTGGACCTACGTAGCACCACTTGTCCACTTGTCCACTTGTCTTTGTCCACTTGTCCACTCGTCTTTGTCCACTTGGCTCTTTCCTGGGATATGAAACGTGTACCGGAGTGGAGGTTCTTGTCAAGACAGCAGCCCTCAACTTTGGGGTCCCTGTGTCTGGTTGATTTTTTCATTTTCCCAAGGTCAACGCCCATGTGTGGAAGTGCCCTATGCTCTGTGGTTCTGTGTTTTCCATGGTTTGGGAAAGAGGATACACTTGTGAAGATTGGCTGTTGGCCATTGACATCCCGCCCATCAGCTTAACAAGGCTCCCTTGACTCCGTGGGCTGTCCTGCCTTTCTGGTTCTTAGACTTTTTTCGCCTGGCCCTTTTGCCCCGGGGGGGGGGGGCGAGAGATTTCTTTGTAGTGCTGATTTGCTCTCCCAGGTTGCTTGGTTGGCCAAAAAGGGCGTATGCGTTTTTTCCTGAATATATTCAGGAAAAAACGCATACGCCCTTTTTGGCCAACCGCATCATTGTCCACGTTCTGGCGCTTTTCATGTGCTATCGGGGCCATTCCGATGTACCCGTTGACATCCGTTTCCTGCAGTTCTGCCTTGCGTTCAGCGCCTCTTCGTAGCCTGACCTCAATATATTTTGGGGCGATAGTTATCGTTTAGAACTCTGCAGGTTTGGGAAGTGCAGTGCCCCTGAGCTCCATTTCCCAAGTCGCTTTTTTGTGAGTGGTACGCAACACGGCTGGATGGCTTCACGGCCTATTGTCGATCCGGGGTGGCAGGCTGAACCGCTGGTGAATTCTTCTTCGTGATGGGAAATGAGAGTGACATGTGCCCGACCAAACACCTCCAGCGAGTCTCTCATTGGTTCCCCCTCTTGCAGTTCATCCTGCGGACAAATTGCAGACGGTACGAAAGAGGCATGGAAAGGCGCCGAGTCTCCAAGTGGGGAGATTGTTAGTAAGGGGGCCTGAATGGAGAACACGAGCACCAGGAGATGAAAACTGAGGTGAGTTTCAGAAAGCTTTCCCGATCCCTCGGTGTAGCAACCGCTGGGTTTCCAATGAGTGCTTTCGCTGTCGGAAGATTGCGTTGAACCTGGAGAGTTGGGACCCATGGAATGGGGAGCACGCAGGATTCCTTTCAAGGGTCTGCATTTGCTTTCCCAACCTCACCAATCGTCTCAGCCCCAAGAGTGTCCAGCCTTATGTCTTCTGCCGCTGGGGCTGTAGATGTGGTCAATCCTGGTTGCATGCCAGTCCCTGAACGCATTTTGGAAGAATTTCTCTCTGTTTTGCCCTGCTTGTTTCTTCTTTATGTTGGAAATGTATCCTCAGAATGGGTCTGAGCTGATTTTCCCTGCTGGTTTTAGGCCGCTTTACACACACTTGATGCACTTACACAGAGATATCAAGACTTAGCTTTTAAGATGCTTACTAGTCGGATAGATACTTGTGCGATGAACAGGGTCTGGTGAGTCCAGTTGATTGAGCAAGGAGTAGGTCGTGTCCATTCCATATTCGGTTTTCGGAAGGGTATCTGTGCTCATTTCAAACTCGAGTTTTATGCGTCACCCCACCTCACCTTTCCCCTGAAGCAGGCATAAGTGTGTTTTCTAAAAGCGTGACTCTGTTCTGTTTGGGGATTCAGTGTATGGGGAGCGATTTTTACATTCCCTCGATAAGTGATATCATAAGTTTCTTTTTTTGTGGGACTTATTTCACTGAGGATGATCGTACCTAAATCCACTCAGGATGCTGCTACCAGCCTCATGACGTGGATTTCATGGCTGAGTGACACTCCATTGGACCTACGTAGCACCACTTGTCCACTTGTCCACTTGTCTTTGTCCACTTGTCCACTCGTCTTTGTCCACTTGGCTCTTTCCTGGGATATGAAACGTGTACCGGAGTGGAGGTTCTTGTCAAGACAGCAGCCCTCAACTTTGGGGTCCCTGTGTCTGGTTGATTTTTTCATTTTCCCAAGGTCAACGCCCATGTGTGGAAGTGCCCTATGCTCTGTGGTTCTGTGTTTTACATGGTTTGGGAAAGAGGATACACTTGTGAAGATTGGCTGTTGGCCATTGACATCCCGCCCATCAGCTTAACAAGGCTCCCTAGACTCCGTGGGCTGTCCTGCCTTTCTGGTTTTTAGATTTTTTTCGCCTGGCCCTTTTGCCCCGGGGGGGGGGGCGAGAGATTTCTTTGTAGTGCTGATTTGCTCTCCCAGGTTGCTTGGTTGGCCAAAAAGGGCGGATGCGTTTTTTCCTGAATATATTCAGGAAAAAACGCATACGCCCTTTTTGGCCAACCGCATCATTGTCCACGTTCTGGCGCTTTTCATGTGCTATCGGGGCCATTCCGATGTAGCCGTTGACATCCGTTTCCTGCAGTTCTGCCTTGCGTTCAGCGCCTCTTCGTAGCCTGACCTCAATATATTTTGGGGCGATAGTTATCGTTTAGAACTCTGCAGGTTTGGGAAGTGCAGTGCCCCTGAGCTCCATTTCCCAAGTCGCTTTTTTGTGAGTGGGACGCAACACGGCTGGATGGCTTCACGGCCTATTGTCGATCCGGGGTGGCAGGCTGAACCGCTGGTGAATTCTTCTTCGTGATGGGAAATGAGAGTGACATGTGCCCGACCAAACACCTCCAGCGAGTCTCTCATTGGTTCCCCCTCTTGCAGTTCATCCTGCGGACAAATTGCAGACGGTACGAAAGAGGCATGGAAAGGCGCCGAGTCTCCAAGTGGGGAGATTGTTAGTAAGGGGGCCTGAATGGAGAACACGAGCACCAGGAGATGAAAACTGAGGTGAGTTTCAGAAAGCTTTCCCGATCCCACGGTGTAGCATCCGCTGGTTTTCCAATGAGTGCTTTCGCTGTCGGAAGATTGCGTTGAACCTGGAGAGTTGGGACCCATGGAATGGGGAGCACGCAGGATTCCTTTCAAGGGTCTGCATTTGCTTTCCCAACCTCACCAATCGTCTCAGCCCCAAGAGTGTCCAGCCTTATGTCTTCTGCCGCTGGGGCTGTAGATGTGGTCAATCCTGGTTGCATGCCAGTCCCTGAACGCATTTTGGAAGAATTTCTCTCTGTTTTGCCCTGCTTGTTTCTTCTTTATGTTGGAAATGTATCCTCAGAATGGGTCTGAGCTGATTTTCCCTGCTGGTTTTAGGCCGCTTTACACACACTTGATGCACTTACACAGAGATATCAAGACTTAGCTTTTAAGATGCTTACTAGTCGGATAGATACTTGTGCGATGAACAGGGTCTGGTGAGTCCAGTTGATTGAGCAAGGAGTAGGTCGTGTCCATTCCATATTCGGTTTTCGGAAGGGTATCTGTGCTCATTTCAAACTCGAGTTTTATGCGTCACCCCACCTCACCTTTCCCCTGAAGCAGGCATAAGTGTGTTTTCTAAAAGCGTGACTCTGTTCTGTTTGGGGATTCAGTGCATGGGGAGCGATTTTTACATTCCCTCGATAAGTGATATCATAAGTTTCTTTTTTTGTGGGACTTATTTCACTGAGGATGATAGTACCTAAATCCACTCAGGATGCTGCTACCAGCCTCATGACGTGGATTTCATGGCTGAGTGACACTCCATTGGACCTACGTAGCACCACTTGTCCACTTGTCCACTTGTCTTTGTCCACTTGTCCACTCGTCTTTGTCCACTTGGCTCTTTCCTGGGATATGAAACGTGTACCGGAGTGGAGGTTCTTGTCAAGACAGCAGCCCTCAACTTTGGGGTCCCTGTGTCTGGTTGATTTTTTCATTTTCCCAACGTCAACGCCCATGTGTGGAAGTGCCCTATGCTCTGTGGTTCTGTGTTTTACATGGTTTGGGAAAGAGGATACACTTGTGAAGATTGGCTGTTGGCCATTGACATCCCGCCCATCAGCTTAACAAGGCTCCCTTGACTCCGTGGGCTGTCCTGCCTTTCTGGTTCTTAGACTTTTTTCGCCTGGCGCTTTTGCCCCGGGGGGGGGGGGCGAGAGATTTCTTTGTAGTGCTGATTTGCTCTCCCAGGTTGCTTGGTTGGCCAAAAAGGGCGTATGCGTTTTTTCCTGAATATATTCAGGAAAAAACGCATACGCCCTTTTTGGCCAACCGCATCATTGTCCACGTTCTGGCGCTTTTCATGTGCTATCGGGGCCATTCCGATGTACCCGTTGACATCCGTTTCCTGCAGTTCTGCCTTGCGTTCAGCGCCTCTTCGTAGCCTGACCTCAATATATTTTGGGGCGATAGTTATCGTTTAGAACTCTGCAGGTTTGGGAAGTGCAGTGCCCCTGAGCTCCATTTCCCAAGTCGCTTTTTTGTGAGTGGGACGCAACACGGCTGGATGGCTTCACGCCCTATTGTCGATCCGGGGTGGCAGGCTGAACCGCTGGTGAATTCTTCTTCGTGATGGGAAATGAGAGTGACATGTGCCCGATCAAACACCTCCAGCGAGTCTCTCATTGGTTCCCCCTCTTGCAGTTCATCCTGCGGACAAATTGCAGACGGTACGAAAGAGGCATGGAAAGGCGCCGAGTCTCCAAGTGGGGAGATTGTTAGTAAGGGGGCCTGAATGGAGAACACGAGCACCAGGAGATGAAAACTGAGGTGAGTTTCAGAAAGCTTTCCCGATCCCACGGTGTAGCAACCGCTGGGTTTCCAATGAGTGCTTTCGCTGTCGGAAGATTGCGTTGAACCTGGAGAGTTGGGACCCATGGAATGGGGAGCACGCAGGATTCCTTTCAAGGGTCTGCATTTGCTTTCCCAACCTCACCAATCGTCTCAGCCCCAAGAGTGTCCAGCCTTATGTCTTCTGCCGCTGGGGCTGTAGATGTGGTCAATCCTGGTTGCATGCCAGTCCCTGAACGCATTTTGGAAGAATTTCTCTCTGTTTTGCCCTGCTTGTTTCTTCTTTATGTTGGAAATGTATCCTCAGAATGGGTCTGAGCTGATTTTCCCTGCTGGTTTTAGGCCGCTTTACACACACTTGATGCACTTACACAGAGATATCAAGACTTAGCTTTTAAGATGCTTACTAGTCGGATAGATACTTGTGCGATGAACAGGGTCTGGTGAGTCCAGTTGATTGAGCAAGGAGTAGGTCGTGTCCATTCCATATTCGGTTTTCGGAAGGGTATCTGTGCTCATTTCAAACTCGAGTTTTATGCGTCACCCCACCTCACCTTTCCCCTGAAGCAGGCATAAGTGTGTTTTCTAAAAGCGTGACTCTGTTCTGTTTGGGGATTCAGTGCATGGGGAGCGATTTTACATTCCCTCGATAAGTGATATCATAAGTTTCTTTTTTTGTGGGACTTATTTCACTGAGGATGATCGTACCTAAATCCACTCAGGATGCTGCTACCAGCCTCATGACGTGGATTTCATGGCTGAGTGACACTCCATTGGACCTACGTAGCACCACTTGTCCACTTGTCCACTTGTCTTTGTGCACTTGTCCACTTGGCTCTTTCCTGGGATATGAAACGTGTACCGGAGTGGAGGTTCTTGTCAAGACAGCAGCCCTCAACTTTGGGGTCCCTGTGTCTGGTTGATTTTTTCATTTTCCCAAGGTCAACGCCCATGTGTGGAAGTGCCCTATGCTCTGTGGTTCTGTGTTTTACATGGTTTGGGAAAGAGGATACACATGTGAAGATTGGCTGTTGGCCATTGACATCCCGCCCATCAGCTTAACAAGGCTCCCTAGACTCCGTGGGCTGTCCTGCCTTTCTGGTTTTTAGATTTTTTTCGCCTGGCCCTTTTGCCCCGGGGGGGGGGCGAGAGATTTCTTTGTAGTGCTGATTTGCTCTCCCAGGTTGCTTGGTTGGCCAAAAAGGGCGTATGCGTTTTTTCCTGAATATATTCAGGAAAAAACGCATACGCCCTTTTTGGCCAACCGCATCATTGTCCACGTTCTGGCGCTTTTCATGTGCTATCGGGGCCATTCCGATGTACCCGTTGACATCCGTTTCCTGCAGTTCTGCCTTGCGTTCAGCGCCTCTTCGTAGCCTGACCTCAATTTATTTTGGGGCGATAGTTATCGTTTAGAACTCTGCAGGTTTGGGAAGTGCAGTGCCCCTGAGCTCCATTTCCCAAGTCGCTTTTTTGTGAGTGGGACGCAACACGGCTGGATGGCTTCACGCCCTATTGTCGATCCGGGGTGGCAGGCTGAACCGCTGGTGAATTCTTCTTCGTGATGGGAAATGAGAGTGACATGTGCCCGACCAAACACCTCCAGCGAGTCTCTCATTGGTTCCCCCTCTTGCAGTTCATCCTGCGGACAAATTGCAGACGGTACGAAAGAGGCATGGAAAGGCGCCGAGTCTCCAAGTGGGGAGATTGTTAGTAAGGGGGCCTGAATGGAGAACACGAGCACCAGGAGATGAAAACTGAGGTGAGTTTCAGAAAGCTTTCCCGATCCCACGGTGTAGCATCCGCTGGGTTTCCAATGAGTGCTTTCGCTGTCGGAAGATTGCGTTGAACCTGGAGAGTTGGGACCCATGGAATGGGGAGCACGCAGGATTCCTTTCAAGGGTCTGCATTTGCTTTCCCAACCTCACCAATCGTCTCAGCCCCAAGAGTGTCCAGCCTTATGTCTTCTGCCGCTGGGGCTGTAGATGTGGTCAATCCTGGTTGCATGCCAGTCCCTGAACGCATTTTGGAAGAATTTCTCTCTGTTTTGCCCTGCTTGTTTCTTCTTTATGTTGGAAATGTATCCTCAGAATGGGTCTGAGCTGATTTTCCCTGCTGGTTTTAGGCCGCTTTACACACACTTGATGCACTTACACAGAGATATCAAGACTTAGCTTTTAAGATGCTTACTAGTCGGATAGATACTTGTGCGATGAACAGGGTCTGGTGAGTCCAGTTGATTGAGCAAGGAGTAGGTCGTGTCCATTCCATATTCGGTTTTCGGAAGGGTATCTGTGCTCATTTCAAACTCGAGTTTTATGCGTCACCCCACCTCACCTTTCCCCTGAAGCAGGCATAAGTGTGTTTTCTAAAAGCGTGACTCTGTTCTGTTTGGGGATTCAGTGCATGGGGAGCGATTTTTACATTCCCTCGATAAGTGATATCATAAGTTTCTTTTTTTGTGGGACTTATTTCACTGAGGATGATCGTACCTAAATCCACTCAGGATGCTGCTACCAGCCTCATGACGTGGATTTCATGGCTGAGTGACACTCCATTGGACCTACGTAGCACCACTTGTCCACTTGTCCACTTGTCTTTGTCCACTTGTCCACTCGTCTTTGTCCACTTGGCTCTTTCCTGGGATATGAAACGTGTACCGGAGTGGAGGTTCTTGTCAAGACAGCAGCCCTCAACTTTGGGGTCCCTGTGTCTGGTTGATTTTTTCATTTTCCCAAGGTCAACGCCCATGTGTGGAAGTGCCCTATGCTCTGTGGTTCTGTGTTTTACATGGTTTGGGAAAGAGGATACACTTGTGAAGATTGGCTGTTGGCCATTGACATCCCGCCCATCAGCTTAACAAGGCTCCCTTGACTCCGTGGGCTGTCCTGCCTTTCTGGTTTTTAGACTTTTTTCGCCTGGCCCTTTTGCCCCGGGGGGGGGCGAGAGATTTCTTTGTAGTGCTGATTTGCTCTCCCAGGTTGCTTGGTTGGCCAAAAAGGGCGTATGCGTTTTTTCCTGAATATATTCAGGAAAAAACGCATACGCCCTTTTTGGCCAACCGCATCATTGTCCACGTTCTGGCGCTTTTCATGTGCTATCGGGGCCATTCCGATGTACCCGTTGACATCCGTTTCCTGCAGTTCTGCCTTGCGTTCAGCGCCTCTTCGTAGCCTGACCTCAATGTATTTTGGGGCGATAGTTATCGTTTAGAACTCTGCAGGTTTGGGAAGTGCAGTGCCCCTGAGCTCCATTTCCCAAGTCGCTTTTTTGTGAGTGGGACGCAACACGGCTGGATGGCTTCACGGCCTATTGTCGATCCGGGGTGGCAGGCTGAACCGCTGGTGAATTCTTCTTCGTGATGGGAAATGAGAGTGACATGTGCCCGACCAAACACCTCCAGCGAGTCTCTCATTGGTTCCCCCTCTTGCAGTTCATCCTGCGGACAAATTGCAGACGGTACGAAAGAGGCATGGAAAGGCGCCGAGTCTCCAAGTGGGGAGATTGTTAGTAAGGGGGCCTGAATGGAGAACACGAGCACCAGGAGATGAAAACTGAGGTGAGTTTCAGAAAGCTTTCCCGATCCCTCGGTGTAGCAACCGCTGGGTTTCCAATGAGTGCTTTCGCTGTCGGAAGATTGCGTTGAACCTGGAGAGTTGGGACCCATGGAATGGGGAGCACGCAGGATTCCTTTCAAGGGTCTGCATTTGCTTTCCCAACCTCACCAATCGTCTCAGCCCCAAGAGTGTCCAGCCTTATGTCTTCTGCCGCTGGGGCTGTAGATGTGGTCAATCCTGGTTGCATGCCAGTCCCTGAACGCATTTTGGAAGAATTTCTCTCTGTTTTGCCCTGCTTGTTTCTTCTTTATGTTGGAAATGTATCCTCAGAATGGGTCTGAGCTGATTTTCCCTGCTGGTTTTAGGCCGCTTTACACACACTTGATGCACTTACACAGAGATATCAAGACTTAGCTTTTAAGATGCTTACTAGTCGGATAGATACTTGTGCGATGAACAGGGTCTGGTGAGTCCAGTTGATTGAGCAAGGAGTAGGTCGTGTCCATTCCATATTCGGTTTTCGGAAGGGTATCTGTGCTCATTTCAAACTCGAGTTTTATGCGTCACCCCACCTCACCTTTCCCCTGAAGCAGGCATAAGTGTGTTTTCTAAAAGCGTGACTCTGTTCTGTTTGGGGATTCAGTGCATGGGGAGCGATTTTTACATTCCCTCGATAAGTGATATCATAAGTTTCTTTTTTTGTGGGACTTATTTCACTGAGGATGATCGTACCTAAATCCACTCAGGATGCTGCTACCAGCCTCATGACGTGGATTTCATGGCTGAGTGACACTCCATTGGACCTACGTAGCACCACTTGTCCACTTGTCCACTTGTCTTTGTCCACTTGTCCACTCGTCTTTGTCCACTTGGCTCTTTCCTGGGATATGAAACGTGTACCGGAGTGGAGGTTCTTGTCAAGACAGCAGCCCTCAACTTTGGGGTCCCTGTGTCTGGTTGATTTTTTCATTTTCCCAAGGTCAACGCCCATGTGTGGAAGTGCCCTATGCTCTGTGGTTCTGTGTTTTACATGGTTTGGGAAAGAGGATACACTTGTGAAGATTGGCTGTTGGCCATTGACATCCCGCCCATCAGCTTAACAAGGCTCCCTAGACTCCGTGGGCTGTCCTGCCTTTCTGGTTTTTAGATTTTTTTCGCCTGGCCCTTTTGCCCCGGGGGGGGGGGCGAGAGATTTCTTTGTAGTGCTGATTTGCTCTCCCAGGTTGCTTGGTTGGCCAAAAAGGGCGTATGCGTTTTTTCCTGAATATATTCAGGAAAAAACGCATACGCCCTTTTTGGCCAACCGCATCATTGTCCACGTTCTGGCGCTTTTCATGTGCTATCGGGGCCATTCCGATGTACCCGTTGACATCCGTTTCCTGCAGTTCTGCCTTGCGTTCAGCGCCTCTTCGTAGCCTGACCTCAATATATTTTGGGGCGATAGTTATCGTTTAGAACTCTGCAGGTTTGGGAAGTGCAGTGCCCCTGAGCTCCATTTCCCAAGTCGCTTTTTTGTGAGTGGGACGCAACACGGCTGGATGGCTTCACGCCCTATTGTCGATCCGGGGTGGCAGGCTGAACCGCTGGTGAATTCTTCTTCGTGATGGGAAATGAGAGTGACATGTGCCCGACCAAACACCTCCAGCGAGTCTCTCATTGGTTCCCCCTCTTGCAGTTCATCCTGCGGACAAATTGCAGACGGTACGAAAGAGGCATGGAAAGGCGCCGAGTCTCCAAGTGGGGAGATTGTTAGTAAGGGGGCCTGAATGGAGAACACGAGCACCAGGAGATGAAAACTGAGGTGAGTTTCAGAAAGCTTTCCCGATCCCACGGTGTAGCATCCGCTGGTTTTCCAATGAGTGCTTTCGCTGTCGGAAGATTGCGTTGAACCTGGAGAGTTGGGACCCATGGAATGGGGAGCACGCAGGATTCCTTTCAAGGGTCTGCATTTGCTTTCCCAACCTCACCAATCGTCTCAGCCCCAAGAGTGTCCAGCCTTATGTCTTCTGCCGCTGGGGCTGTAGATGTGGTCAATCCTGGTTGCATGCCAGTCCCTGAACGCATTTTGGAAGAATTTCTCTCTGTTTTGCCCTGCTTGTTTCTTCTTTATGTTGGAAATGTATCCTCAGAATGGGTCTGAGCTGATTTTCCCTGCTGGTTTTAGGCCGCTTTACACACACTTGATGCACTTACACAGAGATATCAAGACTTAGCTTTTAAGATGCTTACTAGTCGGATAGATACTTGTGCGATGAACAGGGTCTGGTGAGTCCAGTTGATTGAGCAAGGAGTAGGTCGTGTCCATTCCATATTCGGTTTTCGGAAGGGTATCTGTGCTCATTTCAAACTCGAGTTTTATGCGTCACCCCACCTCACCTTTCCCCTGAAGCAGGCATAAGTGTGTTTTCTAAAAGCGTGACTCTGTTCTGTTTGGGGATTCAGTGCATGGGGAGCGATTTTTACATTCCCTCGATAAGTGATATCATAAGTTTCTTTTTTTGTGGGACTTATTTCACTGAGGATGATAGTACCTAAATCCACTCAGGATGCTGCTACCAGCCTCATGACGTGGATTTCATGGCTGAGTGACACTCCATTGGACCTACGTAGCACCACTTGTCCACTTGTCCACTTGTCTTTGTCCACTTGTCCACTCGTCTTTGTCCACTTGGCTCTTTCCTGGGATATGAAACGTGTACCGGAGTGGAGGTTCTTGTCAAGACAGCAGCCCTCAACTTTGGGGTCCCTGTGTCTGGTTGATTTTTTCATTTTCCCAACGTCAACGCCCATGTGTGGAAGTGCCCTATGCTCTGTGGTTCTGTGTTTTACATGGTTTGGGAAAGAGGATACACTTGTGAAGATTGGCTGTTGGCCATTGACATCCCGCCCATCAGCTTAACAAGGCTCCCTTGACTCCGTGGGCTGTCCTGCCTTTCTGGTTCTTAGACTTTTTTCGCCTGGCGCTTTTGCCCCGGGGGGGGGGGCGAGAGATTTCTTTGTAGTGCTGATTTGCTCTCCCAGGTTGCTTGGTTGGCCAAAAAGGGCGTATGCGTTTTTTCCTGAATATATTCAGGAAAAAACGCATACGCCCTTTTTGGCCAACCGCATCATTGTCCACGTTCTGGCGCTTTTCATGTGCTATCGGGGCCATTCCGATGTACCCGTTGACATCCGTTTCCTGCAGTTCTGCCTTGCGTTCAGCGCCTCTTCGTAGCCTGACCTCAATATATTTTGGGGCGATAGTTATCGTTTAGAACTCGGCAGGTTTGGGAAGTGCAGTGCCCCTGAGCTCCATTTCCCAAGTCGCTTTTTTGTGAGTGGGACGCAACACGGCTGGATGGCTTCACGCCCTATTGTCGATCCGGGGTGGCAGGCTGAACCGCTGGTGAATTCTTCTTCGTGATGGGAAATGAGAGTGACATGTGCCCGACCAAACACCTCCAGCGGGTCTCTCATTGGTTCCCCCTCTTGCAGTTCATCCTGCGGACAAATTGCAGACGGTACGAAAGAGGCATGGAAAGGCGCCGAGTCTCCAAGTGGGGAGATTGTTAGTAAGGGGGCCTGAATGGAGAACACGAGCACCAGGAGATGAAAACTGAGGTGAGTTTCAGAAAGCTTTCCCGATCCCACGGTGTAGCAACCGCTGGGTTTCCAATGAGTGCTTTCGCTGTCGGAAGATTGCGTTGAACCTGGAGAGTTGGGACCCATGGAATGGGGAGCACGCAGGATTCCTTTCAAGGGTCTGCATTTGCTTTCCCAACCTCACCAATCGTCTCAGCCCCAAGAGTGTCCAGCCTTATGTCTTCTGCCGCTGGGGCTGTAGATGTGGTCAATCCTGGTTGCATGCCAGTCCCTGAACGCATTTTGGAAGAATTTCTCTCTGTTTTGCCCTGCTTGTTTCTTCTTTATGTTGGAAATGTATCCTCAGAATGGGTCTGAGCTGATTTTCCCTGCTGGTTTTAGGCCGCTTTACACACACTTGATGCACTTACACAGAGATATCAAGACTTAGCTTTTAAGATGCTTACTAGTCGGATAGATACTTGTGCGATGAACAGGGTCTGGTGAGTCCAGTTGATTGAGCAAGGAGTAGGTCGTGTCCATTCCATATTCGGTTTTCGGAAGGGTATCTGTGCTCATTTCAAACTCGAGTTTTATGCGTCACCCCACCTCACCTTTCCCCTGAAGCAGGCATAAGTGTGTTTTCTAAAAGCGTGACTCTGTTCTGTTTGGGGATTCAGTGCATGGGGAGCGATTTTTACATTCCCTCGATAAGTGATATCATAAGTTTCTTTTTTTGTGGGACTTATTTCACTGAGGATGATCGTACCTAAATCCACTCAGGATGCTGCTACCAGCCTCATGACGTGGATTTCATGGCTGAGTGACACTCCATTGGACCTACGTAGCACCACTTGTCCACTTGTCCACTTGTCTTTGTGCACTTGTCCACTTGGCTCTTTCCTGGGATATGAAACGTGTACCGGAGTGGAGGTTCTTGTCAAGACAGCAGCCCTCAACTTTGGGGTCCCTGTGTCTGGTTGATTTTTTCATTTTCCCAAGGTCAACGCCCATGTGTGGAAGTGCCCTATGCTCTGTGGTTCTGTGTTTTACATGGTTTGGGAAAGAGGATACACTTGTGAAGATTGGCTGTTGGCCATTGACATCCCGCCCATCAGCTTAACAAGGCTCCCTAGACTCCGTGGGCTGTCCTGCCTTTCTGGTTTTTAGACTTTTTTCGCCTGGCCCTTTTGCCCCGGGGGGGGGCGAGAGATTTCTTTGTAGTGCTGATTTGCTCTCCCAGGTTGCTTGGTTGGCCAAAAAGGGCGTATGCGTTTTTTCCTGAATATATTCAGGAAAAAACGCATACGCCCTTTTTGGCCAACCGCATCATTGTCCACGTTCTGGCGCTTTTCATGTGCTATCGGGGCCATTCCGATGTACCCGTTGACATCCGTTTCCTGCAGTTCTGCCTTGCGTTCAGCGCCTCTTCGTAGCCTGACCTCAATATATTTTGGGGCGATAGTTATCGTTTAGAACTCTGCAGGTTTGGGAAGTGCAGTGCCCCTGAGCTCCATTTCCCAAGTCGCTTTTTTGTGAGTGGGACGCAACACGGCTGGATGGCTTCATGCCCTATTGTCGATCCGGGGTGGCAGGCTGAACCGCTGGTGAATTCTTCTTCGTGATGGGAAATGAGAGTGACATGTGCCCGACCAAACACCTCCAGCGGGTCTCTCATTGGTTCCCCCTCTTGCAGTTCATCCTGCGGACAAATTGCAGACGGTACGAAAGAGGCATGGAAAGGCGCCGAGTCTCCAAGTGGGGAGATTGTTAGTAAGGGGGCCTGAATGGAGAACACGAGCACCAGGAGATGAAAACTGAGGTGAGTTTCAGAAAGCTTTCCCGATCCCACGGTGTAGCATCCGCTGGGTTTCCAATGAGTGCTTTCGCTGTCGGAAGATTGCGTTGAACCTGGAGAGTTGGGACCCATGGAATGGGGAGCACGCAGGATTCCTTTCAAGGGTCTGCATTTGCTTTCCCAACCTCACCAATCGTCTCAGCCCCAAGAGTGTCCAGCCTTATGTCTTCTGCCGCTGGGGCTGTAGATGTGGTCAATCCTGGTTGCATGCCAGTCCCTGAACGCATTTTGGAAGAATTTCTCTCTGTTTTGCCCTGCTTGTTTCTTCTTTATGTTGGAAATGTATCCTCAGAATGGGTCTGAGCTGATTTTCCCTGCTGGTTTTAGGCCGCTTTACACACACTTGATGCACTTACACAGAGATATCAAGACTTAGCTTTTAAGATGCTTACTAGTCGGATAGATACTTGTGCGATGAACAGGGTCTGGTGAGTCCAGTTGATTGAGCAAGGAGTAGGTCGTGTCCATTCCATATTCGGTTTTCGGAAGGGTATCTGTGCTCATTTCAAACTCGAGTTTTATGCGTCACCCCACCTCACCTTTCCCCTGAAGCAGGCATAAGTGTGTTTTCTAAAAGCGTGACTCTGTTCTGTTTGGGGATTCAGTGCATGGGGAGCGATTTTTACATTCCCTCGATAAGTGATATCATAAGTTTCTTTTTTTGTGGGACTTATTTCACTGAGGATGATCGTACCTAAATCCACTCAGGATGCTGCTACCAGCCTCATGACGTGGATTTCATGGCTGAGTGACACTCCATTGGACCTACGTAGCACCACTTGTCCACTTGTCCACTTGTCTTTGTCCACTTGTCCACTTGGCTCTTTCCTGGGATATGAAACGTGTACCGGAGTGGAGGTTCTTGTCAAGACAGCAGCCCTCAACTTTGGGGTCCCTGTGTCTGGTTGATTTTTTCATTTTCCCAACGTCAACGCCCATGTGTGGAAGTGCCCTATGCTCTGTGGTTCTGTGTTTTACATGGTTTGGGAAAGAGGATACACTTGTGAAGATTGGCTGTTGGCCATTGACATCCCGCCCATCAGCTTAACAAGGCTCCCTTGACTCCGTGGGCTGTCCTGCCTTTCTGGTTCTTAGACTTTTTTCGCCTGGCGCTTTTGCCCCGGGGGGGGGGCCAGAGATTTCTTTGTAGTGCTGATTTGCTCTCCCAGGTTGCTTGGTTGGCCAAAAAGGGCGTATGCGTTTTTTCCTGAATATATTCAGGAAAAAACGCATACGCCCTTTTTGGCCAACCGCATCATTGTCCACGTTCTGGCGCTTTTCATGTGCTATCGGGGCCATTCCGATGTACCCGTTGACATCCGTTTCCTGCAGTTCTGCCTTGCGTTCAGCGCCTCTTCGTAGCCTGACCTCAATATATTTTGGGGCGATAGTTATCGTTTAGAACTCTGCAGGTTTGGGAAGTGCAGTGCCCCTGAGCTCCATTTCCCAAGTCGCTTTTTTGTGAGTGGGACGCAACACGGCTGGATGGCTTCACGCCCTATTGTCGATCCGGGGTGGCAGGCTGAACCGCTGGTGAATTCTTCTTCGTGATGGGAAATGAGAGTGACATGTGCCCGACCAAACACCTCCAGCGAGTCTCTCATTGGTTCCCC
Organism: Kogia breviceps; assembly: GCF_026419965.1. Lineage (NCBI taxonomy): Eukaryota > Metazoa > Chordata > Mammalia > Artiodactyla > Physeteridae > Kogia > Kogia breviceps. The sequence continues at coordinate 1,230,019 of NW_026711980.1, forward strand.
CTCTTGCAGTTCATCCTGCGGACAAATTGCAGACGGTACGAAAGAGGCATGGAAAGGCGCCGAGTCTCCAAGTGGGGAGATTGTTAGTAAGGGGGCCTGAATGGAGAACACGAGCACCAGGAGATGAAAACTGAGGTGAGTTTCAGAAAGCTTTCCCGATCCCACGGTGTAGCAACCGCTGGGTTTCCAATGAGTGCTTTCGCTGTCGGAAGATTGCGTTGAACCTGGAGAGTTGGGACCCATGGAATGGGGAGCACGCAGGATTCCTTTCAAGGGTCTGCATTTGCTTTCCCAACCTCACCAATCGTCTCAGCCCCAAGAGTGTCCAGCCTTATGTCTTCTGCCGCTGGGGCTGTAGATGTGGTCAATCCTGGTTGCATGCCAGTCCCTGAACGCATTTTGGAAGAATTTCTCTCTGTTTTGCCCTGCTTGTTTCTTCTTTATGTTGGAAATGTATCCTCAGAATGGGTCTGAGCTGATTTTCCCTGCTGGTTTTAGGCCGCTTTACACACACTTGATGCACTTACACAGAGATATCAAGACTTAGCTTTTAAGATGCTTACTAGTCGGATAGATACTTGTGCGATGAACAGGGTCTGGTGAGTCCAGTTGATTGAGCAAGGAGTAGGTCGTGTCCATTCCATATTCGGTTTTCGGAAGGGTATCTGTGCTCATTTCAAACTCGAGTTTTATGCGTCACCCCACCTCACCTTTCCCCTGAAGCAGGCATAAGTGTGTTTTCTAAAAGCGTGACTCTGTTCTGTTTGGGGATTCAGTGCATGGGGAGCGATTTTTACATTCCCTCGATAAGTGATATCATAAGTTTCTTTTTTTGTGGGACTTATTTCACTGAGGATGATCGTACCTAAATCCACTCAGGATGCTGCTACCAGCCTCATGACGTGGATTTCATGGCTGAGTGACACTCCATTGGACCTACGTAGCACCACTTGTCCACTTGTCCACTTGTCTTTGTGCACTTGTCCACTTGGCTCTTTCCTGGGATATGAAACGTGTACCGGAGTGGAGGTTCTTGTCAAGACAGCAGCCCTCAACTTTGGGGTCCCTGTGTCTGGTTGATTTTTTCATTTTCCCAAGGTCAACGCCCATGTGTGGAAGTGCCCTATGCTCTGTGGTTCTGTGTTTTCCATGGTTTGGGAAAGAGGATACACTTGTGAAGATTGGCTGTTGGCCATTGACATCCCGCCCATCAGCTTAACAAGGCTCCCTAGACTCCGTGGGCTGTCCTGCCTTTCTGGTTTTTAGACTTTTTTCGCCTGGCCCTTTTGCCCCGGGGGGGGGCGAGAGATTTCTTTGTAGTGCTGATTTGCTCTCCCAGGTTGCTTGGTTGGCCAAAAAGGGCGTATGCGTTTTTTCCTGAATATATTCAGGAAAAAACGCATACGCCCTTTTTGGCCAACCGCATCATTGTCCACGTTCTGGCGCTTTTCATGTGCTATCGGGGCCATTCCGATGTACCCGTTGACATCCGTTTCCTGCAGTTCTGCCTTGCGTTCAGCGCCTCTTCGTAGCCTGACCTCAATATATTTTGGGGCGATAGTTATCGTTTAGAACTCTGCAGGTTTGGGAAGTGCAGTGCCCCTGAGCTCCATTTCCCAAGTCGCTTTTTTGTGAGTGGGACGCAACACGGCTGGATGGCTTCACGCCCTATTGTCGATCCGGGGTGGCAGGCTGAACCGCTGGTGAATTCTTCTTCGTGATGGGAAATGAGAGTGACATGTGCCCGACCAAACACCTCCAGCGAGTCTCTCATTGGTTCCCCCTCTTGCAGTTCATCCTGCGGACAAATTGCAGACGGTACGAAAGAGGCATGGAAAGGCGCCGAGTCTCCAAGTGGGGAGATTGTTAGTAAGGGGGCCTGAATGGAGAACACGAGCACCAGGAGATGAAAACTGAGGTGAGTTTCAGAAAGCTTTCCCGATCCCACGGTGTAGCAACCGCTGGGTTTCCAATGAGTGCTTTCGCTGTCGGAAGATTGCGTTGAACCTGGAGAGTTGGGACCCATGGAATGGGGAGCACGCAGGATTCCTTTCAAGGGTCTGCATTTGCTTTCCCAACCTCACCAATCGTCTCAGCCCCAAGAGTGTCCAGCCTTATGTCTTCTGCCGCTGGGGCTGTAGATGTGGTCAATCCTGGTTGCATGCCAGTCCCTGAACGCATTTTGGAAGAATTTCTCTCTGTTTTGCCCTGCTTGTTTCTTCTTTATGTTGGAAATGTATCCTCAGAATGGGTCTGAGCTGATTTTCCCTGCTGGTTTTAGGCCGCTTTACACACACTTGATGCACTTACACAGAGATATCAAGACTTAGCTTTTAAGATGCTTACTAGTCGGATAGATACTTGTGCGATGAACAGGGTCTGGTGAGTCCAGTTGATTGAGCAAGGAGTAGGTCGTGTCCATTCCATATTCGGTTTTCGGAAGGGTATCTGTGCTCATTTCAAACTCGAGTTTTATGCGTCACCCCACCTCACCTTTCCCCTGAAGCAGGCATAAGTGTGTTTTCTAAAAGCGTGACTCTGTTCTGTTTGGGGATTCAGTGCATGGGGAGCGATTTTTACATTCCCTCGATAAGTGATATCATAAGTTTCTTTTTTTGTGGGACTTATTTCACTGAGGATGATCGTACCTAAATCCACTCAGGATGCTGCTACCAGCCTCATGACGTGGATTTCATGGCTGAGTGACACTCCATTGGACCTACGTAGCACCACTTGTCCACTTGTCCAATTGTCTTTGTCCACTTGTCCACTTGGCTCTTTCCTGGGATATGAAACGTGTACCGGAGTGGAGGTTCTTGTCAAGACAGCAGCCCTCAACTTTGGGGTCCCTGTGTCTGGTTGATTTTTTCATTTTCCCAAGGTCAACGCCCATGTGTGGAAGTGCCCTATGCTCTGTGGTTCTGTGTTTTACATGGTTTGGGAAAGAGGATACACTTGTGAAGATTGGCTGTTGGCCATTGACATCCCGCCCATCAGCTTAACAAGGCTCCCTTGTCTCCGTGGGCTGTCCTGCCTTTCTGGTTTTTAGACTTTTTTCGCCTGGCCCTTTTGCCCCGGCGGGGGGGCGAGAGATTTCTTTGTAGTGCTGATTTGCTCTCCCAGGTTGCTTGGTTGGCCAAAAAGGGCGTATGCGTTTTTTCCTGAATATATTCAGGAAAAAACGCATACGCCCTTTTTGGCCAACCGCATCATTGTCCACGTTCTGGCGCTTTTCATGTGCTATCGGGGCCATTCCGATGTACCCGTTGACATCCGTTTCCTGCAGTTCTGCCTTGCGTTCAGCGCCTCTTCGTAGCCTGACCTCAATATATTTTGGGGCGATAGTTATCGTTTAGAACTCTGCAGGTTTGGGAAGTGCAGTGCCCCTGAGCTCCATTTCCCAAGTCGCTTTTTTGTGAGTGGGACGCAACACGGCTGGATGGCTTCACGCCCTATAGTCGATCCGGGGTGGCAGGCTGAACCTCTGGTGAATTCTTCTTCGTGATGGGAAATGAGAGTGACATGTGCCCGACCAAACACCTCCAGCGAGTCTCTCATTGGTTCCCCCTCTTGCAGTTCATCCTGCGGACAAATTGCAGACGGTACGAAAGAGGCATGGAAAGGCGCCGAGTCTCCAAGTGGGGAGATTGTTAGTAAGGGGGCCTGAATGGAGAACACGAGCACCAGGAGATGAAAACTGAGGTGAGTTTCAGAAAGCTTTCCCGATCCCACGGTGTAGCATCCGCTGGTTTTCCAATGAGTGCTTTCGCTGTCGGAAGATTGCGTTGAACCTGGAGAGTTGGGACCCATGGAATGGGGAGCACGCAGGATTCCTTTCAAGGGTCTGCATTTGCTTTCCCAACCTCACCAATCGTCTCAGCCCCAAGAGTGTCCAGCCTTATGTCTTCTGCCGCTGGGGCTGTAGATGTGGTCAATCCTGGTTGCATGCCAGTCCCTGAACGCATTTTGGAAGAATTTCTCTCTGTTTTGCCCTGCTTGTTTCTTCTTTATGTTGGAAATGTATCCTCAGAATGGGTCTGAGCTGATTTTCCCTGCTGGTTTTAGGCCGCTTTACACACACTTGATGCACTTACACAGAGATATCAAGACTTAGCTTTTAAGATGCTTACTAGTCGGATAGATACTTGTGCGATGAACAGGGTCTGGTGAGTCCAGTTGATTGAGGAAGGAGTAGGTCGTGTCCATTCCATATTCGGTTTTCGGAAGGGTATCTGTGCTCATTTCAAACTCGAGTTTTATGCGTCACCCCACCTCACCTTTCCCCTGAAGCAGGCATAAGTGTGTTTTCTAAAAGCGTGACTCTGTTCTGTTTGGGGATTCAGTGCATGGGGAGCGATTTTTACATTCCCTCGATAAGTGATATCATAAGTTTCTTTTTTTGTGGGACTTATTTCACTGAGGATGATCGTACCTAAATCCACTCAGGATGCTGCTACCAGCCTCATGACGTGGATTTCATGGCTGAGTGACACTCCATTGGACCTACGTAGCACCACTTGTCCACTTGTCCACTTGTCTTTGTCCACTTGTCCACTTGGCTCTTTCCTGGGATATGAAACGTGTACCGGAGTGGAGGTTCTTGTCAAGACAGCAGCCCTCAACTTTGGGGTCCCTGTGTCTGGTTGATTTTTTCATTTTCCCAACGTCAACGCCCATGTGTGGAAGTGCCCTATGCTCTGTGGTTCTGTGTTTTACATGGTTTGGGAAAGAGGATACACTTGTGAAGATTGGCTGTTGGCCATTGACATCCCGCCCATCAGCTTAACAAGGCTCCCTTGACTCCGTGGGCTGTCCTGCCTTTCTGGTTCTTAGACTTTTTTCGCCTGGCCCTTTTGTCCCGGGGGGGGGGGGGCGAGAGATTTCTTTGTAGTGCTGATTTGCTCTCCCAGGTTGCTTGGTTGGCCAAAAAGGGCGTATGCGTTTTTTCCTGAATATATTCAGGAAAAAACGCATACGCCCTTTTTGGCCAACCGCATCATTGTCCACGTTCTGGCGCTTTTCATGTGCTATCGGGGCCATTCCGATGTACCCGTTGACATCCGTTTCCTGCAGTTCTGCCTTGCGTTCAGCGCCTCTTCGTAGCCTGACCTCAATATATTTTGGGGCGATAGTTATCGTTTAGAACTCTGCAGGTTTGGGAAGTGCAGTGCCCCTGAGCTCCATTTCCCAAGTCGCTTTTTTGTGAGTGGGACGCAACACGGCTGGATGGCTTCACGCCCTATTGTCGATCCGGGGTGGCAGGCTGAACCGCTGGTGAATTCTTCTTCGTGATGGGAAATGAGAGTGACATGTTCCCGACCAAACACCTCCAGCGAGTCTCTCATTGGTTCCCCCTCTTGCAGTTCATCCTGCGGACAAATTGCAGACGGTACGAAAGAGGCATGGGAAGGTGCCGAGTCTCCAAGTGGGGAGATTGTTAGTAAGGGGGCCTGAATGGAGAACACGAGCACCAGGAGATGAAAACTGAGGTGAGTTTCAGAAAGCTTTCCCGATCCCACGGTGTAGCAACCGCTGGGTTTCCAATGAGTGCTTTCGCTGTCGGAAGATTGCGTTGAACCTGGAGAGTTGGGACCCATGGAATGGGGAGCACGCAGGATTCCTTTCAAGGGTCTGCATTTGCTTTCCCAACCTCACCAATCGTCTCAGCCCCAAGAGTGTCCAGCCTTATGTCTTCTGCCGCTGGGGCTGTAGATGTGGTCAATCCTGGTTGCATGCCAGTCCCTGAACGCATTTTGGAAGAATTTCTCTCTGTTTTGCCCTGCTTGTTTCTTCTTTATGTTGGAAATGTATCCTCAGAATGGGTCTGAGCTGATTTTCCCTGCTGGTTTTAGGCCGCTTTACACACACTTGATGCACTTACACAGAGATATCAAGACTTAGCTTTTAAGATGCTTACTAGTCGGATAGATACTTGTGCGATGAACAGGGTCTGGTGAGTCCAGTTGATTGAGCAAGGAGTAGGTCGTGTCCATTCCATATTCGGTTTTCGGAAGGGTATCTGTGCTCATTTCAAACTCGAGTTTTATGCGTCACCCCACCTCACCTTTCCCCTGAAGCAGGCATAAGTGTGTTTTCTAAAAGCGTGACTCTGTTCTGTTTGGGGATTCAGTGCATGGGGAGCGATTTTTACATTCCCTCGATAAGTGATATCATAAGTTTCTTTTTTTGTGGGACTTATTTCACTGAGGATGATCGTACCTAAATCCACTCAGGATGCTGCTACCAGCCTCATGACGTGGATTTCATGGCTGAGTGACACTCCATTGGACCTACGTAGCACCACTTGTCCACTTGTCCAATTGTCTTTGTCCACTTGTCCACTTGGCTCTTTCCTGGGATATGAAACGTGTACCGGAGTGGAGGTTCTTGTCAAGACAGCAGCCCTCAACTTTGGGGTCCCTGTGTCTGGTTGATTTTTTCATTTTCCCAAGGTCAACGCCCATGTGTGGAAGTGCCCTATGCTCTGTGGTTCTGTGTTTTACATGGTTTGGGAAAGAGGATACACTTGTGAAGATTGGCTGTTGGCCATTGACATCCCGCCCATCAGCTTAACAAGGCTCCCTTGACTCCGTGGGCTGTCCTGCCTTTCTGGTTTTTAGACTTTTTTCGCCTGGCCCTTTTGCCCCGGGGGGGGGCGAGAGATTTCTTTGTAGTGCTGATTTGCTCTCCCAGGTTGCTTGGTTGGCCAAAAAGGGCGTATGCGTTTTTTCCTGAATATATTCAGGAAAAAACGCATACGCCCTTTTTGGCCAACCGCATCATTGTCCACGTTCTGGCGCTTTTCATGTGCTATCGGGGCCATTCCGATGTACCCGTTGACATCCGTTTCCTGCAGTTCTGCCTTGCGTTCAGCGCCTCTTCGTAGCCTGACCTCAATATATTTTGGGGCGATAGTTATCGTTTAGAACTCTGCAGGTTTGGGAAGTGCAGTGCCCCTGAGCTCCATTTCCCAAGTCGCTTTTTTGTGAGTGGGACGCAACACGGCTGGATGGCTTCACGCCCTATAGTCGATCCGGGGTGGCAGGCTGAACCTCTGGTGAATTCTTCTTCGTGATGGGAAATGAGAGTGACATGTGCCCGACCAAACACCTCCAGCGAGTCTCTCATTGGTTCCCCCTCTTGCAGTTCATCCTGCGGACAAATTGCAGACGGTACGAAAGAGGCATGGAAAGGCGCCGAGTCTCCAAGTGGGGAGATTGTTAGTAAGGGGGCCTGAATGGAGAACACGAGCACCAGGAGATGAAAACTGAGGTGAGTTTCAGAAAGCTTTCCCGATCCCACGGTGTAGCATCCGCTGGTTTTCCAATGAGTGCTTTCGCTGTCGGAAGATTGCGTTGAACCTGGAGAGTTGGGACCCATGGAATGGGGAGCACGCAGGATTCCTTTCAAGGGTCTGCATTTGCTTTCCCAACCTCACCAATCGTCTCAGCCCCAAGAGTGTCCAGCCTTATGTCTTCTGCCGCTGGGGCTGTAGATGTGGTCAATCCTGGTTGCATGCCAGTCCCTGAACGCATTTTGGAAGAATTTCTCTCTGTTTTGCCCTGCTTGTTTCTTCTTTATGTTGGAAATGTATCCTCAGAATGGGTCTGAGCTGATTTTCCCTGCTGGTTTTAGGCCGCTTTACACACACTTGATGCACTTACACAGAGATATCAAGACTTAGCTTTTAAGATGCTTACTAGTCGGATAGATACTTGTGCGATGAACAGGGTCTGGTGAGTCCAGTTGATTGAGCAAGGAGTAGGTCGTGTCCATTCCATATTCGGTTTTCGGAAGGGTATCTGTGCTCATTTCAAACTCGAGTTTTATGCGTCACCCCACCTCACCTTTCCCCTGAAGCAGGCATAAGTGTGTTTTCTAAAAGCGTGACTCTGTTCTGTTTGGGGATTCAGTGCATGGGGAGCGATTTTTACATTCCCTCGATAAGTGATATCATAAGTTTCTTTTTTTGTGGGACTTATTTCACTGAGGATGATAGTACCTAAATCCACTCAGGATGCTGCTACCAGCCTCATGACGTGGATTTCATGGCTGAGTGACACTCCATTGGACCTACGTAGCACCACTTGTCCACTTGTCCACTTGTCTTTGTCCACTTGTCCACTCGTCTTTGTCCACTTGGCTCTTTCCTGGGATATGAAACGTGTACCGGAGTGGAGGTTCTTGTCAAGACAGCAGCCCTCAACTTTGGGGTCCCTGTGTCTGGTTGATTTTTTCATTTTCCCAAGGTCAACGCCCATGTGTGGAAGTGCCCTATGCTCTGTGGTTCTGTGTTTTCCATGGTTTGGGAAAGAGGATACACTTGTGAAGATTGGCTGTTGGCCATTGACATCCCGCCCATCAGCTTAACAAGGCTCCCTTGACTCCGTGGGCTGTCCTGCCTTTCTGGTTCTTAGACTTTTTTCGCCTGGCCCTTTTGCCCCGGGGGGGGGGGCGAGAGATTTCTTTGTAGTGCTGATTTGCTCTCCCAGGTTGCTTGGTTGGCCAAAAAGGGCGTATGCGTTTTTTCCTGAATATATTCAGGAAAAAACGCATACGCCCTTTTTGGCCAACCGCATCATTGTCCACGTTCTGGCGCTTTTCATGTGCTATCGGGGCCATTCCGATGTACCCGTTGACATCCGTTTCCTGCAGTTCTGCCTTGCGTTCAGCGCCTCTTCGTAGCCTGACCTCAATATATTTTGGGGCGATAGTTATCGTTTAGAACTCTGCAGGTTTGGGAAGTGCAGTGCCCCTGAGCTCCATTTCCCAAGTCGCTTTTTTGTGAGTGGGACGCAACACGGCTGGATGGCTTCACGCCCTATTGTCGATCCGGGGTGGCAGGCTGAACCGCTGGTGAATTCTTCTTCGTGATGGGAAATGAGAGTGACATGTGCCCGACCAAACACCTCCAGCGAGTCTCTCATTGGTTCCCCCTCTTGCAGTTCATCCTGCGGACAAATTGCAGACGGTACGAAAGAGGCATGGAAAGGCGCCGAGTCTCCAAGTGGGGAGATTGTTAGTAAGGGGGCCTGAATGGAGAACACGAGCACCAGGAGATGAAAACTGAGGTGAGTTTCAGAAAGCTTTCCCGATCCCACGGTGTAGCAACCGCTGGGTTTCCAATGAGTGCTTTCGCTGTCGGAAGATTGCGTTGAACCTGGAGAGTTGGGACCCATGGAATGGGGAGCACGCAGGATTCCTTTCAAGGGTCTGCATTTGCTTTCCCAACCTCACCAATCGTCTCAGCCCCAAGAGTGTCCAGCCTTATGTCTTCTGCCGCTGGGGCTGTAGATGTGGTCAATCCTGGTTGCATGCCAGTCCCTGAACGCATTTTGGAAGAATTTCTCTCTGTTTTGCCCTGCTTGTTTCTTCTTTATGTTGGAAATGTATCCTCAGAATGGGTCTGAGCTGATTTTCCCTGCTGGTTTTAGGCCGCTTTACACACACTTGATGCACTTACACAGAGATATCAAGACTTAGCTTTGAAGATGCTTACTAGTCGGATAGATACTTGTGCGATGAACAGGGTCTGGTGAGTCCAGTTGATTGAGCAAGGAGTAGGTCGTGTCCATTCCATATTCGGTTTTCGGAAGGGTATCTGTGCTCATTTCAAACTCGAGTTTTATGCGTCACCCCACCTCACCTTTCCCCTGAAGCAGGCATAAGTGTGTTTTCTAAAAGCGTGACTCTGTTCTGTTTGGGGATTCAGTGCATGGGGAGCGATTTTTACATTCCCTCGATAAGTGATATCATAAGTTTCTTTTTTTGTGGGACTTATTTCACTGAGGATGATCGTACCTAAATCCACTCAGGATGCTGCTACCAGCCTCATGACGTGGATTTCATGGCTGAGTGACACTCCATTGGACCTACGTAGCACCACTTGTCCACTTGTCCAATTGTCTTTGTCCACTTGTCCACTTGGCTCTTTCCTGGGATATGAAACGTGTACCGGAGTGGAGGTTCTTGTCAAGACAGCAGCCCTCAACTTTGGGGTCCCTGTGTCTGGTTGATTTTTTCATTTTCCCAAGGTCAACGCCCATGTGTGGAAGTGCCCTATGCTCTGTGGTTCTGTGTTTTCCATGGTTTGGGAAAGAGGATACACTTGTGAAGATTGGCTGTTGGCCATTGACATCCCGCCCATCAGCTTAACAAGGCTCCCTAGACTCCGTGGGCTGTCCTGCCTTTCTGGTTTTTAGACTTTTTTCGCCTGGCCCTTTTGCCCCGGGGGGGGGGCGAGAGATTTCTTTGTAGTGCTGATTTGCTCTCCCAGGTTGCTTGGTTGGCCAAAAAGGGCGTATGCGTTTTTTCCTGAATATATTCAGGAAAAAACGCATACGCCCTTTTTGGCCAACCGCATCATTGTCCACGTTCTGGCGCTTTTCATGTGCTATCGGGGCCATTCCGATGTACCCGTTGACATCCGTTTCCTGCAGTTCTGCCTTGCGTTCAGCGCCTCTTCGTAGCCTGACCTCAATATATTTTGGGGCGATAGTTATCGTTTAGAACTCTGCAGGTTTGGGAAGTGCAGTGCCCCTGAGCTCCATTTCCCAAGTCGCTTTTTTGTGAGTGGGACGCAACACGGCTGGATGGCTTCACGCCCTATTGTCGATCCGGGGTGGCAGGCTGAACCGCTGGTGAATTCTTCGTGATGGGAAATGAGAGTGACATGTGCCCGACCAAACACCTCCAGCGGGTCTCTCATTGGTTCCCCCTCTTGCAGTTCATCCTGCGGACAAATTGCAGACGGTACGAAAGAGGCATGGAAAGGCGCCGAGTCTCCAAGTGGGGAGATTGTTAGTAAGGGGGCCTGAATGGAGAACACGAGCACCAGGAGATGAAAACTGAGGTGAGTTTCAGAAAGCTTTCCCGATCCCACGGTGTAGCATCCGCTGGTTTTCCAATGAGTGCTTTCGCTGTCGGAAGATTGCGTTGAACCTGGAGAGTTGGGACCCATGGAATGGGGAGCACGCAGGATTCCTTTCAAGGGTCTGCATTTGCTTTCCCAACCTCACCAATCGTCTCAGCCCCAAGAGTGTCCAGCCTTATGTCTTCTGCCGCTGGGGCTGTAGATGTGGTCAATCCTGGTTGCATGCCAGTCCCTGAACGCATTTTGGAAGAATTTCTCTCTGTTTTGCCCTGCTTGTTTCTTCTTTATGTTGGAAATGTATCCTCAGAATGGGTCTGAGCTGATTTTCCCTGCTGGTTTTAGGCCGCTTTACACACACTTGATGCACTTACACAGAGATATCAAGACTTAGCTTTTAAGATGCTTACTAGTCGGATAGATACTTGTGCGATGAACAGGGTCTGGTGAGTCCAGTTGATTGAGCAAGGAGTAGGTCGTGTCCATTCCATATTCGGTTTTCGGAAGGGTATCTGTGCTCATTTCAAACTCGAGTTTTATGCGTCACCCCACCTCACCTTTCCCCTGAAGCAGGCATAAGTGTGTTTTCTAAAAGCGTGACTCTGTTCTGTTTGGGGATTCAGTGCATGGGGAGCGATTTTTACATTCCCTCGATAAGTGATATCATAAGTTTCTTTTTTTGTGGGACTTATTTCACTGAGGATGATCGTACCTAAATCCACTCAGGATGCTGCTACCAGCCTCATGACGTGGATTTCATGGCTGAGTGACACTCCATTGGACCTACGTAGCACCACTTGTCCACTTGTCCAATTGTCTTTGTCCACTTGTCCACTTGGCTCTTTCCTGGGATATGAAACGTGTACCGGAGTGGAGGTTCTTGTCAAGACAGCAGCCCTCAACTTTGGGGTCCCTGTGTCTGGTTGATTTTTTCATTTTCCCAAGGTCAACGCCCATGTGTGGAAGTGCCCTATGCTCTGTGGTTCTGTGTTTTCCATGGTTTGGGAAAGAGGATACACTTGTGAAGATTGGCTGTTGGCCATTGACATCCCGCCCATCAGCTTAACAAGGCTCCCTAGACTCCGTGGGCTGTCCTGCCTTTCTGGTTTTTAGACTTTTTTCGCCTGGCCCTTTTGCCCCGGGGGGGGGGGCGAGAGATTTCTTTGTAGTGCTGATTTGCTCTCCCAGGTTGCTTGGTTGGCCAAAAAGGGCGTATGCGTTTTTTCCTGAATATATTCAGGAAAAAACGCATACGCCCTTTTTGGCCAACCGCATCATTGTCCACGTTCTGGCGCTTTTCATGTGCTATCGGGGCCATTCCGATGTACCCGTTGACATCCGTTTCCTGCAGTTCTGCCTTGCGTTCAGCGCCTCTTCGTAGCCTGACCTCAATATATTTTGGGGCGATAGTTATCGTTTAGAACTCTGCAGGTTTGGGAAGTGCAGTGCCCCTGAGCTCCATTTCCCAAGTCGCTTTTTTGTGAGTGGGACGCAACACGGCTGGATGGCTTCACGCCCTATTGTCGATCCGGGGTGGCAGGCTGAACCGCTGGTGAATTCTTCTTCGTGATGGGAAATGAGAGTGACATGTGCCCGACCAAACACCTCCAGCGGGTCTCTCATTGGTTCCCCCTCTTGCAGTTCATCCTGCGGACAAATTGCAGACGGTACGAAAGAGGCATGGAAAGGCGCCGAGTCTCCAAGTGGGGAGATTGTTAGTAAGGGGGCCTGAATGGAGAACACGAGCACCAGGAGATGAAAACTGAGGTGAGTTTCAGAAAGCTTTCCCGATCCCACGGTGTAGCATCCGCTGGTTTTCCAATGAGTGCTTTCGCTGTCGGAAGATTGCGTTGAACCTGGAGAGTTGGGACCCATGGAATGGGGAGCACGCAGGATTCCTTTCAAGGGTCTGCATTTGCTTTCCCAACCTCACCAATCGTCTCAGCCCCAAGAGTGTCCAGCCTTATGTCTTCTGCCGCTGGGGCTGTAGATGTGGTCAATCCTGGTTGCATGCCAGTCCCTGAACGCATTTTGGAAGAATTTCTCTCTGTTTTGCCCTGCTTGTTTCTTCTTTATGTTGGAAATGTATCCTCAGAATGGGTCTGAGCTGATTTTCCCTGCTGGTTTTAGGCCGCTTTACACACACTTGATGCACTTACACAGAGATATCAAGACTTAGCTTTGAAGATGCTTACTAGTCGGATAGATACTTGTGCGATGAACAGGGTCTGGTGAGTCCAGTTGATTGAGCAAGGAGTAGGTCGTGTCCATTCCATATTCGGTTTTCGGAAGGGTATCTGTGCTCATTTCAAACTCGAGTTTTATGCGTCACCCCACCTCACCTTTCCCCTGAAGCAGGCATAAGTGTGTTTTCTAAAAGCGTGACTCTGTTCTGTTTGGGGATTCAGTGCATGGGGAGCGATTTTTACATTCCCTCGATAAGTGATATCATAAGTTTCTTTTTTTGTGGGACTTATTTCACTGAGGATGATAGTACCTAAATCCACTCAGGATGCTGCTACCAGCCTCATGACGTGGATTTCATGGCTGAGTGACACTCCATTGGACCTACGTAGCACCACTTGTCCACTTGTCCACTTGTCTTTGTCCACTTGTCCACTCGTCTTTGTCCACTTGGCTCTTTCCTGGGATATGAAACGTGTACCGGAGTGGAGGTTCTTGTCAAGACAGCAGCCCTCAACTTTGGGGTCCCTGTGTCTGGTTGATTTTTTCATTTTCCCAAGGTCAACGCCCATGTGTGGAAGTGCCCTATGCTCTGTGGTTCTGTGTTTTCCATGGTTTGGGAAAGAGGATACACTTGTGAAGATTGGCTGTTGGCCATTGACATCCCGCCCATCAGCTTAACAAGGCTCCCTTGACTCCGTGGGCTGTCCTGCCTTTCTGGTTCTTAGACTTTTTTCGCCTGGCCCTTTTGCCCCGGGGGTGGGGCGAGAGATTTCTTTGTAGTGCTGATTTGCTCTCCCAGGTTGCTTGGTTGGCCAAAAAGGGCGTATGCGTTTTTTCCTGAATATATTCAGGAAAAAACGCATACGCCCTTTTTGGCCAACCGCATCATTGTCCACGTTCTGGCGCTTTTCATGTGCTATCGGGGCCATTCCGATGTACCCGTTGACATCCGTTTCCTGCAGTTCTGCCTTGCGTTCAGCGCCTCTTCGTAGCCTGACCTCAATATATTTTGGGGCGATAGTTATCGTTTAGAACTCTGCAGGTTTGGGAAGTGCAGTGCCCCTGAGCTCCATTTCCCAAGTCGCTTTTTTGTGAGTGGGACGCAACACGGCTGGATGGCTTCACGCCCTATTGTCGATCCGGGGTGGCAGGCTGAACCGCTGGTGAATTCTTCTTCGTGATGGGAAATGAGAGTGACATGTGCCCGACCAAACACCTCCAGCGAGTCTCTCATTGGTTCCCCCTCTTGCAGTTCATCCTGCGGACAAATTGCAGACGGTACGAAAGAGGCATGGAAAGGCGCCGAGTCTCCAAGTGGGGAGATTGTTAGTAAGGGGGCCTGAATGGAGAACACGAGCACCAGGAGATGAAAACTGAGGTGAGTTTCAGAAAGCTTTCCCGATCCCACGGTGTAGCAACCGCTGGGTTTCCAATGAGTGCTTTCGCTGTCGGAAGATTGCGTTGAACCTGGAGAGTTGGGACCCATGGAATGGGGAGCACGCAGGATTCCTTTCAAGGGTCTGCATTTGCTTTCCCAACCTCACCAATCGTCTCAGCCCCAAGAGTGTCCAGCCTTATGTCTTCTGCCGCTGGGGCTGTAGATGTGGTCAATCCTGGTTGCATGCCAGTCCCTGAACGCATTTTGGAAGAATTTCTCTCTGTTTTGCCCTGCTTGTTTCTTCTTTATGTTGGAAATGTATCCTCAGAATGGGTCTGAGCTGATTTTCCCTGCTGGTTTTAGGCCGCTTTACACACACTTGATGCACTTACACAGAGATATCAAGACTTAGCTTTTAAGATGCTTACTAGTCGGATAGATACTTGTGCGATGAACAGGGTCTGGTGAGTCCAGTTGATTGAGCAAGGAGTAGGTCGTGTCCATTCCATATTCGGTTTTCGGAAGGGTATCTGTGCTCATTTCAAACTCGAGTTTTATGCGTCACCCCACCTCACCTTTCCCCTGAAGCAGGCATAAGTGTGTTTTCTAAAAGCGTGACTCTGTTCTGTTTGGGGATTCAGTGCATGGGGAGCGATTTTTACATTCCCTCGATAAGTGATATCATAAGTTTCTTTTTTTGTGGGACTTATTTCACTGAGGATGATCGTACCTAAATCCCCTCAGGATGCTGCTACCAGCCTCATGACGTGGATTTCATGGCTGAGTGACACTCCATTGGACCTACGTAGCACCACTTGTCCACTTGTCCAATTGTCTTTGTCCACTTGTCCACTTGGCTCTTTCCTGGGATATGAAACGTGTACCGGAGTGGAGGTTCTTGTCAAGACAGCAGCCCTCAACTTTGGGGTCCCTGTGTCTGGTTGATTTTTTCATTTTCCCAAGGTCAACGCCCATGTGTGGAAGTGCCCTATGCTCTGTGGTTCTGTGTTTTCCATGGTTTGGGAAAGAGGATACACTTGTGAAGATTGGCTGTTGGCCATTGACATCCCGCCCATCAGCTTAACAAGGCTCCCTAGACTCCGTGGGCTGTCCTGCCTTTCTGGTTTTTAGACTTTTTTCGCCTGGCCCTTTTGCCCCGGGGGGGGGGGCGAGAGATTTCTTTGTAGTGCTGATTTGCTCTCCCAGGTTGCTTGGTTGGCCAAAAAGGGCGTATGCGTTTTTTCCTGAATATATTCAGGAAAAAACGCATACGCCCTTTTTGGCCAACCGCATCATTGTCCACGTTCTGGCGCTTTTCATGTGCTATCAGGGCCATTCCGATGTACCCGTTGACATCCGTTTCCTGCAGTTCTGCCTTGCGTTCAGCGCCTCTTCGTAGCCTGACCTCAATATATTTTGGGGCGATAGTTATCGTTTAGAACTCTGCAGGTTTGGGAAGTGCAGTGCCCCTGAGCTCCATTTCCCAAGTCGCTTTTTTGTGAGTGGGACGCAACACGGCTGGATTGCTTCACGCCCTATTGTCGATCCGGGGTGGCAGGCTGAACCGCTGGTGAATTCTTCGTGATGGTAAATGAGAGTGACATGTGCCCGACCAAACACCTCCAGCGGGTCTCTCATTGGTTCCCCCTCTTGCAGTTCATCCTGCGGACAAATTGCAGACGGTACGAAAGAGGCATGGAAAGGCGCCGAGTCTCCAAGTGGGGAGATTGTTAGTAAGGGGGCCTGAATGGAGAACACGAGCACCAGGAGATGAAAACTGAGGTGAGTTTCAGAAAGCTTTCCCGATCCCACGGTGTAGCATCCGCTGGTTTTCCAATGAGTGCTTTCGCTGTCGGAAGATTGCGTTGAACCTGGAGAGTTGGGACCCATGGAATGGGGAGCACGCAGGATTCCTTTCAAGGGTCTGCATTTGCTTTCCCAACCTCACCAATCGTCTCAGCCCCAAGAGTGTCCAGCCTTATGTCTTCTGCCGCTGGGGCTGTAGATGTGGTCAATCCTGGTTGCATGCCAGTCCCTGAACGCATTTTGGAAGAATTTCTCTCTGTTTTGCCCTGCTTGTTTCTTCTTTATGTTGGAAATGTATCCTCAGAATGGGTCTGAGCTGATTTTCCCTGCTGGTTTTAGGCCGCTTTACACACACTTGATGCACTTACACAGAGATATCAAGACTTAGCTTTGAAGATGCTTACTAGTCGGATAGATACTTGTGCGATGAACAGGGTCTGGTGAGTCCAGTTGATTGAGCAAGGAGTAGGTCGTGTCCATTCCATATTCGGTTTTCGGAAGGGTATCTGTGCTCATTTCAAACTCGAGTTTTATGCGTCACCCCACCTCACCTTTCCCCTGAAGCAGGCATAAGTGTGTTTTCTAAAAGCGTGACTCTGTTCTGTTTGGGGATTCAGTGCATGGGGAGCGATTTTTACATTCCCTCGATAAGTGATATCATAAGTTTCTTTTTTTGTGGGACTTATTTCACTGAGGATGATAGTACCTAAATCCACTCAGGATGCTGCTACCAGCCTCATGACGTGGATTTCATGGCTGAGTGACACTCCATTGGACCTACGTAGCACCACTTGTCCACTTGTCCACTTGTCTTTGTCCACTTGTCCACTCGTCTTTGTCCACTTGGCTCTTTCCTGGGATATGAAACGTGTACCGGAGTGGAGGTTCTTGTCAAGACAGCAGCCCTCAACTTTGGGGTCCCTGTGTCTGGTTGATTTTTTCATTTTCCCAAGGTCAACGCCCATGTGTGGAAGTGCCCTATGCTCTGTGGTTCTGTGTTTTCCATGGTTTGGGAAAGAGGATACACTTGTGAAGATTGGCTGTTGGCCATTGACATCCCGCCCATCAGCTTAACAAGGCTCCCTTGACTCCGTGGGCTGTCCTGCCTTTCTGGTTCTTAGACTTTTTTCGCCTGGCCCTTTTGCCCCGGGGGGGGGGGCGAGAGATTTCTTTGTAGTGCTGATTTGCTCTCCCAGGTTGCTTGGTTGGCCAAAAAGGGCGTATGCGTTTTTTCCTGAATATATTCAGGAAAAAACGCATACGCCCTTTTTGGCCAACCGCATCATTGTCCACGTTCTGGCGCTTTTCATGTGCTATCGGGGCCATTCCGATGTACCCGTTGACATCCGTTTCCTGCAGTTCTGCCTTGCGTTCAGCGCCTCTTCGTAGCCTGACCTCAATATATTTTGGGGCGATAGTTATCGTTTAGAACTCTGCAGGTTTGGGAAGTGCAGTGCCCCTGAGCTCCATTTCCCAAGTCGCTTTTTTGTGAGTGGGACGCAACACGGCTGGATGGCTTCACGCCCTATTGTCGATCCGGGGTGGCAGGCTGAACCGCTGGTGAATTCTTCTTCGTGATGGGAAATGAGAGTGACATGTGCCCGACCAAACACCTCCAGCGAGTCTCTCATTGGTTCCCCCTCTTGCAGTTCATCCTGCGGACAAATTGCAGACGGTACGAAAGAGGCATGGAAAGGCGCCGAGTCTCCAAGTGGGGAGATTGTTAGTAAGGGGGCCTGAATGGAGAACACGAGCACCAGGAGATGAAAACTGAGGTGAGTTTCAGAAAGCTTTCCCGATCCCACGGTGTAGCAACCGCTGGGTTTCCAATGAGTGCTTTCGCTGTCGGAAGATTGCGTTGAACCTGGAGAGTTGGGACCCATGGAATGGGGAGCACGCAGGATTCCTTTCAAGGGTCTGCATTTGCTTTCCCAACCTCACCAATCGTCTCAGCCCCAAGAGTGTCCAGCCTTATGTCTTCTGCCGCTGGGGCTGTAGATGTGGTCAATCCTGGTTGCATGCCAGTCCCTGAACGCATTTTGGAAGAATTTCTCTCTGTTTTGCCCTGCTTGTTTCTTCTTTATGTTGGAAATGTATCCTCAGAATGGGTCTGAGCTGATTTTCCCTGCTGGTTTTAGGCCGCTTTACACACACTTGATGCACTTACACAGAGATATCAAGACTTAGCTTTTAAGATGCTTACTAGTCGGATAGATACTTGTGCGATGAACAGGGTCTGGTGAGTCCAGTTGATTGAGCAAGGAGTAGGTCGTGTCCATTCCATATTCGGTTTTCGGAAGGGTATCTGTGCTCATTTCAAACTCGAGTTTTATGCGTCACCCCACCTCACCTTTCCCCTGAAGCAGGCATAAGTGTGTTTTCTAAAAGCGTGACTCTGTTCTGTTTGGGGATTCAGTGCATGGGGAGCGATTTTTACATTCCCTCGATAAGTGATATCATAAGTTTCTTTTTTTGTGGGACTTATTTCACTGAGGATGATCGTACCTAAATCCACTCAGGATGCTGCTACCAGCCTCATGACGTGGATTTCATGGCTGAGTGACACTCCATTGGACCTACGTAGCACCACTTGTCCACTTGTCCAATTGTCTTTGTCCACTTGTCCACTTGGCTCTTTCCTGGGATATGAAACGTGTACCAGAGTGGAGGTTCTTGTCAAGACAGCAGCCCTCAACTTTGGGGTCCCTGTGTCTGGTTGATTTTTTCATTTTCCCAAGGTCAACGCCCATGTGTGGAAGTGCCCTATGCTCTGTGGTTCTGTGTTTTCCATGGTTTGGGAAAGAGGATACACTTGTGAAGATTGGCTGTTGGCCATTGACATCCCGCCCATCAGCTTAACAAGGCTCCCTTGACTCCGTGGGCTGTCCTGCCTTTCTGGTTCTTAGACTTTTTTCGCCTGGCCCTTTTGCCCCGGGGGGGGGGCGAGAGATTTCTTTGTAGTGCTGATTTGCTCTCCCAGGTTGCTTGGTTGGCCAAAAAGGGCGTATGCGTTTTTTCCTGAATATATTCAGGAAAAAACGCATACGCCCTTTTTGGCCAACCGCATCATTGTCCACGTTCTGGCGCTTTTCATGTGCTATCGGGGCCATTCCGATGTACCCGTTGACATCCGTTTCCTGCAGTTCTGCCTTGCGTTCAGCGCCTCTTCGTAGCCTGACCTCAATATATTTTGGGGCGATAGTTATCGTTTAGAACTCTGCAGGTTTGGGAAGTGCAGTGCCCCTGAGCTCCATTTCCCAAGTCGCTTTTTTGTGAGTGGGACGCAACACGGCTGGATGGCTTCACGCCCTATTGTCGATCCGGGGTGGCAGGCTGAACCGCTGGTGAATTCTTCTTCGTGATGGGAAATGAGAGTGACATGTGCCCGACCAAACACCTCCAGCGAGTCTCTCATTGGTTCCCCCTCTTGCAGTTCATCCTGCGGACAAATTGCAGACGGTACGAAAGAGGCATGGAAAGGCGCCGAGTCTCCAAGTGGGGAGATTGTTAGTAAGGGGGCCTGAATGGAGAACACGAGCACCAGGAGATGAAAACTGAGGTGAGTTTCAGAAAGCTTTCCCGATCCCACGGTGTAGCAACCGCTGGGTTTCCAATGAGTGCTTTCGCTGTCGGAAGATTGCGTTGAACCTGGAGAGTTGGGACCCATGGAATGGGGAGCACGCAGGATTCCTTTCAAGGGTCTGCATTTGCTTTCCCAACCTCACCAATCGTCTCAGCCCCAAGAGTGTCCAGCCTTATGTCTTCTGCCGCTGGGGCTGTAGATGTGGTCAATCCTGGTTGCATGCCAGTCCCTGAACGCATTTTGGAAGAATTTCTCTCTGTTTTGCCCTGCTTGTTTCTTCTTTATGTTGGAAATGTATCCTCAGAATGGGTCTGAGCTGATTTTCCCTGCTGGTTTTAGGCCGCTTTACACACACTTGATGCACTTACACAGAGATATCAAGACTTAGCTTTTAAGATGCTTACTAGTCGGATAGATACTTGTGCGATGAACAGGGTCTGGTGAGTCCAGTTGATTGAGCAAGGAGTAGGTCGTGTCCATTCCATATTCGGTTTTCGGAAGGGTATCTGTGCTCATTTCAAACTCGAGTTTTATGCGTCACCCCACCTCACCTTTCCCCTGAAGCAGGCATAAGTGTGTTTTCTAAAAGCGTGACTCTGTTCTGTTTGGGGATTCAGTGCATGGGGAGCGATTTTTACATTCCCTCGATAAGTGATATCATAAGTTTCTTTTTTTGTGGGACTTATTTCACTGAGGATGATCGTACCTAAATCCACTCAGGATGCTGCTACCAGCCTCATGACGTGGATTTCATGGCTGAGTGACACTCCATTGGACCTACGTAGCACCACTTGTCCACTTGTCCAATTGTCTTTGTCCACTTGTCCACTTGGCTCTTTCCTGGGATATGAAACGTGTACCAGAGTGGAGGTTCTTGTCAAGACAGCAGCCCTCAACTTTGGGGTCCCTGTGTCTGGTTGATTTTTTCATTTTCCCAAGGTCAACGCCCATGTGTGGAAGTGCCCTATGCTCTGTGGTTCTGTGTTTTCCATGGTTTGGGAAAGAGGATACACTTGTGAAGATTGGCTGTTGGCCATTGACATCCCGCCCATCAGCTTAACAAGGCTCCCTAGACTCCGTGGGCTGTCCTGCCTTTCTGGTTTTTAGACTTTTTTCGCCTGGCCCTTTTGCCCCGGGGGGGGGGGGCGAGAGATTTCTTTGTAGTGCTGATTTGCTCTCCCAGGTTGCTTGGTTGGCCAAAAAGGGCGTATGCGTTTTTTCCTGAATATATTCAGGAAAAAACGCATACGCCCTTTTTGGCCAACCGCATCATTGTCCACGTTCTGGCGCTTTTCATGTGCTATCGGGGCCATTCCGATGTACCCGTTGACATCCGTTTCCTGCAGTTCTGCCTTGCGTTCAGCGCCTCTTCGTAGCCTGACCTCAATATATTTTGGGGCGATAGTTATCGTTTAGAACTCTGCAGGTTTGGGAAGTGCAGTGCCCCTGAGCTCCATTTCCCAAGTCGCTTTTTTGTGAGTGGGACGCAACACGGCTGGATTGCTTCACGCCCTATTGTCGATCCGGGGTGGCAGGCTGAACCGCTGGTGAATTCTTCGTGATGGTAAATGAGAGTGACATGTGCCCGACCAAACACCTCCAGCGGGTCTCTCATTGGTTCCCCCTCTTGCAGTTCATCCTGCGGACAAATTGCAGACGGTACGAAAGAGGCATGGAAAGGCGCCGAGTCTCCAAGTGGGGAGATTGTTAGTAAGGGGGCCTGAATGGAGAACACGAGCACCAGGAGATGAAAACTGAGGTGAGTTTCAGAAAGCTTTCCCGATCCCACGGTGTAGCATCCGCTGGGTTTCCAATGAGTGCTTTCGCTGTCGGAAGATTGCGTTGAACCTGGAGAGTTGGGACCCATGGAATGGGGAGCACGCAGGATTCCTTTCAAGGGTCTGCATTTGCTTTCCCAACCTCACCAATCGTCTCAGCCCCAAGAGTGTCCAGCCTTATGTCTTCTGCCGCTGGGGCTGTAGATGTGGTCAATCCTGGTTGCATGCCAGTCCCTGAACGCATTTTGGAAGAATTTCTCTCTGTTTTGCCCTGCTTGTTTCTTCTTTATGTTGGAAATGTATCCTCAGAATGGGTCTGAGCTGATTTTCCCTGCTGGTTTTAGGCCGCTTTACACACACTTGATGCACTTACACAGAGATATCAAGACTTAGCTTTTAAGATGCTTACTAGTCGGATAGATACTTGTGCGATGAACAGGGTCTGGTGAGTCCAGTTCATTGAGCAAGGAGTAGGTCGTGTCCATTCCATATTCGGTTTTCGGAAGGGTATCTGTGCTCATTTCAAACTCGAGTTTTATGCGTCACCCCACCTCACCTTTCCCCTGAAGCAGGCATAAGTGTGTTTTCTAAAAGCGTGACTCTGTTCTGTTTGGGGATTCAGTGCATGGGGAGCGATTTTTACATTCCCTCGATAAGTGATATCATAAGTTTCTTTTTTTGTGGGACTTATTTCACTGAGGATGATCGTACCTAAATCCACTCAGGATGCTGCTACCAGCCTCATGACGTGGATTTCATGGCTGAGTGACACTCCATTGGACCTACGTAGCACCACTTGTCCACTTGTCCAATTGTCTTTGTCCACTTGTCCACTTGGCTCTTTCCTGGGATATGAAACGTGTACCGGAGTGGAGGTTCTTGTCAAGACAGCAGCCCTCAACTTTGGGGTCCCTGTGTCTGGTTGATTTTTTTCATTTTCCCAAGGTCAACGCCCATGTGTGGAAGTGCCCTATGCTCTGTGGTTCTGTGTTTTCCATGGTTTGGGAAAGAGGATACACTTGTGAAGATTGGCTGTTGGCCATTGACATCCCGCCCATCAGCTTAACAAGGCTCCCTAGACTCCGTGGGCTGTCCTGCCTTTCTGGTTTTTAGACTTTTTTCGCCTGGCCCTTTTGCCCCGGGGGGGGGGGGCGAGAGATTTCTTTGTAGTGCTGATTTGCTCTCCCAGGTTGCTTGGTTGGCCAAAAAGGGCGTATGCGTTTTTTCCTGAATATATTCAGGAAAAAACGCATACGCCCTTTTTGGCCAACCGCATCATTGTCCACGTTCTGGCGCTTTTCATGTGCTATCGGGGCCATTCCGATGTACCCGTTGACATCCGTTTCCTGCAGTTCTGCCTTGCGTTCAGCGCCTCTTCGTAGCCTGACCTCAATATATTTTGGGGCGATAGTTATCGTTTAGAACTCTGCAGGTTTGGGAAGTGCAGTGCCCCTGAGCTCCATTTCCCAAGTCGCTTTTTTGTGAGTGGGACGCAACACGGCTGGATGGCTTCACGCCCTATTGTCGATCCGGGGTGGCAGGCTGAACCGCTGGTGAATTCTTCTTCGTGATGGGAAATGAGAGTGACATGTGCCCGACCAAACACCTCCAGCGGGTCTCTCATTGGTTCCCCCTCTTGCAGTTCATCCTGCGGACAAATTGCAGACGGTACGAAAGAGGCATGGAAAGGCGCCGAGTCTCCAAGTGGGGAGATTGTTAGTAAGGGGGCCTGAATGGAGACCACGAGCACCAGGAGATGAAAACTGAGGTGAGTTTCAGAAAGCTTTCCCGATCCCACGGTGTAGCATCCGCTGGTTTTCCAATGAGTGCTTTCGCTGTCGGAAGATTGCGTTGAACCTGGAGAGTTGGGACCCATGGAATGGGGAGCACGCAGGATTCCTTTCAAGGGTCTGCATTTGCTTTCCCAACCTCACCAATCGTCTCAGCCCCAAGAGTGTCCAGCCTTATGTCTTCTGCCGCTGGGGCTGTAGATGTGGTCAATCCTGGTTGCATGCCAGTCCCTGAACGCATTTTGGAAGAATTTCTCTCTGTTTTGCCCTGCTTGTTTCTTCTTTATGTTGGAAATGTATCCTCAGAATGGGTCTGAGCTGATTTTCCCTGCTGGTTTTAGGCCGCTTTACACACACTTGATGCACTTACACAGAGATATCAAGACTTAGCTTTTAAGATGCTTACTAGTCGGATAGATACTTGTGCGATGAACAGGGTCTGGTGAGTCCAGTTGATTGAGCAAGGAGTAGGTCGTGTCCATTCCATATTCGGTTTTCGGAAGGGTATCTGTGCTCATTTCAAACTCGAGTTTTATGCGTCACCCCACCTCACCTTTCCCCTGAAGCAGGCATAAGTGTGTTTTCTAAAAGCGTGACTCTGTTCTGTTTGGGGATTCAGTGCATGGGGAGCGATTTTTACATTCCCTCTATAAGTGATATCATAAGTTTCTTTTTTTGTGGGACTTATTGCACTGAGGATGATCGTACCTAAATCCACTCAGGATGCTGCTACCAGCCTCATGACGTGGATTTCATGGCTGAGTGACACTCCATTGGACCTACGTAGCACCACTTGTCCACTTGTCCACTTGTCTTTGTCCACTTGTCCACTCGTCTTTGTCCACTTGGCTCTTTCCTGGGATATGAAACGTGTACCGGAGTGGAGGTTCTTGTCAAGACAGCAGCCCTCAACTTTGGGGTCCCTGTGTCTGGTTGATTTTTTCATTTTCCCAAGGTCAACGCCCATGTGTGGAAGTGCCCTATGCTCTGTGGTTCTGTGTTTTACATGGTTTGGGAAAGAGGATACACTTGTGAAGATTGGCTGTTGGCCATTGACATCCCACCCATCAGCTTAACAAGGCTCCCTTGAATCCGTGGGCTGTCCTGCCTTTCTGGTTTTTAGACTTTTTTCGCCTGGCCCTTTTGCCCCGGGGGGGGGGCGAGAGATTTCTTTGTAGTGCTGATTTGCTCTCCCAGGTTGCTTGGTTGGCCAAAAAGGGCGTATGCGTTTTTTCCTGAATATATTCAGGAAAAAACGCATACGCCCTTTTTGGCCAACCGCATCATTGTCCACGTTCTGGCGCTTTTCATGTGCTATCGGGGCCATTCCGATGTACCCATTGACATCCGTTTCCTGCAGTTCTGCCTTGCGTTCAGCGCCTCTTCGTAGCCTGACCTCAATATATTTTGGGGCGATAGTTATCGTTTAGAACTCTGCAGGTTTGGGAAGTGCAGTGCCCCTGAGCTCCATTTCCCAAGTCGCTTTTTTGTGAGTGGGACGCAACACGGCTGGATGGCTTCACGCCCTATTGTCGATCCGGGGTGGCAGGCTGAACCGCTGGTGAATTCTTCTTCGTGATGGGAAATGAGAGTGACATGTGCCCGACCAAACACCTCCAGCGAGTCTCTCATTGGTTCCCCCTCTTGCAGTTCATCCTGCGGACAAATTGCAGACGGTACGAAAGAGGCATGGAAAGGCGCCGAGTCTCCAAGTGGGGAGATTGTTAGTAAGGGGGCCTGAATGGAGAACACGAGCACCAGGAGATGAAAACTGAGGTGAGTTTCAGAAAGCTTTCCCGATCCCACGGTGTAGCAACCGCTGGGTTTCCAATGAGTGCTTTCGCTGTCGGAAGATTGCGTTGAACCTGGAGAGTTGGGACCCATGGAATGGGGAGCACGCAGGATTCCTTTCAAGGGTCTGCATTTGCTTTCCCAACCTCACCAATCGTCTCAGCCCCAAGAGTGTCCAGCCTTATGTCTTCTGCCGCTGGGGCTGTAGATGTGGTCAATCCTGGTTGCATGCCAGTCCCTGAACGCATTTTGGAAGAATTTCTCTCTGTTTTGCCCTGCTTGTTTCTTCTTTATGTTGGAAATGTATCCTCAGAATGGGTCTGAGCTGATTTTCCCTGCTGGTTTTAGGCCACTTTACACACACTTGATGCACTTACACAGAGATATCAAGACTTAGCTTTTAAGATGCTTACTAGTCGGATAGATACTTGTGCGATGAACAGGGTCTGGTGAGTCCAGTTGATTGAGCAAGGAGTAGGTCGTGTCCATTCCATATTCGGTTTTCGGAAGGGTATCTGTGCTCATTTCAAACTCGAGTTTTATGCGTCACCCCACCTCACCTTTCCCCTGAAGCAGGCATAAGTGTGTTTTCTAAAAGCGTGACTCTGTTCTGTTTGGGGATTCAGTGCATGGGGAGCGATTTTTACATTCCCTCGATAAGTGATATCATAAGTTTCTTTTTTTGTGGGACTTATTTCACTGAGGATGATCGTACCTAAATCCACTCAGGATGCTGCTACCAGCCTCATGACGTGGATTTCATGGCTGAGTGACACTCCATTGGACCTACGTAGCACCACTTGTCCACTTGTCCACTTGTCTTTGTCCACTTGTCCACTCGTCTTTGTCCACTTGGCTCTTTCCTGGGATATGAAACGTGTACCGGAGTGGAGGTTCTTGTCAAGACAGCAGCCCTCAACTTTGGGGTCCCTGTGTCTGGTTGATTTTTTCATTTTCCCAAGGTCAACGCCCATGTGTGGAAGTGCCCTATGCTCTGTGGTTCTGTGTTTTCCATGGTTTGGGAAAGAGGATACACTTGTGAAGATTGGCTGTTGGCCATTGACATCCCGCCCATCAGCTTAACAAGGCTCCCTTGACTCCGTGGGCTGTCCTGCCTTTCTGGTTCTTAGACTTTTTTCGCCTGGCCCTTTTGCCCCGGGGGGGGGGCGAGAGATTTCTTTGTAGTGCTGATTTGCTCTCCCAGGTTGCTTGGTTGGCCAAAAAGGGCGTATGCGTTTTTTCCTGAATATATTCAGGAAAAAACGCATACGCCCTTTTTGGCCAACCGCATCATTGTCCACGTTCTGGCGCTTTTCATGTGCTATCGGGGCCATTCCGATGTACCCGTTGACATCCGTTTCCTGCAGTTCTGCCTTGCGTTCAGCGCCTCTTCGTAGCCTGACCTCAATATATTTTGGGGCGATAGTTATCGTTTAGAACTCTGCAGGTTTGGGAAGTGCAGTGCCCCTGAGCTCCATTTCCCAAGTCGCTTTTTTGTGAGTGGGACGCAACACGGCTGGATGGCTTCACGCCCTATTGTCGATCCGGGGTGGCAGGCTGAACCGCTGGTGAATTCTTCTTCGTGATGGGAAATGAGAGTGACATGTGCCCGACCAAACACCTCCAGCGAGTCTCTCATTGGTTCCCCCTCTTGCAGTTCATCCTGCGGACAAATTGCAGACGGTACGAAAGAGGCATGGAAAGGCGCCGAGTCTCCAAGTGGGGAGATTGTTAGTAAGGGGGCCTGAATGGAGAACACGAGCACCAGGAGATGAAAACTGAGGTGAGTTTCAGAAAGCTTTCCCGATCCCACGGTGTAGCAACCGCTGGGTTTCCAATGAGTGCTTTCGCTGTCGGAAGATTGCGTTGAACCTGGAGAGTTGGGACCCATGGAATGGGGAGCACGCAGGATTCCTTTCAAGGGTCTGCATTTGCTTTCCCAACCTCACCAATCGTCTCAGCCCCAAGAGTGTCCAGCCTTATGTCTTCTGCCGCTGGGGCTGTAGATGTGGTCAATCCTGGTTGCATGCCAGTCCCTGAACGCATTTTGGAAGAATTTCTCTCTGTTTTGCCCTGCTTGTTTCTTCTTTATGTTGGAAATGTATCCTCAGAATGGGTCTGAGCTGATTTTCCCTGCTGGTTTTAGGCCGCTTTACACACACTTGATGCACTTACACAGAGATATCAAGACTTAGCTTTGAAGATGCTTACTAGTCGGATAGATACTTGTGCGATGAACAGGGTCTGGTGAGTCCAGTTGATTGAGCAAGGAGTAGGTCGTGTCCATTCCATATTCGGTTTTCGGAAGGGTATCTGTGCTCATTTCAAACTCGAGTTTTATGCGTCACCCCACCTCACCTTTCCCCTGAAGCAGGCATAAGTGTGTTTTCTAAAAGCGTGACTCTGTTCTGTTTGGGGATTCAGTGCATGGGGAGCGATTTTTACATTCCCTCGATAAGTGATATCATAAGTTTCTTTTTTTGTGGGACTTATTTCACTGAGGATGATCGTACCTAAATCCACTCAGGATGCTGCTACCAGCCTCATGACGTGGATTTCATGGCTGAGTGACACTCCATTGGACCTACGTAGCACCACTTGTCCACTTGTCCACTTGTCTTTGTCCACTTGTCCACTTGGCTCTTTCCTGGGATATGAAACGTGTACCGGAGTGGAGGTTCTTGTCAAGACAGCAGCCCTCAACTTTGGGGTCCCTGTGTCTGGTTGATTTTTTCATTTTCCCAAGGTCAACGCCCATGTGTGGAAGTGCCCTATGCTCTGTGGTTCTGTGTTTTCCATGGTTTGGGAAAGAGGATACACTTGTGAAGATTGGCTGTTGGCCATTGACATCCCGCCCATCAGCTTAACAAGGCTCCCTAGACTCCGTGGGCTGTCCTGCCTTTCTGGTTTTTAGACTTTTTTCGCCTGGCCCTTTTGCCCCGGGGGGGGGGGGCGAGAGATTTCTTTGTAGTGCTGATTTGCTCTCCCAGGTTGCTTGGTTGGCCAAAAAGGGCGTATGCGTTTTTTCCTGAATATATTCAGGAAAAAACGCATACGCCCTTTTTGGCCAACCGCATCATTGTCCACGTTCTGGCGCTTTTCATGTGCTATCGGGGCCATTCCGATGTACCCGTTGACATCCGTTTCCTGCAGTTCTGCCTTGCGTTCAGCGCCTCTTCGTAGCCTGACCTCAATATATTTTGGGGCGATAGTTATCGTTTAGAACTCTGCAGGTTTGGGAAGTGCAGTGCCCCTGAGCTCCATTTCCCAAGTCGCTTTTTTGTGAGTGGGACGCAACACGGCTGGATTGCTTCACGCCCTATTGTCGATCCGGGGTGGCAGGCTGAACCGCTGGTGAATTCTTCGTGATGGGAAATGAGAGTGACATGTGCCCGACCAAACACCTCCAGCGGGTCTCTCATTGGTTCCCCCTCTTGCAGTTCATCCTGCGGACAAATTGCAGACGGTACGAAAGAGGCATGGAAAGGCGCCGAGTCTCCAAGTGGGGAGATTGTTAGTAAGGGGGCCTGAATGGAGAACACGAGCACCAGGAGATGAAAACTGAGGTGAGTTTCAGAAAGCTTTCCCGATCCCACGGTGTAGCATCCGCTGGGTTTCCAATGAGTGCTTTCGCTGTCGGAAGATTGCGTTGAACCTGGAGAGTTGGGACCCATGGAATGGGGAGCACGCAGGATTCCTTTCAAGGGTCTGCATTTGCTTTCCCAACCTCACCAATCGTCTCAGCCCCAAGAGTGTCCAGCCTTATGTCTTCTGCCGCTGGGGCTGTAGATGTGGTCAATCCTGGTTGCATGCCAGTCCCTGAACGCATTTTGGAAGAATTTCTCTCTGTTTTGCCCTGCTTGTTTCTTCTTTATGTTGGAAATGTATCCTCAGAATGGGTCTGAGCTGATTTTCCCTGCTGGTTTTAGGCCGCTTTACACACACTTGATGCACTTACACAGAGATATCAAGACTTAGCTTTTAAGATGCTTACTAGTCGGATAGATACTTGTGCGATGAACAGGGTCTGGTGAGTCCAGTTGATTGAGCAAGGAGTAGGTCGTGTCCATTCCATATTCGGTTTTCGGAAGGGTATCTGTGCTCATTTCAAACTCGAGTTTTATGCGTCACCCCACCTCACCTTTCCCCTGAAGCAGGCATAAGTGTGTTTTCTAAAAGCGTGACTCTGTTCTGTTTGGGGATTCAGTGCATGGGGAGCGATTTTTACATTCCCTCGATAAGTGATATCATAAGTTTCTTTTTTTGTGGGACTTATTTCACTGAGGATGATCGTACCTAAATCCACTCAGGATGCTGCTACCAGCCTCATGACGTGGATTTCATGGCTGAGTGACACTCCATTGGACCTACGTAGCACCACTTGTCCACTTGTCCAATTGTCTTTGTCCACTTGTCCACTTGGCTCTTTCCTGGGATATGAAACGTGTACCGGAGTGGAGGTTCTTGTCAAGACAGCAGCCCTCAACTTTGGGGTCCCTGTGTCTGGTTGATTTTTTCATTTTCCCAAGGTCAACGCCCATGTGTGGAAGTGCCCTATGCTCTGTGGTTCTGTGTTTTCCATGGTTTGGGAAAGAGGATACACTTGTGAAGATTGGCTGTTGGCCATTGACATCCCGCCCATCAGCTTAACAAGGCTCCCTAGACTCCGTGGGCTGTCCTGCCTTTCTGGTTTTTAGACTTTTTTCGCCTGGCCCTTTTGCCCCGGGGGGGGGGCGAGAGATTTCTTTGTAGTGCTGATTTGCTCTCCCAGGTTGCTTGGTTGGCCAAAAAGGGCGTATGCGTTTTTTCCTGAATATATTCAGGAAAAAACGCATACGCCCTTTTTGGCCAACCGCATCATTGTCCACGTTCTGGCGCTTTTCATGTGCTATCGGGGCCATTCCGATGTACCCGTTGACATCCGTTTCCTGCAGTTCTGCCTTGCGTTCAGCGCCTCTTCGTAGCCTGACCTCAATATATTTTGGGGCGATAGTTATCGTTTAGAACTCTGCAGGTTTGGGAAGTGCAGTGCCCCTGAGCTCCATTTCCCAAGTCGCTTTTTTGTGAGTGGGACGCAACACGGCTGGATGGCTTCACGCCCTATTGTCGATCCGGGGTGGCAGGCTGAACCGCTGGTGAATTCTTCTTCGTGATGGGAAATGAGAGTGACATGTGCCCGACCAAACACCTCCAGCGGGTCTCTCATTGGTTCCCCCTCTTGCAGTTCATCCTGCGGACAAATTGCAGACGGTACGAAAGAGGCATGGAAAGGCGCCGAGTCTCCAAGTGGGGAGATTGTTAGTAAGGGGGCCTGAATGGAGAACACGAGCACCAGGAGATGAAAACTGAGGTGAGTTTCAGAAAGCTTTCCCGATCCCACGGTGTAGCATCCGCTGGTTTTCCAATGAGTGCTTTCGCTGTCGGAAGATTGCGTTGAACCTGGAGAGTTGGGACCCATGGAATGGGGAGCACGCAGGATTCCTTTCAAGGGTCTGCATTTGCTTTCCCAACCTCACCAATCGTCTCAGCCCCAAGAGTGTCCAGCCTTATGTCTTCTGCCGCTGGGGCTGTAGATGTGGTCAATCCTGGTTGCATGCCAGTCCCTGAACGCATTTTGGAAGAATTTCTCTCTGTTTTGCCCTGCTTGTTTCTTCTTTATGTTGGAAATGTATCCTCAGAATGGGTCTGAGCTGATTTTCCCTGCTGGTTTTAGGCCGCTTTACACACACTTGATGCACTTACACAGAGATATCAAGACTTAGCTTTGAAGATGCTTACTAGTCGGATAGATACTTGTGCGATGAACAGGGTCTGGTGAGTCCAGTTGATTGAGCAAGGAGTAGGTCGTGTCCATTCCATATTCGGTTTTCGGAAGGGTATCTGTGCTCATTTCAAACTCGAGTTTTATGCGTCACCCCACCTCACCTTTCCCCTGAAGCAGGCATAAGTGTGTTTTCTAAAAGCGTGACTCTGTTCTGTTTGGGGATTCAGTGCATGGGGAGCGATTTTTACATTCCCTCGATAAGTGATATCATAAGTTTCTTTTTTTGTGGGACTTATTTCACTGAGGATGATCGTACCTAAATCCACTCAGGATGCTGCTACCAGCCTCATGACGTGGATTTCATGGCTGAGTGACACTCCATTGGACCTACGTAGCACCACTTGTCCACTTGTACAATTGTCTTTGTCCACTTGTCCACTTGGCTCTTTCCTGGGATATGAAACGTGTACCGGAGTGGAGGTTCTTGTCAAGACAGCAGCCCTCAACTTTGGGGTCCCTGTGTCTGGTTGATTTTTTCATTTTCCCAAGGTCAACGCCCATGTGTGGAAGTGCCCTATGCTCTGTGGTTCTGTGTTTTCCATGGTTTGGGAAAGAGGATACACTTGTGAAGATTGGCTGTTGGCCATTGACATCCCGCCCATCAGCTTAACAAGGCTCCCTAGACTCCGTGGGCTGTCCTGCCTTTCTGGTTTTTAGACTTTTTTCGCCTGGCCCTTTTGCCCCGGGGGGGGGGCGAGAGATTTCTTTGTAGTGCTGATTTGCTCTCCCAGGTTGCTTGGTTGGCCAAAAAGGGCGTATGCGTTTTTTCCTGAATATATTCAGGAAAAAACGCATACGCCCTTTTTGGCCAACCGCATCATTGTCCACGTTCTGGCGCTTTTCATGTGCTATCGGGGCCATTCCGATGTACCCGTTGACATCCGTTTCCTGCAGTTCTGCCTTGCGTTCAGCGCCTCTTCGTAGCCTGACCTCAATATATTTTGGGGCGATAGTTATCGTTTAGAACTCTGCAGGTTTGGGAAGTGCAGTGCCCCTGAGCTCCATTTCCCAAGTCGCTTTTTTGTGAGTGGGACGCAACACGGCTGGATGGCTTCACGCCCTATTGTCGATCCGGGGTGGCAGGCTGAACCGCTGGTGAATTCTTCTTCGTGATGGGAAATGAGAGTGACATGTGCCCGACCAAACACCTCCAGCGAGTCTCTCATTGGTTCCCCCTCTTGCAGTTCATCCTGCGGACAAATTGCAGACGGTACGAAAGAGGCATGGAAAGGCGCCGAGTCTCCAAGTGGGGAGATTGTTAGTAAGGGGGCCTGAATGGAGACCACGAGCACCAGGAGATGAAAACTGAGGTGAGTTTCAGAAAGCTTTCCCGATCCCACGGTGTAGCATCCGCTGGTTTTCCAATGAGTGCTTTCGCTGTCGGAAGATTGCGTTGAACCTGGAGAGTTGGGACCCATGGAATGGGGAGCACGCAGGATTCCTTTCAAGGGTCTGCATTTGCTTTCCCAACCTCACCAATCGTCTCAGCCCCAAGAGTGTCCAGCCTTATGTCTTCTGCCGCTGGGGCTGTAGATGTGGTCAATCCTGGTTGCATGCCAGTCCCTGAACGCATTTTGGAAGAATTTCTCTCTGTTTTGCCCTGCTTGTTTCTTCTTTATGTTGGAAATGTATCCTCAGAATGGGTCTGAGCTGATTTTCCCTGCTGGTTTTAGGCCGCTTTACACACACTTGATGCACTTACACAGAGATATCAAGACTTAGCTTTTAAGATGCTTACTAGTCGGATAGATACTTGTGCGATGAACAGGGTCTGGTGAGTCCAGTTGATTGAGCAAGGAGTAGGTCGTGTCCATTCCATATTCGGTTTTCGGAAGGGTATCTGTGCTCATTTCAAACTCGAGTTTTATGCGTCACCCCACCTCACCTTTCCCCTGAAGCAGGCATAAGTGTGTTTTCTAAAAGCGTGACTCTGTTCTGTTTGGGGATTCAGTGCATGGGGAGCGATTTTTACATTCCCTCGATAAGTGATATCATAAGTTTCTTTTTTTGTGGGACTTATTTCACTGAGGATGATCGTACCTAAATCCACTCAGGATGCTGCTACCAGCCTCATGACGTGGATTTCATGGCTGAGTGACACTCCATTGGACCTACGTAGCACCACTTGTCCACTTGTCCAATTGTCTTTGTCCACTTGTCCACTTGGCTCTTTCCTGGGATATGAAACGTGTACCGGAGTGGAGGTTCTTGTCAAGACAGCAGCCCTCAACTTTGGGGTCCCTGTGTCTGGTTGATTTTTTCATTTTCCCAAGGTCAACGCCCATGTGTGGAAGTGCCCTATGCTCTGTGGTTCTGTGTTTTCCATGGTTTGGGAAAGAGGATACACTTGTGAAGATTGGCTGTTGGCCATTGACATCCCGCCCATCAGCTTAACAAGGCTCCCTAGACTCCGTGGGCTGTCCTGCCTTTCTGGTTTTTAGACTTTTTTCGCCTGGCCCTTTTGCCCCGGGGGGGGGGGCGAGAGATTTCTTTGTAGTGCTGATTTGCTCTCCCAGGTTGCTTGGTTGGCCAAAAAGGGCGTATGCGTTTTTTCCTGAATATATTCAGGAAAAAACGCATACGCCCTTTTTGGCCAACCGCATCATTGTCCACGTTCTGGCGCTTTTCATGTGCTATCGGGGCCATTCCGATGTACCCGTTGACATCCGTTTCCTGCAGTTCTGCCTTGCGTTCAGCGCCTCTTCGTAGCCTGACCTCAATATATTTTGGGGCGATAGTTATCGTTTAGAACTCTGCAGGTTTGGGAAGTGCAGTGCCCCTGAGCTCCATTTCCCAAGTCGCTTTTTTGTGAGTGGGACGCAACACGGCTGGATTGCTTCACGCCCTATTGTCGATCCGGGGTGGCAGGCTGAACCGCTGGTGAATTCTTCGTGATGGGAAATGAGAGTGACATGTGCCCGACCAAACACCTCCAGCGGGTCTCTCATTGGTTCCCCCTCTTGCAGTTCATCCTGCGGACAAATTGCAGACGGTACGAAAGAGGCATGGAAAGGCGCCGAGTCTCCAAGTGGGGAGATTGTTAGTAAGGGGGCCTGAATGGAGAACACGAGCACCAGGAGATGAAAACTGAGGTGAGTTTCAGAAAGCTTTCCCGATCCCACGGTGTAGCATCCGCTGGGTTTCCAATGAGTGCTTTCGCTGTCGGAAGATTGCGTTGAACCTGGAGAGTTGGGACCCATGGAATGGGGAGCACGCAGGATTCCTTTCAAGGGTCTGCATTTGCTTTCCCAACCTCACCAATCGTCTCAGCCCCAAGAGTGTCCAGCCTTATGTCTTCTGCCGCTGGGGCTGTAGATGTGGTCAATCCTGGTTGCATGCCAGTCCCTGAACGCATTTTGGAAGAATTTCTCTCTGTTTTGCCCTGCTTGTTTCTTCTTTATGTTGGAAATGTATCCTCAGAATGGGTCTGAGCTGATTTTCCCTGCTGGTTTTAGGCCGCTTTACACACACTTGATGCACTTACACAGAGATATCAAGACTTAGCTTTGAAGATGCTTACTAGTCGGATAGATACTTGTGCGATGAACAGGGTCTGGTGAGTCCAGTTGATTGAGCAAGGAGTAGGTCGTGTCCATTCCATATTCGGTTTTCGGAAGGGTATCTGTGCTCATTTCAAACTCGAGTTTTATGCGTCACCCCACCTCACCTTTCCCCTGAAGCAGGCATAAGTGTGTTTTCTAAAAGCGTGACTCTGTTCTGTTTGGGGATTCAGTGCATGGGGAGCGATTTTTACATTCCCTCGATAAGTGATATCATAAGTTTCTTTTTTTGTGGGACTTATTTCACTGAGGATGATCGTACCTAAATCCACTCAGGATGCTGCTACCAGCCTCATGACGTGGATTTCATGGCTGAGTGACACTCCATTGGACCTACGTAGCACCACTTGTCCACTTGTCCAATTGTCTTTGTCCACTTGTCCACTTGGCTCTTTCCTGGGATATGAAACGTGTACCGGAGTGGAGGTTCTTGTCAAGACAGCAGCCCTCAACTTTGGGGTCCCTGTGTCTGGTTGATTTTTTCATTTTCCCAAGGTCAACGCCCATGTGTGGAAGTGCCCTATGCTCTGTGGTTCTGTGTTTTCCATGGTTTGGGAAAGAGGATACACTTGTGAAGATTGGCTGTTGGCCATTGACATCCCGCCCATCAGCTTAACAAGGCTCCCTAGACTCCGTGGGCTGTCCTGCCTTTCTGGTTTTTAGACTTTTTTCGCCTGGCCCTTTTGCCCCGGGGGGGGGGCGAGAGATTTCTTTGTAGTGCTGATTTGCTCTCCCAGGTTGCTTGGTTGGCCAAAAAGGGCGTATGCGTTTTTTCCTGAATATATTCAGGAAAAAACGCATACGCCCTTTTTGGCCAACCGCATCATTGTCCACGTTCTGGCGCTTTTCATGTGCTATCGGGGCCATTCCGATGTACCCGTTGACATCCGTTTCCTGCAGTTCTGCCTTGCGTTCAGCGCCTCTTCGTAGCCTGACCTCAATATATTTTGGGGCGATAGTTATCGTTTAGAACTCTGCAGGTTTGGGAAGTGCAGTGCCCCTGAGCTCCATTTCCCAAGTCGCTTTTTTGTGAGTGGGACGCAACACGGCTGGATGGCTTCACGCCCTATTGTCGATCCGGGGTGGCAGGCTGAACCGCT
Organism: Kogia breviceps; assembly: GCF_026419965.1. Taxonomy (NCBI): domain Eukaryota; kingdom Metazoa; phylum Chordata; class Mammalia; order Artiodactyla; family Physeteridae; genus Kogia; species Kogia breviceps. Next base: position 1,265,686 of record NW_026711980.1, read on the forward strand.
GGTGAATTCTTCTTCGTGATGGGAAATGAGAGTGACATGTGCCCGACCAAACACCTCCAGCGGGTCTCTCATTGGTTCCCCCTCTTGCAGTTCATCCTGCGGACAAATTGCAGACGGTACGAAAGAGGCATGGAAAGGCGCCGAGTCTCCAAGTGGGGAGATTGTTAGTAAGGGGGCCTGAATGGAGAACACGAGCACCAGGAGATGAAAACTGAGGTGAGTTTCAGAAAGCTTTCCCGATCCCACGGTGTAGCATCCGCTGGTTTTCCAATGAGTGCTTTCGCTGTCGGAAGATTGCGTTGAACCTGGAGAGTTGGGACCCATGGAATGGGGAGCACGCAGGATTCCTTTCAAGGGTCTGCATTTGCTTTCCCAACCTCACCAATCGTCTCAGCCCCAAGAGTGTCCAGCCTTATGTCTTCTGCCGCTGGGGCTGTAGATGTGGTCAATCCTGGTTGCATGCCAGTCCCTGAACGCATTTTGGAAGAATTTCTCTCTGTTTTGCCCTGCTTGTTTCTTCTTTATGTTGGAAATGTATCCTCAGAATGGGTCTGAGCTGATTTTCCCTGCTGGTTTTAGGCCGCTTTACACACACTTGATGCACTTACACAGAGATATCAAGACTTAGCTTTGAAGATGCTTACTAGTCGGATAGATACTTGTGCGATGAACAGGGTCTGGTGAGTCCAGTTGATTGAGCAAGGAGTAGGTCGTGTCCATTCCATATTCGGTTTTCGGAAGGGTATCTGTGCTCATTTCAAACTCGAGTTTTATGCGTCACCCCACCTCACCTTTCCCCTGAAGCAGGCATAAGTGTGTTTTCTAAAAGCGTGACTCTGTTCTGTTTGGGGATTCAGTGCATGGGGAGCGATTTTTACATTCCCTCGATAAGTGATATCATAAGTTTCTTTTTTTGTGGGACTTATTTCACTGAGGATGATCGTACCTAAATCCACTCAGGATGCTGCTACCAGCCTCATGACGTGGATTTCATGGCTGAGTGACACTCCATTGGACCTACGTAGCACCACTTGTCCACTTGTCCAATTGTCTTTGTCCACTTGTTCACTTGGCTCTTTCCTGGGATATGAAACGTGTACCGGAGTGGAGGTTCTTGTCAAGACAGCAGCCCTCAACTTTGGGGTCCCTGTGTCTGGTTGATTTTTTCATTTTCCCAAGGTCAACGCCCATGTGTGGAAGTGCCCTATGCTCTGTGGTTCTGTGTTTTCCATGGTTTGGGAAAGAGGATACACTTGTGAAGATTGGCTGTTGGCCATTGACATCCCGCCCATCAGCTTAACAAGGCTCCCTAGACTCCGTGGGCTGTCCTGCCTTTCTGGTTTTTAGACTTTTTTCGCCTGGCCCTTTTGCCCCGGGGGGGGGGCGAGAGATTTCTTTGTAGTGCTGATTTGCTCTCCCAGGTTGCTTGGTTGGCCAAAAAGGGCGTATGCGTTTTTTCCTGAATATATTCAGGAAAAAACGCATACGCCCTTTTTGGCCAACCGCATCATTGTCCACGTTCTGGCGCTTTTCATGTGCTATCGGGGCCATTCCGATGTACCCGTTGACATCCGTTTCCTGCAGTTCTGCCTTGCGTTCAGCGCCTCTTCGTAGCCTGACCTCAATATATTTTGGGGCGATAGTTATCGTTTAGAACTCTGCAGGTTTGGGAAGTGCAGTGCCCCTGAGCTCCATTTCCCAAGTCGCTTTTTTGTGAGTGGGACGCAACACGGCTGGATGGCTTCACGCCCTATTGTCGATCCGGGGTGGCAGGCTGAACCGCTGGTGAATTCTTCTTCGTGATGGGAAATGAGAGTGACATGTGCCCGACCAAACACCTCCAGCGAGTCTCTCATTGGTTCCCCCTCTTGCAGTTCATCCTGCGGACAAATTGCAGACGGTACGAAAGAGGCATGGAAAGGCGCCGAGTCTCCAAGTGGGGAGATTGTTAGTAAGGGGGCCTGAATGGAGACCACGAGCACCAGGAGATGAAAACTGAGGTGAGTTTCAGAAAGCTTTCCCGATCCCACGGTGTAGCATCCGCTGGTTTTCCAATGAGTGCTTTCGCTGTCGGAAGATTGCGTTGAACCTGGAGAGTTGGGACCCATGGAATGGGGAGCACGCAGGATTCCTTTCAAGGGTCTGCATTTGCTTTCCCAACCTCACCAATCGTCTCAGCCCCAAGAGTGTCCAGCCTTATGTCTTCTGCCGCTGGGGCTGTAGATGTGGTCAATCCTGGTTGCATGCCAGTCCCTGAACGCATTTTGGAAGAATTTCTCTCTGTTTTGCCCTGCTTGTTTCTTCTTTATGTTGGAAATGTATCCTCAGAATGGGTCTGAGCTGATTTTCCCTGCTGGTTTTAGGCCGCTTTACACACACTTGATGCACTTACACAGAGATATCAAGACTTAGCTTTTAAGATGCTTACTAGTCGGATAGATACTTGTGCGATGAACAGGGTCTGGTGAGTCCAGTTGATTGAGCAAGGAGTAGGTCGTGTCCATTCCATATTCGGTTTTCGGAAGGGTATCTGTGCTCATTTCAAACTCGAGTTTTATGCGTCACCCCACCTCACCTTTCCCCTGAAGCAGGCATAAGTGTGTTTTCTAAAAGCGTGACTCTGTTCTGTTTGGGGATTCAGTGCATGGGGAGCGATTTTTACATTCCCTCGATAAGTGATATCATAAGTTTCTTTTTTTGTGGGACTTATTGCACTGAGGATGATCGTACCTAAATCCACTCAGGATGCTGCTACCAGCCTCATGACGTGGATTTCATGGCTGAGTGACACTCCATTGGACCTACGTAGCACCACTTGTCCACTTGTCCACTTGTCTTTGTCCACTTGTCCACTCGTCTTTGTCCACTTGGCTCTTTCCTGGGATATGAAACGTGTACCGGAGTGGAGGTTCTTGTCAAGACAGCAGCCCTCAACTTTGGGGTCCCTGTGTCTGGTTGATTTTTTTCATTTTCCCAAGGTCAACGCCCATGTGTGGAAGTGCCCTATGCTCTGTGGTTCTGTGTTTTACATGGTTTGGGAAAGAGGATACACTTGTGAAGATTGGCTGTTGGCCATTGACATCCCGCCCATCAGCTTAACAAGGCTCCCTTGACTCCGTGGGCTGTCCTGCCTTTCTGGTTTTTAGACTTTTTTCGCCTGGCCCTTTTGCCCGGGGGGGGGGGCGAGAGATTTCTTTGTAGTGCTGATTTGCTCTCCCAGGTTGCTTGGTTGGCCAAAAAGGGCGTATGCGTTTTTTCCTGAATATATTCAGGAAAAAACGCATACGCCCTTTTTGGCCAACCGCATCATTGTCCACGTTCTGGCGCTTTTCATGTGCTATCGGGGCCATTCCGATGTACCCGTTGACATCCGTTTCCTGCAGTTCTGCCTTGCGTTCAGCGCCTCTTCGTAGCCTGACCTCAATATATTTTGGGGCGATAGTTATCGTTTAGAACTCTGCAGGTTTGGGAAGTGCAGTGCCCCTGAGCTCCATTTCCCAAGTCGCTTTTTTGTGAGTGGGACGCAACACGGCTGGATGGCTTCACGCCCTATTGTCGATCCGGGGTGGCAGGCTGAACCGCTGGTGAATTCTTCTTCGTGATGGGAAATGAGAGTGACATGTGCCCGACCAAACACCTCCAGCGAGTCTCTCATTGGTTCCCCCTCTTGCAGTTCATCCTGCGGACAAATTGCAGACGGTACGAAAGAGGCATGGAAAGGCGCCGAGTCTCCAAGTGGGGAGATTGTTAGTAAGGGGGCCTGAATGGAGAACACGAGCACCAGGAGATGAAAACTGAGGTGAGTTTCAGAAAGCTTTCCCGATCCCACGGTGTAGCAACCGCTGGGTTTCCAATGAGTGCTTTCGCTGTCGGAAGATTGCGTTGAACCTGGAGAGTTGGGACCCATGGAATGGGGAGCACGCAGGATTCCTTTCAAGGGTCTGCATTTGCTTTCCCAACCTCACCAATCGTCTCAGCCCCAAGAGTGTCCAGCCTTATGTCTTCTGCCGCTGGGGCTGTAGATGTGGTCAATCCTGGTTGCATGCCAGTCCCTGAACGCATTTTGGAAGAATTTCTCTCTGTTTTGCCCTGCTTGTTTCTTCTTTATGTTGGAAATGTATCCTCAGAATGGGTCTGAGCTGATTTTCCCTGCTGGTTTTAGGCCACTTTACACACACTTGATGCACTTACACAGAGATATCAAGACTTAGCTTTTAAGATGCTTACTAGTCGGATAGATACTTGTGCGATGAACAGGGTCTGGTGAGTCCAGTTGATTGAGCAAGGAGTAGGTCGTGTCCATTCCATATTCGGTTTTCGGAAGGGTATCTGTGCTCATTTCAAACTCGAGTTTTATGCGTCACCCCACCTCACCTTTCCCCTGAAGCAGGCATAAGTGTGTTTTCTAAAAGCGTGACTCTGTTCTGTTTGGGGATTCAGTGCATGGGGAGCGATTTTTACATTCCCTCGATAAGTGATATCATAAGTTTCTTTTTTTGTGGGACTTATTTCACTGAGGATGATCGTACCTAAATCCACTCAGGATGCTGCTACCAGCCTCATGACGTGGATTTCATGGCTGAGTGACACTCCATTGGACCTACGTAGCACCACTTGTCCACTTGTCCACTTGTCTTTGTCCACTTGTCCACTCGTCTTTGTCCACTTGGCTCTTTCCTGGGATATGAAACGTGTACCGGAGTGGAGGTTCTTGTCAAGACAGCAGCCCTCAACTTTGGGGTCCCTGTGTCTGGTTGATTTTTTCATTTTCCCAACGTCAACGCCCATGTGTGGCAGTGCCCTATGCTCTGTGGTTCTGTGTTTTACATGGTTTGGGAAAGAGGATACACTTGTGAAGATTGGCTGTTGGCCATTGACATCCCGCCCATCAGCTTAACAAGGCTCCCTTGACTCCGTGGGCTGTCCTGCCTTTCTGGTTTTTAGACTTTTTTCGCCTGGCCCTTTTGCCCCGGGGGGGGGGGCGAGAGATTTCTTTGTAGTGCTGATTTGCTCTCCCAGGTTGCTTGGTTGGCCAAAAAGGGCGTATGCGTTTTTTCCTGAATATATTCAGGAAAAAACGCATACGCCCTTTTTGGCCAACCGCATCATTGTCCACGTTCTGGCGCTTTTCATGTGCTATCGGGGCCATTCCGATGTACCCGTTGACATCCGTTTCCTGCAGTTCTGCCTTGCGTTCAGCGCCTCTTCGTAGCCTGACCTCAATATATTTTGGGGCGATAGTTATCGTTTAGAACTCTGCAGGTTTGGGAAGTGCAGTGCCCCTGAGCTCCATTTCCCAAGTCGCTTTTTTGTGAGTGGGACGCAACACGGCTGGATGGCTTCACGCCCTATTGTCGATCCGGGGTGGCAGGCTGAACCGCTGGTGAATTCTTCTTCGTGATGGGAAATGAGAGTGACATGTGCCCGACCAAACACCTCCAGCGAGTCTCTCATTGGTTCCCCCTCTTGCAGTTCATCCTGCGGACAAATTGCAGACGGTACGAAAGAGGCATGGAAAGGCGCCGAGTCTCCAAGTGGGGAGATTGTTAGTAAGGGGGCCTGAATGGAGAACACGAGCACCAGGAGATGAAAACTGATGTGAGTTTCAGAAAGCTTTCCCGATCCCACGGTGTAGCAACCGCTGGGTTTCCAATGAGTGCTTTCGCTGTCGGAAGATTGCGTTGAACCTGGAGAGTTGGGACCCATGGAATGGGGAGCACGCAGGATTCCTTTCAAGGGTCTGCATTTGCTTTCCCAACCTCACCAATCGTCTCAGCCCCAAGAGTGTCCAGCCTTATGTCTTCTGCCGCTGGGGCTGTAGATGTGGTCAATCCTGGTTGCATGCCAGTCCCTGAACGCATTTTGGAAGAATTTCTCTCTGTTTTGCCCTGCTTGTTTCTTCTTTATGTTGGAAATGTATCCTCAGAATGGGTCTGAGCTGATTTTCCCTGCTGGTTTTAGGCCGCTTTACACACACTTGATGCACTTACACAGAGATATCAAGACTTAGCTTTTAAGATGCTTACTAGTCGGATAGATACTTGTGCGATGAACAGGGTCTGGTGAGTCCAGTTGATTGAGCAAGGAGTAGGTCGTGTCCATTCCATATTCGGTTTTCGGAAGGGTATCTGTGCTCATTTCAAACTCGAGTTTTATGCGTCACCCCACCTCACCTTTCCCCTGAAGCAGGCATAAGTGTGTTTTCTAAAAGCGTGACTCTGTTCTGTTTGGGGACTCAGTGCATGGGGAGCGATTTTTACATTCCCTCGATAAGTGATATCATAAGTTTCTTTTTTTGTGGGACTTATTTCACTGAGGATGATCGTACCTAAATCCACTCAGGATGCTGCTACCAGCCTCATGACGTGGATTTCATGGCTGAGTGACACTCCATTGGACCTACGTAGCACCACTTGTCCACTTGTCCACTTGTCTTTGTCCACTTGTCCACTCGTCTTTGTCCACTTGGCTCTTTCCTGGGATATGAAACGTGTACCGGAGTGGAGGTTCTTGTCAAGACAGCAGCACTCAACTTTGGGGTCCCTGTGTCTGGTTGATTTTTTCATTTTCCCAACGTCAACGCCCATGTGTGGCAGTGCCCTATGCTCTGTGGTTCTGTGTTTTCCATGGTTTGGGAAAGAGGATACACTTGTGAAGATTGGCTGTTGGCCATTGACATCCCGCCCATCAGCTTAACAAGGCTCCCTTGACTCCGTGGGCTGTCCTGCCTTTCTGGTTTTTAGACTTTTTTCGCCTGGCCCTTTTGCCCCGGGGGGGGGGCGAGAGATTTCTTTGTAGTGCTGATTTGCTCTCCCAGGTTGCTTGGTTGGCCAAAAAGGGCGTATGCGTTTTTTCCTGAATATATTCAGGAAAAAACGCATACGCCCTTTTTGGCCAACCGCATCATTGTCCACGTTCTGGCGCTTTTCATGTGCTATCGGGGCCATTCAGATGTACCCGTTGACATCCGTTTCCTGCAGTTCTGCCTTGCGTTCAGCGCCTCTTCGTAGCCTGACCTCAATATATTTTGGGGCGATAGTTATCGTTTAGAACTCTGCAGGTTTGGGAAGTGCAGTGCCCCTGAGCTCCATTTCCCAAGTCGCTTTTTTGTGAGTGGGACGCAACACGGCTGGATGGCTTCACGGCCTATTGTCGATCCCGGGTGGCAGGCTGAACCGCTGGTGAATTCTTCTTCGTGATGGGAAATGAGAGTGACATGTGCCCGACCAAACACCTCCAGCGAGTCTCTCATTGGTTCCCCCTCTTGCAGTTCATCCTGCGGACAAATTGCAGACGGTACGAAAGAGGCATGGAAAGGCGCCGAGTCTCCAAGTGGGGAGATTGTTAGTAAGGGGGCCTGAATGGAGAACACGAGCACCAGGAGATGAAAACTGATGTGAGTTTCAGAAAGCTTTCCCGATCCCACGGTGTAGCAACCGCTGGGTTTCCAATGAGTGCTTTCGCTGTCGGAAGATTGCGTTGAACCTGGAGAGTTGGGACCCATGGAATGGGGAGCACGCAGGATTCCTTTCAAGGGTCTGCATTTGCTTTCCCAACCTCACCAATCGTCTCAGCCCCAAGAGTGTCCAGCCTTATGTCTTCTGCCGCTGGGGCTGTAGATGTGGTCAATCCTGGTTGCATGCCAGTCCCTGAACGCATTTTGGAAGAATTTCTCTCTGTTTTGCCCTGCTTGTTTCTTCTTTATGTTGGAAATGTATCCTCAGAATGGGTCTGAGCTGATTTTCCCTGCTGGTTTTAGGACGCTTTACACACACTTGATGCACTTACACAGAGATATCAAGACTTAGCTTTGAAGATGCTTACTAGTCGGATAGATACTTGTGCGATGAACAGGGTCTGGTGAGTCCAGTTGATTGAGCAAGGAGTAGGTCGTGTCCATTCCATATTCGGTTTTCGGAAGGGTATCTGTGCTCATTTCAAACTCGAGTTTTATGCGTCACCCCACCTCACCTTTCCCCTGAAGCAGGCATAAGTGTGTTTTCTAAAAGCGTGACTCTGTTCTGTTTGGGGATTCAGTGCATGGGGAGCGATTTTTACATTCCCTCGATAAGTGATATCATAAGTTTCTTTTTTTGTGGGACTTATTTCACTGAGGATGATCGTACCTAAATCCACTCAGGATGCTGCTACCAGCCTCATGACGTGGATTTCATGGCTGAGTGACACTCCATTGGACCTACGTAGCACCACTTGTCCACTTGTCCAATTGTCTTTGTCCACTTGTCCACTTGGCTCTTTCCTGGGATATGAAACGTGTACCGGAGTGGAGGTTCTTGTCAAGACAGCAGCCCTCAACTTTGGGGTCCCTGTGTCTGGTTGATTTTTTCATTTTCCCAACGTCAACGCCCATGTGTGGAAGTGCCCTATGCTCTGTGGTTCTGTGTTTTACATGGTTTGGGAAAGAGGATACACTTGTGAAGATTGGCTGTTGGCCATTGACATCCCGCCCATCAGCTTAACAAGGCTCCCTTGACTCCGTGGGCTGTCCTGCCTTTCTGGTTTTTAGACTTTTTTCGCCTGGCCCTTTTGCCCCGGGGGGGGGCGAGAGATTTCTTTGTAGTGCTGATTTGCTCGCCCAGGTTGCTTGGTTGGCCAAAAAGGGCGTATGCGTTTTTTCCTGAATATATTCAGGAAAAAACGCATACGCCCTTTTTGGCCAACCGCATCATTGTCCACGTTCTGGCGCTTTTCATGTGCTATCGGGGCCATTCCGATGTAGCCGTTGACATCCGTTTCCTGCAGTTCTGCCTTGCGTTCAGCGCCTCTTCGTAGCCTGACCTCAATATATTTTGGGGCGATAGTTATCGTTTAGAACTCTGCAGGTTTGGGAAGTGCAGTGCCCCTGAGCTCCATTTCCCAAGTCGCTTTTTTGTGAGTGGGACGCAACACGGCTGGATGGCTTCACGCCCTATTGTCGATCCGGGGTGGCAGGCTGAACCGCTGGTGAATTCTTCTTCGTGATGGGAAATGAGAGTGACATGTGCCCGACCAAACACCTCCAGCGGGTCTCTCATTGGTTCCCCCTCTTGCAGTTCATCCTGCGGACAAATTGCAGACGGTACGAAAGAGGCATGGAAAGGTGCCGAGTCTCCAAGTGGGGAGATTGTTAGTAAGGGGGCCTGAATGGAGAACACGAGCACCAGGAGATGAAAACTGAGGTGAGTTTCAGAAAGCTTTCCCGATCCCACGGTGTAGCATCCGCTGGGTTTCCAATGAGTGCTTTCGCTGTCGGAAGATTGCGTTGAACCTGGAGAGTTGGGACCCATGGAATGGGGAGCACGCAGGATTCCTTTCAAGGGTCTGCATTTGCTTTCCCAACCTCACCAATCGTCTCAGCCCCAAGAGTGTCCAGCCTTATGTCTTCTGCCGCTGGGGCTGTAGATGTGGTCAATCCTGGTTGCATGCCAGTCCCTGAACGCATTTTGGAAGAATTTCTCTCTGTTTTGCCCTGCTTGTTTCTTCTTTATGTTGGAAATGTATCCTCAGAATGGGTCTGAGCTGATTTTCCCTGCTGGTTTTAGGCCGCTTTACACACACTTGATGCACTTACACAGAGATATCAAGACTTAGCTTTGAAGATGCTTACTAGTCGGATAGATACTTGTGCGATGAACAGGGTCTGGTGAGTCCAGTTGATTGAGCAAGGAGTAGGTCGTGTCCATTCCATATTCGGTTTTCGGAAGGGTATCTGTGCTCATTTCAAACTCGAGTTTTATGCGTCACCCCACCTCACCTTTCCCCTGAAGCAGGCATAAGTGTGTTTTCTAAAAGCGTGACTCTGTTCTGTTTGGGGATTCAGTGCATGGGGAGCGATTTTTACATTCCCTCGATAAGTGATATCATAAGTTTCTTTTTTTGTGGGACTTATTTCACTGAGGATGATCGTACCTAAATCCACTCAGGATGCTGCTACCAGCCTCATGACGTGGATTTCATGGCTGAGTGACACTCCATTGGACCTACGTAGCACCACTTGTCCACTTGTCCACTTGTCTTTGTCCACTTGTCCACTCGTCTTTGTCCACTTGGCTCTTTCCTGGGATATGAAACGTGTACCGGAGTGGAGGTTCTTGTCAAGACAGCAGCCCTCAACTTTGGGGTCCCTGTGTCTGGTTGATTTTTTCATTTTCCCAAGGTCAACGCCCATGTGTGGCAGTGGCCTATGCTCTGTGGTTCTGTGTTTTACATGGTTTGGGAAAGAGGATACACTTGTGAAGATTGGCTGTTGGCCATTGACATCCCGCCCATCAGCTTAACAAGGCTCCCTTGACTCCGTGGGCTGTCCTGCCTTTCTGGTTTTTAGAATTTTTTCGCCTGGCCCTTTTGCCCCGGGGGGGGGGCGAGAGATTTCTTTGTAGTGCTGATTTGCTCTCCCAGGTTGCTTGGTTGGCCAAAAAGGGCGTATGCGTTTTTTCCTGAATATATTCAGGAAAAAACGCATACGCCCTTTTTGGCCAACCGCATCATTGTCCACGTTCTGGCGCTTTTCATGTGCTATCGGGGCCATTCCGATGTACCCGTTGACATCCGTTTCCTGCAGTTCTGCCTTGCGTTCAGCGCCTCTTCGTAGCCTGACCTCAATATATTTTGGGGCGATAGTTATCGTTTAGAACTCTGCAGGTTTGGGAAGTGCAGTTCCCCTGAGCTCCATTTCCCAAGTCGCTTTTTTGTGAGTGGGACGCAACACGGCTGGATGGCTTCACGCCCTATTGTCGATCCGGGGTGGCAGGCTGAACCGCTGGTGAATTCTTCTTCGTGATGGGAAATGAGAGTGACATGTGCCCGACCAAACACCTCCAGCGAGTCTCTCATTGGTTCCCCCTCTTGCAGTTCATCCTGCGGACAAATTGCAGACGGTACGAAAGAGGCATGGAAAGGCGCCGAGTCTCCAAGTGGGGAGATTGTTAGTAAGGGGGCCTGAATGGAGAACACGAGCACCAGGAGATGAAAACTGAGGTGAGTTTCAGAAAGCTTTCCCGATCCCACGGTGTAGCATCCGCTGGGTTTCCAATGAGTGCTTTCGCTGTCGGAAGATTGCGTTGAACCTGGAGAGTTGGGACCCATGGAATGGGGAGCACGCAGGATTCCTTTCAAGGGTCTGCATTTGCTTTCCCAACCTCACCAATCGTCTCAGCCCCAAGAGTGTCCAGCCTTATGTCTTCTGCCGCTGGGGCTGTAGATGTGGTCAATCCTGGTTGCATGCCAGTCCCTGAACGCATTTTGGAAGAATTTCTCTCTGTTTTGCCCTGCTTGTTTCTTCTTTATGTTGGAAATGTATCCTCAGAATGGGTCTGAGCTGATTTTCCCTGCTGGTTTTAGGCCGCTTTACACACACTTGATGCACTTACACAGAGATATCAAGACTTAGCTTTTAAGATGCTTACTAGTCGGATAGATACTTGTGCGATGAACAGGGTCTGGTGAGTCCAGTTGATTGAGCAAGGAGTAGGTCGTGTCCATTCCATATTCGGTTTTCGGAAGGGTATCTGTGCTCATTTCAAACTCGAGTTTTATGCGTCACCCCACCTCACCTTTCCCCTGAAGCAGGCATAAGTGTGTTTTCTAAAAGCGTGACTCTGTTCTGTTTGGGGATTCAGTGCATGGGGAGCGATTTTTACATTCCCTCGATAAGTGATATCATAAGTTTCTTTTTTTGTGGGACTTATTTCACTGAGGATGATCGTACCTAAATCCACTCAGGATGCTGCTACCAGCCTCATGACGTGGATTTCATGGCTGAGTGACACTCCATTGGACCTACGTAGCACCACTTGTCCACTTGTCCACTTGTCTTTGTCCACTTGTCCACTCGTCTTTGTCCACTTGGCTCTTTCCTGGGATATGAAACGTGTACCGGAGTGGAGGTTCTTGTCAAGACAGCAGCCCTCAACTTTGGGGTCCCTGTGTCTGGTTGATTTTTTCATTTTCCCAAGGTCAACGCCCATGTGTGGAAGTGCCCTATGCTCTGTGGTTCTGTGTTTTCCATGGTTTGGGAAAGAGGATACACTTGTGAAGATTGGCTGTTGGCCATTGACATCCCGCCCATCAGCTTAACAAGGCTCCCTTGACTCCGTGGGCTGTCCTGCCTTTCTGGTTTTTAGACTTTTTTCGCCTGGCCCTTTTGCCCCGGGGGGGGGCGAGAGATTTCTTTGTAGTGCTGATTTGCTCTCCCAGGTTGCTTGGTTGGCCAAAAAGGGCGTATGCGTTTTTTCCTGAATATATTCAGGAAAAAACGCATACGCCCTTTTTGGCCAACCGCATCATTGTCCACGTTCTGGCGCTTTTCATGTGCTATCGGGGCCATTCCGATGTACCCGTTGACATCCGTTTCCTGCAGTTCTGCCTTGCGTTCAGCGCCTCTTCGTAGCCTGACCTCAATATATTTTGGGGCGATAGTTATCGTTTAGAACTCTGCAGGTTTGGGAAGTGCAGTGCCCCTGAGCTCCATTTCCCAAGTCGCTTTTTTGTGAGTGGGACGCAACACGGCTGGATGGCTTCACGCCCTATTGTCGATCCGGGGTGGCAGGCTGAACCGCTGGTGAATTCTTCTTCGTGATGGGAAATGAGAGTGACATGTGCCCGACCAAACACCTCCAGCGGGTCTCTCATTGGTTCCCCCTCTTGCAGTTCATCCTGCGGACAAATTGCAGACGGTACGAAAGAGGCATGGAAAGGCGCCGAGTCTCCAAGTGGGGAGATTGTTAGTAAGGGGGCCTGAATGGAGAACACGAGCACCAGGAGATGAAAACTGAGGTGAGTTTCAGAAAGCTTTCCCGATCCCTCGGTGTAGCATCCGCTGGGTTTCCAATGAGTGCTTTCGCTGTCGGAAGATTGCGTTGAACCTGGAGAGTTGGGACCCATGGAATGGGGAGCACGCAGGATTCCTTTCAAGGGTCTGCATTTGCTTTCCCAACCTCACCAATCGTCTCAGCCCCAAGAGTGTCCAGCCTTATGTCTTCTGCCGCTGGGGCTGTAGATGTGGTCAATCCTGGTTGCATGCCAGTCCCTGAACGCATTTTGGAAGAATTTCTCTCTGTTTTGCCCTGCTTGTTTCTTCTTTATGTTGGAAATGTATCCTCAGAATGGGTCTGAGCTGATTTTCCCTGCTGGTTTTAGGCCGCTTTACACACACTTGATGCACTTACACAGAGATATCAAGACTTAGCTTTTAAGATGCTTACTAGTCGGATAGATACTTGTGCGATGAACAGGGTCTGGTGAGTCCAGTTGATTGAGCAAGGAGTAGGTCGTGTCCATTCCATATTCGGTTTTCGGAAGGGTATCTGTGCTCATTTCAAACTCGAGTTTTATGCGTGACCCCACCTCACCTTTCCCCTGAAGCAGGCATAAGTGTGTTTTCTAAAAGCGTGACTCTGTTCTGTTTGGGGATTCAGTGCATGGGGAGCGATTTTTACATTCCCTCGATAAGTGATATCATAAGTTTCTTTTTTTGTGGGACTTATTTCACTGAGGATGATCGTACCTAAATCCACTCAGGATGCTGCTACCAGCCTCATGACGTGGATTTCATGGCTGAGTGACACTCCATTGGACCTACGTAGCACCACTTGTCCACTTGTCCACTTGTCTTTGTCCACTTGTCCACTCGTCTTTGTCCACTTGGCTCTTTCCTGGGATATGAAACGTGTACCGGAGTGGAGGTTCTTGTCAAGACAGCAGCCCTCAACTTTGGGGTCCCTGTGTCTGGTTGATTTTTTCATTTTCCCAAGGTCAACGCCCATGTGTGGCAGTGCCCTATGCTCTGTGGTTCTGTGTTTTACATGGTTTGGGAAAGAGGATACACTTGTGAAGATTGGCTGTTGGCCATTGACATCCCGCCCATCAGCTTAACAAGGCTCCCTTGACTCCGTGGGCTGTCCTGCCTTTCTGGTTTTTAGACTTTTTTCGCCTGGCCCTTTTGCCCCGGGGGGGGGGGCGAGAGATTTCTTTGTAGTGCTGATTTGCTCTCCCAGGTTGCTTGGTTGGCCAAAAAGGGCGTATGCGTTTTTTCCTGAATATATTCAGGAAAAAACGCATACGCCCTTTTTGGCCAACCGCATCATTGTCCACGTTCTGGCGCTTTTCATGTGCTATCGGGGCCATTCCGATGTACCCGTTGACATCCGTTTCCTGCAGTTCTGCCTTGCGTTCAGCGCCTCTTCGTAGCCTGACCTCAATATATTTTGGGGCGATAGTTATCGTTTAGAACTCTGCAGGTTTGGGAAGTGCAGTGCCCCTGAGCTCCATTTCCCAAGTCGCTTTTTTGTGAGTGGGACGCAACACGGCTGGATGGCTTCACGCCCTATTGTCGATCCGGGGTGGCAGGCTGAACCGCTGGTGAATTCTTCTTCGTGATGGGAAATGAGAGTGACATGTGCCCGACCAAACACCTCCAGCGAGTCTCTCATTGGTTCCCCCTCTTGCAGTTCATCCTGCGGACAAATTGCAGACGGTACGAAAGAGGCATGGAAAGGCGCCGAGTCTCCAAGTGGGGAGATTGTTAGTAAGGGGGCCTGAATGGAGAACACGAGCACCAGGAGATGAAAACTGAGGTGAGTTTCAGAAAGCTTTCCCGATCCCACGGTGTAGCATCCGCTGGGTTTCCAATGAGTGCTTTCGCTGTCGGAAGATTGCGTTGAACCTGGAGAGTTGGGACCCATGGAATGGGGAGCACGCAGGATTCCTTTCAAGGGTCTGCATTTGCTTTCCCAACCTCACCAATCGTCTCAGCCCCAAGAGTGTCCAGCCTTATGTCTTCTGCCGCTGGGGCTGTAGATGTGGTCAATCCTGGTTGCATGCCAGTCCCTGAACGCATTTTGGAAGAATTTCTCTCTGTTTTGCCCTGCTTGTTTCTTCTTTATGTTGGAAATGTATCCTCAGAATGGGTCTGAGCTGATTTTCCCTGCTGGTTTTAGGCCGCTTTACACACACTTGATGCACTTACACAGAGATATCAAGACTTAGCTTTGAAGATGCTTACTAGTCGGATAGATACTTGTGCGATGAACAGGGTCTGGTGAGTCCAGTTGATTGAGCAAGGAGTAGGTCGTGTCCATTCCATATTCGGTTTTCGGAAGGGTATCTGTGCTCATTTCAAACTCGAGTTTTATGCGTCACCCCACCTCACCTTTCCCCTGAAGCAGGCATAAGTGTGTTTTCTAAAAGCGTGACTCTGTTCTGTTTGGGGATTCAGTGCATGGGGAGCGATTTTTACATTCCCTCGATAAGTGATATCATAAGTTTCTTTTTTTGTGGGACTTATTTCACTGAGGATGATCGTACCTAAATCCACTCAGGATGCTGCTACCAGCCTCATGACGTGGATTTCATGGCTGAGTGACACTCCATTGGACCTACGTAGCACCACTTGTCCACTTGTCCACTTGTCTTTGTCCACTTGTCCACTCGTCTTTGTCCACTTGGCTCTTTCCTGGGATATGAAACGTGTACCGGAGTGGAGGTTCTTGTCAAGACAGCAGCCCTCAACTTTGGGGTCCCTGTGTCTGGTTGATTTTTTCATTTTCCCAAGGTCAACGACCATGTGTGGCAGTGCCCTATGCTCTGTGGTTCTGTGTTTTACATGGTTTGGGAAAGAGGATACACTTGTGAAGATTGGCTGTTGGCCATTGACATCCCGCCCATCAGCTTAACAAGGCTCCCTTGACTCCGTGGGCTGTCCTGCCTTTCTGGTTTTTAGACTTTTTTCGCCTGGCCCTTTTGCCCCGGGGGGGGGGCGAGAGATTTCTTTGTAGTGCTGATTTGCTCTCCCAGGTTGCTTGGTTGGCCAAAAGGGGCGTATGCGTTTTTTCCTGAATATATTCAGGAAAAAACGCATACGCCCTTTTTGGCCAACCGCATCATTGTCCACGTTCTGGCGCTTTTCATGTGCTATCGGGGCCATTCCGATGTACCCGTTGACATCCGTTTCCTGCAGTTCTGCCTTGCGTTCAGCGCCTCTTCGTAGCCTGACCTCAATATATTTTGGGGCGATAGTTATCGTTTAGAACTCTGCAGGTTTGGGAAGTGCAGTGCCCCTGAGCTCCATTTCCCAAGTCGCTTTTTTGTGAGTGGGACGCAACACGGCTGGATGGCTTCACACCCTATTGTCGATCCGGGGTGGCAGGCTGAACCGCTGGTGAATTCTTCTTCGTGATGGGAAATGAGAGTGACATGTGCCCGACCAAACACCTCCAGCGAGTCTCTCATTGGTTCCCCCTCTTGCAGTTCATCCTGCGGACAAATTGCAGACGGTACGAAAGAGGCATGGAAAGGCGCCGAGTCTCCAAGTGGGGAGATTGTTAGTAAGGGGGCCTGAATGGAGAACACGAGCACCAGGAGATGAAAACTGAGGTGAGTTTCAGAAAGCTTTCCCGATCCCACGGTGTAGCATCCGCTGGGTTTCCAATGAGTGCTTTCGCTGTCGGAAGATTGCGTTGAACCTGGAGAGTTGGGACCCATGGAATGGGGAGCACGCAGGATTCCTTTCAAGGGTCTGCATTTGCTTTCCCAACCTCACCAATCGTCTCAGCCCCAAGAGTGTCCAGCCTTATGTCTTCTGCCGCTGGGGCTGTAGATGTGGTCAATCCTGGTTGCATGCCAGTCCCTGAACGCATTTTGGAAGAATTTCTCTCTGTTTTGCCCTGCTTGTTTCTTCTTTATGTTGGAAATGTATCCTCAGAATGGGTCTGAGCTGATTTTCCCTGCTGGTTTTAGGCCGCTTTACACACACTTGATGCACTTACACAGAGATATCAAGACTTAGCTTTTAAGATGCTTACTAGTCGGATAGATACTTGTGCGATGAACAGGGTCTGGTGAGTCCAGTTGATTGAGCAAGGAGTAGGTCGTGTCCATTCCATATTCGGTTTTCGGAAGGGTATCTGTGCTCATTTCAAACTCGAGTTTTATGCGTCACCCCACCTCACCTTTCCCCTGAAGCAGGCATAAGTGTGTTTTCTAAAAGCGTGACTCTGTTCTGTTTGGGGATTCAGTGCATGGGGAGCGATTTTTACATTCCCTCGATAAGTGATATCATAAGTTTCTTTTTTTGTGGGACTTATTTCACTGAGGATGATCGTACCTAAATCCACTCAGGATGCTGCTACCAGCCTCATGACGTGGATTTCATGGCTGAGTGACACT
Organism: Kogia breviceps; assembly: GCF_026419965.1. Lineage (NCBI taxonomy): Eukaryota > Metazoa > Chordata > Mammalia > Artiodactyla > Physeteridae > Kogia > Kogia breviceps. The sequence goes on from NW_026711980.1 coordinate 1,282,849, forward strand.
CCATTGGACCTACGTAGCACCACTTGTCCACTTGTCCACTTGTCTTTGTCCACTTGTCCACTCGTCTTTGTCCACTTGGCTCTTTCCTGGGATATGAAACGTGTACCGGAGTGGAGGTTCTTGTCAAGACAGCAGCCCTCAACTTTGGGGTCCCTGTGTCTGGTTGATTTTTTCATTTTCCCAAGGTCAACGCCCATGTGTGGCAGTGCCCTATGCTCTGTGGTTCTGTGTTTTACATGGTTTGGGAAAGAGGATACACTTGTGAAGATTGGCTGTTGGCCATTGACATCCCGCCCATCAGCTTAACAAGGCTCCCTTGACTCCGTGGGCTGTCCTGCCTTTCTGGTTTTTAGACTTTTTTCGCCTGGCCCTTTTGCCCCGGGGGGGGGGGGCGAGAGATTTCTTTGTAGTGCTGATTTGCTCTCCCAGGTTGCTTGGTTGGCCAAAAAGGGCGTATGCGTTTTTTCCTGAAGATATTCAGGAGAAAACGCATACGCCCTTTTTGGCCAACCGCATCATTGTCCACGTTCTGGCGCTTTTCATGTGCTATCGGGGCCATTCCGATGTACCCGTTGACATCCGTTTCCTGCAGTTCTGCCTTGCGTTCAGCGCCTCTTCGTAGCCTGACCTCAATATATTTTGGGGCGATAGTTATCGTTTAGAACTCTGCAGGTTTGGGAAGTGCAGTGCCCCTGAGCTCCATTTCCCAAGTCGCTTTTTTGTGAGTGGGACGCAACACGGCTGGATGGCTTCACGCCCTATTGTCGATCCGGGGTGGCAGGCTGAACCGCTGGTGAATTCTTCTTCGTGATGGGAAATGAGAGTGACATGTGCCCGACCAAACACCTCCAGCGAGTCTCTCATTGGTTCCCCCTCTTGCAGTTCATCCTGCGGACAAATTGCAGACGGTACGAAAGAGGCATGGAAAGGCGCCGAGTCTCCAAGTGGGGAGATTGTTAGTAAGGGGGCCTGAATGGAGAACACGAGCACCAGGAGATGAAAACTGAGGTGAGTTTCAGAAAGCTTTCCCGATCCCACGGTGTAGCAACCGCTGGGTTTCCAATGAGTGCTTTCGCTGTCGGAAGATTGCGTTGAACCTGGAGAGTTGGGACCCATGGAATGGGGAGCACGCAGGATTCCTTTCAAGGGTCTGCATTTGCTTTCCCAACCTCACCAATCGTCTCAGCCCCAAGAGTGTCCAGCCTTATGTCTTCTGCCGCTGGGGCTGTAGATGTGGTCAATCCTGGTTGCATGCCAGTCCCTGAACGCATTTTGGAAGAATTTCTCTCTGTTTTGCCCTGCTTGTTTCTTCTTTATGTTGGAAATGTATCCTCAGAATGGGTCTGAGCTGATTTTCCCTGCTGGTTTTAGGCCGCTTTACACACACTTGATGCACTTACACAGAGATATCAAGACTTAGCTTTTAAGATGCTTACTAGTCGGATAGATACTTGTGCGATGAACAGGGTCTGGTGAGTCCAGTTGATTGAGCAAGGAGTAGGTCGTGTCCATTCCATATTCGGTTTTCGGAAGGGTATCTGTGCTCATTTCAAACTCGAGTTTTATGCGTCACCCCACCTCACCTTTCCCCTGAAGCAGGCATAAGTGTGTTTTCTAAAAGCGTGACTCTGTTCTGTTTGGGGACTCAGTGCATGGGGAGCGATTTTTACATTCCCTCGATAAGTGATATCATAAGTTTCTTTTTTTGTGGGACTTATTTCACTGAGGATGATCGTACCTAAATCCACTCAGGATGCTGCTACCAGCCTCATGACGTGGATTTCATGGCTGAGTGACACTCCATTGGACCTACGTAGCACCACTTGTCCACTTGTCCACTTGTCTTTCTCCACTTGTCCACTCGTCTTTGTCCACTTGGCTCTTTCCTGGGATATGAAACGTGTACCGGAGTGGAGGTTCTTGTCAAGACAGCAGCACTCAACTTTGGGGTCCCTGTGTCTGGTTGATTTTTTCATTTTCCCAACGTCAACGCCCATGTGTGGCAGTGCCCTATGCTCTGTGGTTCTGTGTTTTACATGGTTTGGGAAAGAGGATACACTTGTGAAGATTGGCTGTTGGCCATTGACATCCCGCCCATCAGCTTAACAAGGCTCCCTTGACTCCGTGGGCTGTCCTGCCTTTCTGGTTTTTAGACTTTTTTCGCCTGGCCCTTTTGCCCCGGGGGGGGGGCGAGAGATTTCTTTGTAGTGCTGATTTGCTCTCCCAGGTTGCTTGGTTGGCCAAAAAGGGCGTATGCGTTTTTTCCTGAATATATTCAGGAAAAAACGCATACGCCCTTTTTGGCCAACCGCATCATTGTCCACGTTCTGGCGCTTTTCATGTGCTATCGGGGCCATTCAGATGTACCCGTTGACATCCGTTTCCTGCAGTTCTGCCTTGCGTTCAGCGCCTCTTCGTAGCCTGACCTCAATATATTTTGGGGCGATAGTTATCGTTTAGAACTCTGCAGGTTTGGGAAGTGCAGTGCCCCTGAGCTCCATTTCCCAAGTCGCTTTTTTGTGAGTGGGACGCAACACGGCTGGATGGCTTCACGGCCTATTGTCGATCCCGGGTGGCAGGCTGAACCGCTGGTGAATTCTTCTTCGTGATGGGAAATGAGAGTGACATGTGCCCGACCAAACACCTCCAGCGAGTCTCTCATTGGTTCCCCCTCTTGCAGTTCATCCTGCGGACAAATTGCAGACGGTACGAAAGAGGCATGGAAAGGCGCCGAGTCTCCAAGTGGGGAGATTGTTAGTAAGGGGGCCTGAATGGAGAACACGAGCACCAGGAGATGAAAACTGATGTGAGTTTCAGAAAGCTTTCCCGATCCCACGGTGTAGCAACCGCTGGGTTTCCAATGAGTGCTTTCGCTGTCGGAAGATTGCGTTGAACCTGGAGAGTTGGGACCCATGGAATGGGGAGCACGCAGGATTCCTTTCAAGGGTCTGCATTTGCTTTCCCAACCTCACCAATCGTCTCAGCCCCAAGAGTGTCCAGCCTTATGTCTTCTGCCGCTGGGGCTGTAGATGTGGTCAATCCTGGTTGCATGCCAGTCCCTGAACGCATTTTGGAAGAATTTCTCTCTGTTTTGCCCTGCTTGTTTCTTCTTTATGTTGGAAATGTATCCTCAGAATGGGTCTGAGCTGATTTTCCCTGCTGGTTTTAGGACGCTTTACACACACTTGATGCACTTACACAGAGATATCAAGACTTAGCTTTTAAGATGCTTACTAGTCGGATAGATACTTGTGCGATGAACAGGGTCTGGTGAGTCCAGTTGATTGAGCAAGGAGTAGGTCGTGTCCATTCCATATTCGGTTTTCGGAAGGGTATCTGTGCTCATTTCAAACTCGAGTTTTATGCGTCACCCCACCTCACCTTTCCCCTGAAGCAGGCATAAGTGTGTTTTCTAAAAGCGTGACTCTGTTCTGTTTGGGGATTCAGTGCATGGGGAGCGATTTTTACATTCCCTCGATAAGTGATATCATAAGTTTCTTTTTTTGTGGGACTTATTTCACTGAGGATGATCGTACCTAAATCCACTCAGGATGCTGCTACCAGCCTCATGACGTGGATTTCATGGCTGAGTGACACTCCATTGGACCTACGTAGCACCACTTGTCCACTTGTCCAATTGTCTTTGTCCACTTGTCCACTTGGCTCTTTCCTGGGATATGAAACGTGTACCGGAGTGGAGGTTCTTGTCAAGACAGCAGCCCTCAACTTTGGGGTCCCTGTGTCTGGTTGATTTTTTCATTTTCCCAACGTCAACGCCCATGTGTGGAAGTGCCCTATGCTCTGTGGTTCTGTGTTTTACATGGTTTGGGAAAGAGGATACACTTGTGAAGATTGGCTGTTGGCCATTGACATCCCGCCCATCAGCTTAACAAGGCTCCCTTGACTCCGTGGGCTGTCCTGCCTTTCTGGTTTTTAGACTTTTTTCGCCTGGCCCTTTTGCCCCGGGGGGGGGCGAGAGATTTCTTTGTAGTGCTGATTTGCTCGCCCAGGTTGCTTGGTTGGCCAAAAAGGGCGTATGCGTTTTTTCCTGAATATATTCAGGAAAAAACGCATACGCCCTTTTTGGCCAACCGCATCATTGTCCACGTTCTGGCGCTTTTCATGTGCTATCGGGGCCATTCCGATGTAGCCGTTGACATCCGTTTCCTGCAGTTCTGCCTTGCGTTCAGCGCCTCTTCGTAGCCTGACCTCAATATATTTTGGGGCGATAGTTATCGTTTAGAACTCTGCAGGTTTGGGAAGTGCAGTGCCCCTGAGCTCCATTTCCCAAGTCGCTTTTTTGTGAGTGGGACGCAACACGGCTGGATGGCTTCACGCCCTATTGTCGATCCGGGGTGGCAGGCTGAACCGCTGGTGAATTCTTCTTCGTGATGGGAAATGAGAGTGACATGTGCCCGACCAAACACCTCCAGCGGGTCTCTCATTGGTTCCCCCTCTTGCAGTTCATCCTGCGGACAAATTGCAGACGGTACGAAAGAGGCATGGAAAGGTGCCGAGTCTCCAAGTGGGGAGATTGTTAGTAAGGGGGCCTGAATGGAGAACACGAGCACCAGGAGATGAAAACTGAGGTGAGTTTCAGAAAGCTTTCCCGATCCCACGGTGTAGCATCCGCTGGGTTTCCAATGAGTGCTTTCGCTGTCGGAAGATTGCGTTGAACCTGGAGAGTTGGGACCCATGGAATGGGGAGCACGCAGGATTCCTTTCAAGGGTCTGCATTTGCTTTCCCAACCTCACCAATCGTCTCAGCCCCAAGAGTGTCCAGCCTTATGTCTTCTGCCGCTGGGGCTGTAGATGTGGTCAATCCTGGTTGCATGCCAGTCCCTGAACGCATTTTGGAAGAATTTCTCTCTGTTTTGCCCTGCTTGTTTCTTCTTTATGTTGGAAATGTATCCTCAGAATGGGTCTGAGCTGATTTTCCCTGCTGGTTTTAGGCCGCTTTACACACACTTGATGCACTTACACAGAGATATCAAGACTTAGCTTTGAAGATGCTTACTAGTCGGATAGATACTTGTGCGATGAACAGGGTCTGGTGAGTCCAGTTGATTGAGCAAGGAGTAGGTCGTGTCCATTCCATATTCGGTTTTCGGAAGGGTATCTGTGCTCATTTCAAACTCGAGTTTTATGCGTCACCCCACCTCACCTTTCCCCTGAAGCAGGCATAAGTGTGTTTTCTAAAAGCGTGACTCTGTTCTGTTTGGGGATTCAGTGCATGGGGAGCGATTTTTACATTCCCTCGATAAGTGATATCATAAGTTTCTTTTTTTGTGGGACTTATTTCACTGAGGATGATCGTACCTAAATCCACTCAGGATGCTGCTACCAGCCTCATGACGTGGATTTCATGGCTGAGTGACACTCCATTGGACCTACGTAGCACCACTTGTCCACTTGTCCACTTGTCTTTGTCCACTTGTCCACTCGTCTTTGTCCACTTGGCTCTTTCCTGGGATATGAAACGTGTACCGGAGTGGAGGTTCTTGTCAAGACAGCAGCCCTCAACTTTGGGGTCCCTGTGTCTGGTTGATTTTTTCATTTTCCCAAGGTCAACGCCCATGTGTGGCAGTGGCCTATGCTCTGTGGTTCTGTGTTTTACATGGTTTGGGAAAGAGGATACACTTGTGAAGATTGGCTGTTGGCCATTGACATCCCGCCCATCAGCTTAACAAGGCTCCCTTGACTCCGTGGGCTGTCCTGCCTTTCTGGTTTTTAGAATTTTTTCGCCTGGCCCTTTTGCCCCGGGGGGGGGGCGAGAGATTTCTTTGTAGTGCTGATTTGCTCTCCCAGGTTGCTTGGTTGGCCAAAAAGGGCGTATGCGTTTTTTCCTGAATATATTCAGGAAAAAACGCATACGCCCTTTTTGGCCAACCGCATCATTGTCCACGTTCTGGCGCTTTTCATGTGCTATCGGGGCCATTCCGATGTACCCGTTGACATCCGTTTCCTGCAGTTCTGCCTTGCGTTCAGCGCCTCTTCGTAGCCTGACCTCAATATATTTTGGGGCGATAGTTATCGTTTAGAACTCTGCAGGTTTGGGAAGTGCAGTTCCCCTGAGCTCCATTTCCCAAGTCGCTTTTTTGTGAGTGGGACGCAACACGGCTGGATGGCTTCACGCCCTATTGTCGATCCGGGGTGGCAGGCTGAACCGCTGGTGAATTCTTCTTCGTGATGGGAAATGAGAGTGACATGTGCCCGACCAAACACCTCCAGCGAGTCTCTCATTGGTTCCCCCTCTTGCAGTTCATCCTGCGGACAAATTGCAGACGGTACGAAAGAGGCATGGAAAGGCGCCGAGTCTCCAAGTGGGGAGATTGTTAGTAAGGGGGCCTGAATGGAGAACACGAGCACCAGGAGATGAAAACTGAGGTGAGTTTCAGAAAGCTTTCCCGATCCCACGGTGTAGCATCCGCTGGGTTTCCAATGAGTGCTTTCGCTGTCGGAAGATTGCGTTGAACCTGGAGAGTTGGGACCCATGGAATGGGGAGCACGCAGGATTCCTTTCAAGGGTCTGCATTTGCTTTCCCAACCTCACCAATCGTCTCAGCCCCAAGAGTGTCCAGCCTTATGTCTTCTGCCGCTGGGGCTGTAGATGTGGTCAATCCTGGTTGCATGCCAGTCCCTGAACGCATTTTGGAAGAATTTCTCTCTGTTTTGCCCTGCTTGTTTCTTCTTTATGTTGGAAATGTATCCTCAGAATGGGTCTGAGCTGATTTTCCCTGCTGGTTTTAGGCCGCTTTACACACACTTGATGCACTTACACAGAGATATCAAGACTTAGCTTTTAAGATGCTTACTAGTCGGATAGATACTTGTGCGATGAACAGGGTCTGGTGAGTCCAGTTGATTGAGCAAGGAGTAGGTCGTGTCCATTCCATATTCGGTTTTCGGAAGGGTATCTGTGCTCATTTCAAACTCGAGTTTTATGCGTCACCCCACCTCACCTTTCCCCTGAAGCAGGCATAAGTGTGTTTTCTAAAAGCGTGACTCTGTTCTGTTTGGGGATTCAGTGCATGGGGAGCGATTTTTACATTCCCTCGATAAGTGATATCATAAGTTTCTTTTTTTGTGGGACTTATTTCACTGAGGATGATCGTACCTAAATCCACTCAGGATGCTGCTACCAGCCTCATGACGTGGATTTCATGGCTGAGTGACACTCCATTGGACCTACGTAGCACCACTTGTCCACTTGTCCACTTGTCTTTGTCCACTTGTCCACTCGTCTTTGTCCACTTGGCTCTTTCCTGGGATATGAAACGTGTACCGGAGTGGAGGTTCTTGTCAAGACAGCAGCCCTCAACTTTGGGGTCCCTGTGTCTGGTTGATTTTTTCATTTTCCCAAGGTCAACGCCCATGTGTGGAAGTGCCCTATGCTCTGTGGTTCTGTGTTTTCCATGGTTTGGGAAAGAGGATACACTTGTGAAGATTGGCTGTTGGCCATTGACATCCCGCCCATCAGCTTAACAAGGCTCCCTTGACTCCGTGGGCTGTCCTGCCTTTCTGGTTTTTAGACTTTTTTCGCCTGGCCCTTTTGCCCCGGGGGGGGGCGAGAGATTTCTTTGTAGTGCTGATTTGCTCTCCCAGGTTGCTTGGTTGGCCAAAAAGGGCGTATGCGTTTTTTCCTGAATATATTCAGGAAAAAACGCATACGCCCTTTTTGGCCAACCGCATCATTGTCCACGTTCTGGCGCTTTTCATGTGCTATCGGGGCCATTCCGATGTACCCGTTGACATCCGTTTCCTGCAGTTCTGCCTTGCGTTCAGCGCCTCTTCGTAGCCTGACCTCAATATATTTTGGGGCGATAGTTATCGTTTAGAACTCTGCAGGTTTGGGAAGTGCAGTGCCCCTGAGCTCCATTTCCCAAGTCGCTTTTTTGTGAGTGGGACGCAACACGGCTGGATGGCTTCACGCCCTATTGTCGATCCGGGGTGGCAGGCTGAACCGCTGGTGAATTCTTCTTCGTGATGGGAAATGAGAGTGACATGTGCCCGACCAAACACCTCCAGCGGGTCTCTCATTGGTTCCCCCTCTTGCAGTTCATCCTGCGGACAAATTGCAGACGGTACGAAAGAGGCATGGAAAGGCGCCGAGTCTCCAAGTGGGGAGATTGTTAGTAAGGGGGCCTGAATGGAGAACACGAGCACCAGGAGATGAAAACTGAGGTGAGTTTCAGAAAGCTTTCCCGATCCCTCGGTGTAGCATCCGCTGGGTTTCCAATGAGTGCTTTCGCTGTCGGAAGATTGCGTTGAACCTGGAGAGTTGGGACCCATGGAATGGGGAGCACGCAGGATTCCTTTCAAGGGTCTGCATTTGCTTTCCCAACCTCACCAATCGTCTCAGCCCCAAGAGTGTCCAGCCTTATGTCTTCTGCCGCTGGGGCTGTAGATGTGGTCAATCCTGGTTGCATGCCAGTCCCTGAACGCATTTTGGAAGAATTTCTCTCTGTTTTGCCCTGCTTGTTTCTTCTTTATGTTGGAAATGTATCCTCAGAATGGGTCTGAGCTGATTTTCCCTGCTGGTTTTAGGCCGCTTTACACACACTTGATGCACTTACACAGAGATATCAAGACTTAGCTTTTAAGATGCTTACTAGTCGGATAGATACTTGTGCGATGAACAGGGTCTGGTGAGTCCAGTTGATTGAGCAAGGAGTAGGTCGTGTCCATTCCATATTCGGTTTTCGGAAGGGTATCTGTGCTCATTTCAAACTCGAGTTTTATGCGTGACCCCACCTCACCTTTCCCCTGAAGCAGGCATAAGTGTGTTTTCTAAAAGCGTGACTCTGTTCTGTTTGGGGATTCAGTGCATGGGGAGCGATTTTTACATTCCCTCGATAAGTGATATCATAAGTTTCTTTTTTTGTGGGACTTATTTCACTGAGGATGATCGTACCTAAATCCACTCAGGATGCTGCTACCAGCCTCATGACGTGGATTTCATGGCTGAGTGACACTCCATTGGACCTACGTAGCACCACTTGTCCACTTGTCCACTTGTCTTTGTCCACTTGTCCACTCGTCTTTGTCCACTTGGCTCTTTCCTGGGATATGAAACGTGTACCGGAGTGGAGGTTCTTGTCAAGACAGCAGCCCTCAACTTTGGGGTCCCTGTGTCTGGTTGATTTTTTCATTTTCCCAAGGTCAACGCCCATGTGTGGCAGTGCCCTATGCTCTGTGGTTCTGTGTTTTACATGGTTTGGGAAAGAGGATACACTTGTGAAGATTGGCTGTTGGCCATTGACATCCCGCCCATCAGCTTAACAAGGCTCCCTTGACTCCGTGGGCTGTCCTGCCTTTCTGGTTTTTAGACTTTTTTCGCCTGGCCCTTTTGCCCCGGGGGGGGGGGCGAGAGATTTCTTTGTAGTGCTGATTTGCTCTCCCAGGTTGCTTGGTTGGCCAAAAAGGGCGTATGCGTTTTTTCCTGAATATATTCAGGAAAAAACGCATACGCCCTTTTTGGCCAACCGCATCATTGTCCACGTTCTGGCGCTTTTCATGTGCTATCGGGGCCATTCCGATGTACCCGTTGACATCCGTTTCCTGCAGTTCTGCCTTGCGTTCAGCGCCTCTTCGTAGCCTGACCTCAATATATTTTGGGGCGATAGTTATCGTTTAGAACTCTGCAGGTTTGGGAAGTGCAGTGCCCCTGAGCTCCATTTCCCAAGTCGCTTTTTTGTGAGTGGGACGCAACACGGCTGGATGGCTTCACGCCCTATTGTCGATCCGGGGTGGCAGGCTGAACCGCTGGTGAATTCTTCTTCGTGATGGGAAATGAGAGTGACATGTGCCCGACCAAACACCTCCAGCGAGTCTCTCATTGGTTCCCCCTCTTGCAGTTCATCCTGCGGACAAATTGCAGACGGTACGAAAGAGGCATGGAAAGGCGCCGAGTCTCCAAGTGGGGAGATTGTTAGTAAGGGGGCCTGAATGGAGAACACGAGCACCAGGAGATGAAAACTGAGGTGAGTTTCAGAAAGCTTTCCCGATCCCACGGTGTAGCATCCGCTGGGTTTCCAATGAGTGCTTTCGCTGTCGGAAGATTGCGTTGAACCTGGAGAGTTGGGACCCATGGAATGGGGAGCACGCAGGATTCCTTTCAAGGGTCTGCATTTGCTTTCCCAACCTCACCAATCGTCTCAGCCCCAAGAGTGTCCAGCCTTATGTCTTCTGCCGCTGGGGCTGTAGATGTGGTCAATCCTGGTTGCATGCCAGTCCCTGAACGCATTTTGGAAGAATTTCTCTCTGTTTTGCCCTGCTTGTTTCTTCTTTATGTTGGAAATGTATCCTCAGAATGGGTCTGAGCTGATTTTCCCTGCTGGTTTTAGGCCGCTTTACACACACTTGATGCACTTACACAGAGATATCAAGACTTAGCTTTGAAGATGCTTACTAGTCGGATAGATACTTGTGCGATGAACAGGGTCTGGTGAGTCCAGTTGATTGAGCAAGGAGTAGGTCGTGTCCATTCCATATTCGGTTTTCGGAAGGGTATCTGTGCTCATTTCAAACTCGAGTTTTATGCGTCACCCCACCTCACCTTTCCCCTGAAGCAGGCATAAGTGTGTTTTCTAAAAGCGTGACTCTGTTCTGTTTGGGGATTCAGTGCATGGGGAGCGATTTTTACATTCCCTCGATAAGTGATATCATAAGTTTCTTTTTTTGTGGGACTTATTTCACTGAGGATGATCGTACCTAAATCCACTCAGGATGCTGCTACCAGCCTCATGACGTGGATTTCATGGCTGAGTGACACTCCATTGGACCTACGTAGCACCACTTGTCCACTTGTCCACTTGTCTTTGTCCACTTGTCCACTCGTCTTTGTCCACTTGGCTCTTTCCTGGGATATGAAACGTGTACCGGAGTGGAGGTTCTTGTCAAGACAGCAGCCCTCAACTTTGGGGTCCCTGTGTCTGGTTGATTTTTTCATTTTCCCAAGGTCAACGACCATGTGTGGCAGTGCCCTATGCTCTGTGGTTCTGTGTTTTACATGGTTTGGGAAAGAGGATACACTTGTGAAGATTGGCTGTTGGCCATTGACATCCCGCCCATCAGCTTAACAAGGCTCCCTTGACTCCGTGGGCTGTCCTGCCTTTCTGGTTTTTAGACTTTTTTCGCCTGGCCCTTTTGCCCCGGGGGGGGGGCGAGAGATTTCTTTGTAGTGCTGATTTGCTCTCCCAGGTTGCTTGGTTGGCCAAAAGGGGCGTATGCGTTTTTTCCTGAATATATTCAGGAAAAAACGCATACGCCCTTTTTGGCCAACCGCATCATTGTCCACGTTCTGGCGCTTTTCATGTGCTATCGGGGCCATTCCGATGTACCCGTTGACATCCGTTTCCTGCAGTTCTGCCTTGCGTTCAGCGCCTCTTCGTAGCCTGACCTCAATATATTTTGGGGCGATAGTTATCGTTTAGAACTCTGCAGGTTTGGGAAGTGCAGTGCCCCTGAGCTCCATTTCCCAAGTCGCTTTTTTGTGAGTGGGACGCAACACGGCTGGATGGCTTCACACCCTATTGTCGATCCGGGGTGGCAGGCTGAACCGCTGGTGAATTCTTCTTCGTGATGGGAAATGAGAGTGACATGTGCCCGACCAAACACCTCCAGCGAGTCTCTCATTGGTTCCCCCTCTTGCAGTTCATCCTGCGGACAAATTGCAGACGGTACGAAAGAGGCATGGAAAGGCGCCGAGTCTCCAAGTGGGGAGATTGTTAGTAAGGGGGCCTGAATGGAGAACACGAGCACCAGGAGATGAAAACTGAGGTGAGTTTCAGAAAGCTTTCCCGATCCCACGGTGTAGCATCCGCTGGGTTTCCAATGAGTGCTTTCGCTGTCGGAAGATTGCGTTGAACCTGGAGAGTTGGGACCCATGGAATGGGGAGCACGCAGGATTCCTTTCAAGGGTCTGCATTTGCTTTCCCAACCTCACCAATCGTCTCAGCCCCAAGAGTGTCCAGCCTTATGTCTTCTGCCGCTGGGGCTGTAGATGTGGTCAATCCTGGTTGCATGCCAGTCCCTGAACGCATTTTGGAAGAATTTCTCTCTGTTTTGCCCTGCTTGTTTCTTCTTTATGTTGGAAATGTATCCTCAGAATGGGTCTGAGCTGATTTTCCCTGCTGGTTTTAGGCCGCTTTACACACACTTGATGCACTTACACAGAGATATCAAGACTTAGCTTTTAAGATGCTTACTAGTCGGATAGATACTTGTGCGATGAACAGGGTCTGGTGAGTCCAGTTGATTGAGCAAGGAGTAGGTCGTGTCCATTCCATATTCGGTTTTCAGAAGGGTATCTGTGCTCATTTCAAACTCGAGTTTTATGCGTCACCCCACCTCACCTTTCCCCTGAAGCAGGCATAAGTGTGTTTTCTAAAAGCGTGACTCTGTTCTGTTTGGGGATTCAGTGCATGGGGAGCGATTTTTACATTCCCTCGATAAGTGATATCATAAGTTTCTTTTTTTGTGGGACTTATTTCACTGAGGATGATCGTACCTAAATCCACTCAGGATGCTGCTACCAGCCTCATGACGTGGATTTCATGGCTGAGTGACACTCCATTGGACCTACGTAGCACCACTTGTCCACTTGTCCAATTGTCTTTGTCCACTTGTCCACTTGGCTCTTTCCTGGGATATGAAACGTGTACCGGAGTGGAGGTTCTTGTCAAGACAGCAGCCCTCAACTTTGGGGTCCCTGTGTCTGGTTGATTTTTTCATTTTCCCAAGGTCAACGCCCATGTGTGGAAGTGCCCTATGCTCTGTGGTTCTGTGTTTTACATGGTTTGGGAAAGAGGATACACTTGTGAAGATTGGCTGTTGGCCATTGACATCCCGCCCATCAGCTTAACAAGGCTCCCTTGACTCCGTGGGCTGTCCTGCCTTTCTGGTTTTTAGACTTTTTTCGCCTGGCCCTTTTGCCCCGGGGGGGGGCGAGAGATTTCTTTGTAGTGCTGATTTGCTCTCCCAGGTTGCTTGGTTGGCCAAAAAGGGCGTATGCGTTTTTTCCTGAATATATTCAGGAAAAAACGCATACGCCCTTTTTGGCCAACCGCATCATTGTCCACGTTCTGGCGCTTTTCATGTGCTATCGGGGCCATTCCGATGTACCCGTTGACATCCGTTTCCTGCAGTTCTGCCTTGCGTTCAGCGCCTCTTCGTAGCCTGACCTCAATATATTTTGGGGCGATAGTTATCGTTTAGAACTCTGCAGGTTTGGGAAGTGCAGTGCCCCTGAGCTCCATTTCCCAAGTCGCTTTTTTGTGAGTGGGACGCAACACGGCTGGATGGCTTCACGCCCTATTGTCGATCCGGGGTGGCAGGCTGAACCGCTGGTGAATTCTTCTTCGTGATGGGAAATGAGAGTGACATGTGCCCGACCAAACACCTCCAGCGGGTCTCTCATTGGTTCCCCCTCTTGCAGTTCATCCTGCGGACAAATTGCAGACGGTACGAAAGAGGCATGGAAAGGCGCCGAGTCTCCAAGTGGGGAGATTGTTAGTAAGGGGGCCTGAATGGAGAACACGAGCACCAGGAGATGAAAACTGAGGTGAGTTTCAGAAAGCTTTCCCGATCCCACGGTGTAGCATCCGCTGGGTTTCCAATGAGTGCTTTCGCTGTCGGAAGATTGCGTTGAACCTGGAGAGTTGGGACCCATGGAATGGGGAGCACGCAGGATTCCTTTCAAGGGTCTGCATTTGCTTTCCCAACCTCACCAATCGTCTCAGCCCCAAGAGTGTCCAGCCTTATGTCTTCTGCCGCTGGGGCTGTAGATGTGGTCAATCCTGGTTGCATGCCAGTCCCTGAACGCATTTTGGAAGAATTTCTCTCTGTTTTGCCCTGCTTGTTTCTTCTTTATGTTGGAAATGTATCCTCAGAATGGGTCTGAGCTGATTTTCCCTGCTGGTTTTAGGCCGCTTTACACACACTTGATGCACTTACACAGAGATATCAAGACTTAGCTTTTAAGATGCTTACTAGTCGGATAGATACTTGTGCGATGAACAGGGTCTGGTGAGTCCAGTTGATTGAGCAAGGAGTAGGTCGTGTCCATTCCATATTCGGTTTTCGGAAGGGTATCTGTGCTCATTTCAAACTCGAGTTTTATGCGTCACCCCACCTCACCTTTCCCCTGAAGCAGGCATAAGTGTGTTTTCTAAAAGCGTGACTCTGTTCTGTTTGGGGATTCAGTGCATGGGGAGCGATTTTTACATTCCCTCGATAAGTGATATCATAAGTTTCTTTTTTTGTGGGACTTATTTCACTGAGGATGATCGTACCTAAATCCACTCAGGATGCTGCTACCAGCCTCATGACGTGGATTTCATGGCTGAGTGACACTCCATTGGACCTACGTAGCACCACTTGTCCACTTGTCCACTTGTCTTTGTCCACTTGTCCACTCGTCTTTGTCCACTTGGCTCTTTCCTGGGATATGAAACGTGTACCGGAGTGGAGGTTCTTGTCAAGACAGCAGCCCTCAACTTTGGGGTCCCTGTGTCTGGTTGATTTTTTCATTTTCCCAAGGTCAACGCCCATGTGTGGCAGTGCCCTATGCTCTGTGGTTCTGTGTTTTACATGGTTTGGGAAAGAGGATACACTTGTGAAGATTGGCTGTTGGCCATTGACATCCCGCCCATCAGCTTAACAAGGCTCCCTTGACTCCGTGGGCTGTCCTGCCTTTCTGGTTTTTAGACTTTTTTCGCCTGGCCCTTTTGCCCCGGGGGGGGGGGCGAGAGATTTCTTTGTAGTGCTGATTTGCTCTCCCAGGTTGCTTGGTTGGCCAAAAAGGGCGTATGCGTTTTTTCCTGAAGATATTCAGGAGAAAACGCATACGCCCTTTTTGGCCAACCGCATCATTGTCCACGTTCTGGCGCTTTTCATGTGCTATCGGGGCCATTCCGATGTACCCGTTGACATCCGTTTCCTGCAGTTCTGCCTTGCGTTCAGCGCCTCTTCGTAGCCTGACCTCAATATATTTTGGGGCGATAGTTATCGTTTAGAACTCTGCAGGTTTGGGAAGTGCAGTGCCCCTGAGCTCCATTTCCCAAGTCGCTTTTTTGTGAGTGGGACGCAACACGGCTGGATGGCTTCACGCCCTATTGTCGATCCGGGGTGGCAGGCTGAACCGCTGGTGAATTCTTCTTCGTGATGGGAAATGAGAGTGACATGTGCCCGACCAAACACCTCCAGCGAGTCTCTCATTGGTTCCCCCTCTTGCAGTTCATCCTGCGGACAAATTGCAGACGGTACGAAAGAGGCATGGAAAGGCGCCGAGTCTCCAAGTGGGGAGATTGTTAGTAAGGGGGCCTGAATGGAGAACACGAGCACCAGGAGATGAAAACTGAGGTGAGTTTCAGAAAGCTTTCCCGATCCCACGGTGTAGCAACCGCTGGGTTTCCAATGAGTGCTTTCGCTGTCGGAAGATTGCGTTGAACCTGGAGAGTTGGGACCCATGGAATGGGGAGCACGCAGGATTCCTTTCAAGGGTCTGCATTTGCTTTCCCAACCTCACCAATCGTCTCAGCCCCAAGAGTGTCCAGCCTTATGTCTTCTGCCGCTGGGGCTGTAGATGTGGTCAATCCTGGTTGCATGCCAGTCCCTGAACGCATTTTGGAAGAATTTCTCTCTGTTTTGCCCTGCTTGTTTCTTCTTTATGTTGGAAATGTATCCTCAGAATGGGTCTGAGCTGATTTTCCCTGCTGGTTTTAGGCCGCTTTACACACACTTGATGCACTTACACAGAGATATCAAGACTTAGCTTTTAAGATGCTTACTAGTCGGATAGATACTTGTGCGATGAACAGGGTCTGGTGAGTCCAGTTGATTGAGCAAGGAGTAGGTCGTGTCCATTCCATATTCGGTTTTCGGAAGGGTATCTGTGCTCATTTCAAACTCGAGTTTTATGCGTCACCCCACCTCACCTTTCCCCTGAAGCAGGCATAAGTGTGTTTTCTAAAAGCGTGACTCTGTTCTGTTTGGGGATTCAGTGCATGGGGAGCGATTTTTACATTCCCTCGATAAGTGATATCATAAGTTTCTTTTTTTGTGGGACTTATTTCACTGAGGATGATCGTACCTAAATCCACTCAGGATGCTGCTACCAGCCTCATGACGTGGATTTCATGGCTGAGTGACACTCCATTGGACCTACGTAGCACCACTTGTCCACTTGTCCACTTGTCTTTGTCCACTTGTCCACTCGTCTTTGTCCACTTGGCTCTTTCCTGGGATATGAAACGTGTACCGGAGTGGAGGTTCTTGTCAAGACAGCAGCCCTCAACTTTGGGGTCCCTGTGTCTGGTTGATTTTTTCATTTTCCCAAGGTCAACGCCCATGTGTGGCAGTGCCCTATGCTCTGTGGTTCTGTGTTTTACATGGTTTGGGAAAGAGGATACACTTGTGAAGATTGGCTGTTGGCCATTGACATCCCGCCCATCAGCTTAACAAGGCTCCCTTGACTCCGTGGGCTGTCCTGCCTTTCTGGTTTTTAGACTTTTTTCGCCTGGCCCTTTTGCCCCGGGGGGGGGGCGAGAGATTTCTTTGTAGTGCTGATTTGCTCTCCCAGGTTGCTTGGTTGGCCAAAAAGGGCGTATGCGTTTTTTCCTGAAGATATTCAGGAGAAAACGCATACGCCCTTTTTGGCCAACCGCATCATTGTCCACGTTCTGGCGCTTTTCATGTGCTATCGGGGCCATTCCGATGTACCCGTTGACATCCGTTTCCTGCAGTTCTGCCTTGCGTTCAGCGCCTCTTCGTAGCCTGACCTCAATATATTTTGGGGCGATAGTTATCGTTTAGAACTCTGCAGGTTTGGGAAGTGCAGTGCCCCTGAGCTCCATTTCCCAAGTCGCTTTTTTGTGAGTGGGACGCAACACGGCTGGATGGCTTCACGCCCTATTGTCGATCCGGGGTGGCAGGCTGAACCGCTGGTGAATTCTTCTTCGTGATGGGAAATGAGAGTGACATGTGCCCGACCAAACACCTCCAGCGAGTCTCTCATTGGTTCCCCCTCTTGCAGTTCATCCTGCGGACAAATTGCAGACGGTACGAAAGAGGCATGGAAAGGCGCCGAGTCTCCAAGTGGGGAGATTGTTAGTAAGGGGGCCTGAATGGAGAACACGAGCACCAGGAGATGAAAACTGAGGTGAGTTTCAGAAAGCTTTCCCGATCCCACGGTGTAGCATCCGCTGGGTTTCCAATGAGTGCTTTCGCTGTCGGAAGATTGCGTTGAACCTGGAGAGTTGGGACCCATGGAATGGGGAGCACGCAGGATTCCTTTCAAGGGTCTGCATTTGCTTTCCCAACCTCACCAATCGTCTCAGCCCCAAGAGTGTCCAGCCTTATGTCTTCTGCCGCTGGGGCTGTAGATGTGGTCAATCCTGGTTGCATGCCAGTCCCTGAACGCATTTTGGAAGAATTTCTCTCTGTTTTGCCCTGCTTGTTTCTTCTTTATGTTGGAAATGTATCCTCAGAATGGGTCTGAGCTGATTTTCCC
Organism: Kogia breviceps; assembly: GCF_026419965.1. Lineage (NCBI taxonomy): Eukaryota > Metazoa > Chordata > Mammalia > Artiodactyla > Physeteridae > Kogia > Kogia breviceps. Next base: position 1,300,361 of record NW_026711980.1, read on the forward strand.
TGCTGGTTTTAGGCCGCTTTACACACACTTGATGCACTTACACAGAGATATCAAGACTTAGCTTTTAAGATGCTTACTAGTCGGATAGATACTTGTGCGATGAACAGGGTCTGGTGAGTCCAGTTGATTGAGCAAGGAGTAGGTCGTGTCCATTCCATATTCGGTTTTCGGAAGGGTATCTGTGCTCATTTCAAACTCGAGTTTTATGCGTCACCCCACCTCACCTTTCCCCTGAAGCAGGCATAAGTGTGTTTTCTAAAAGCGTGACTCTGTTCTGTTTGGGGATTCAGTGCATGGGGAGCGATTTTTACATTCCCTCGATAAGTGATATCATAAGTTTCTTTTTTTGTGGGACTTATTTCACTGAGGATGATCGTACCTAAATCCACTCAGGATGCTGCTACCAGCCTCATGACGTGGATTTCATGGCTGAGTGACACTCCATTGGACCTACGTAGCACCACTTGTCCACTTGTCCACTTGTCTTTGTCCACTTGTCCACTCGTCTTTGTCCACTTGGCTCTTTCCTGGGATATGAAACGTGTACCGGAGTGGAGGTTCTTGTCAAGACAGCAGCCCTCAACTTTGGGGTCCCTGTGTCTGGTTGATTTTTTCATTTTCCCAAGGTCAACGCCCATGTGTGGAAGTGCCCTATGCTCTGTGGTTCTGTGTTTTCCATGGTTTGGGAAAGAGGATACACTTGTGAAGATTGGCTGTTGGCCATTGACATCCCGCCCATCAGCTTAACAAGGCTCCCTTGACTCCGTGGGCTGTCCTGCCTTTCTGGTTTTTAGACTTTTTTCGCCTGGCCCTTTTGCCCCGGGGGGGGGCGAGAGATTTCTTTGTAGTGCTGATTTGCTCTCCCAGGTTGCTTGGTTGGCCAAAAAGGGCGTATGCGTTTTTTCCTGAATATATTCAGGAAAAAACGCATACGCCCTTTTTGGCCAACCGCATCATTGTCCACGTTCTGGCGCTTTTCATGTGCTATCGGGGCCATTCCGATGTACCCGTTGACATCCGTTTCCTGCAGTTCTGCCTTGCGTTCAGCGCCTCTTCGTAGCCTGACCTCAATATATTTTGGGGCGATAGTTATCGTTTAGAACTCTGCAGGTTTGGGAAGTGCAGTGCCCCTGAGCTCCATTTCCCAAGTCGCTTTTTTGTGAGTGGGACGCAACACGGCTGGATGGCTTCACGCCCTATTGTCGATCCGGGGTGGCAGGCTGAACCGCTGGTGAATTCTTCTTCGTGATGGGAAATGAGAGTGACATGTGCCCGACCAAACACCTCCAGCGGGTCTCTCATTGGTTCCCCCTCTTGCAGTTCATCCTGCGGACAAATTGCAGACGGTACGAAAGAGGCATGGAAAGGCGCCGAGTCTCCAAGTGGGGAGATTGTTAGTAAGGGGGCCTGAATGGAGAACACGAGCACCAGGAGATGAAAACTGAGGTGAGTTTCAGAAAGCTTTCCCGATCCCTCGGTGTAGCATCCGCTGGGTTTCCAATGAGTGCTTTCGCTGTCGGAAGATTGCGTTGAACCTGGAGAGTTGGGACCCATGGAATGGGGAGCACGCAGGATTCCTTTCAAGGGTCTGCATTTGCTTTCCCAACCTCACCAATCGTCTCAGCCCCAAGAGTGTCCAGCCTTATGTCTTCTGCCGCTGGGGCTGTAGATGTGGTCAATCCTGGTTGCATGCCAGTCCCTGAACGCATTTTGGAAGAATTTCTCTCTGTTTTGCCCTGCTTGTTTCTTCTTTATGTTGGAAATGTATCCTCAGAATGGGTCTGAGCTGATTTTCCCTGCTGGTTTTAGGCCGCTTTACACACACTTGATGCACTTACACAGAGATATCAAGACTTAGCTTTTAAGATGCTTACTAGTCGGATAGATACTTGTGCGATGAACAGGGTCTGGTGAGTCCAGTTGATTGAGCAAGGAGTAGGTCGTGTCCATTCCATATTCGGTTTTCGGAAGGGTATCTGTGCTCATTTCAAACTCGAGTTTTATGCGTGACCCCACCTCACCTTTCCCCTGAAGCAGGCATAAGTGTGTTTTCTAAAAGCGTGACTCTGTTCTGTTTGGGGATTCAGTGCATGGGGAGCGATTTTTACATTCCCTCGATAAGTGATATCATAAGTTTCTTTTTTTGTGGGACTTATTTCACTGAGGATGATCGTACCTAAATCCACTCAGGATGCTGCTACCAGCCTCATGACGTGGATTTCATGGCTGAGTGACACTCCATTGGACCTACGTAGCACCACTTGTCCACTTGTCCACTTGTCTTTGTCCACTTGTCCACTCGTCTTTGTCCACTTGGCTCTTTCCTGGGATATGAAACGTGTACCGGAGTGGAGGTTCTTGTCAAGACAGCAGCCCTCAACTTTGGGGTCCCTGTGTCTGGTTGATTTTTTCATTTTCCCAAGGTCAACGCCCATGTGTGGCAGTGCCCTATGCTCTGTGGTTCTGTGTTTTACATGGTTTGGGAAAGAGGATACACTTGTGAAGATTGGCTGTTGGCCATTGACATCCCGCCCATCAGCTTAACAAGGCTCCCTTGACTCCGTGGGCTGTCCTGCCTTTCTGGTTTTTAGACTTTTTTCGCCTGGCCCTTTTGCCCCGGGGGGGGGGGCGAGAGATTTCTTTGTAGTGCTGATTTGCTCTCCCAGGTTGCTTGGTTGGCCAAAAAGGGCGTATGCGTTTTTTCCTGAATATATTCAGGAAAAAACGCATACGCCCTTTTTGGCCAACCGCATCATTGTCCACGTTCTGGCGCTTTTCATGTGCTATCGGGGCCATTCCGATGTACCCGTTGACATCCGTTTCCTGCAGTTCTGCCTTGCGTTCAGCGCCTCTTCGTAGCCTGACCTCAATATATTTTGGGGCGATAGTTATCGTTTAGAACTCTGCAGGTTTGGGAAGTGCAGTGCCCCTGAGCTCCATTTCCCAAGTCGCTTTTTTGTGAGTGGGACGCAACACGGCTGGATGGCTTCACGCCCTATTGTCGATCCGGGGTGGCAGGCTGAACCGCTGGTGAATTCTTCTTCGTGATGGGAAATGAGAGTGACATGTGCCCGACCAAACACCTCCAGCGAGTCTCTCATTGGTTCCCCCTCTTGCAGTTCATCCTGCGGACAAATTGCAGACGGTACGAAAGAGGCATGGAAAGGCGCCGAGTCTCCAAGTGGGGAGATTGTTAGTAAGGGGGCCTGAATGGAGAACACGAGCACCAGGAGATGAAAACTGAGGTGAGTTTCAGAAAGCTTTCCCGATCCCACGGTGTAGCATCCGCTGGGTTTCCAATGAGTGCTTTCGCTGTCGGAAGATTGCGTTGAACCTGGAGAGTTGGGACCCATGGAATGGGGAGCACGCAGGATTCCTTTCAAGGGTCTGCATTTGCTTTCCCAACCTCACCAATCGTCTCAGCCCCAAGAGTGTCCAGCCTTATGTCTTCTGCCGCTGGGGCTGTAGATGTGGTCAATCCTGGTTGCATGCCAGTCCCTGAACGCATTTTGGAAGAATTTCTCTCTGTTTTGCCCTGCTTGTTTCTTCTTTATGTTGGAAATGTATCCTCAGAATGGGTCTGAGCTGATTTTCCCTGCTGGTTTTAGGCCGCTTTACACACACTTGATGCACTTACACAGAGATATCAAGACTTAGCTTTGAAGATGCTTACTAGTCGGATAGATACTTGTGCGATGAACAGGGTCTGGTGAGTCCAGTTGATTGAGCAAGGAGTAGGTCGTGTCCATTCCATATTCGGTTTTCGGAAGGGTATCTGTGCTCATTTCAAACTCGAGTTTTATGCGTCACCCCACCTCACCTTTCCCCTGAAGCAGGCATAAGTGTGTTTTCTAAAAGCGTGACTCTGTTCTGTTTGGGGATTCAGTGCATGGGGAGCGATTTTTACATTCCCTCGATAAGTGATATCATAAGTTTCTTTTTTTGTGGGACTTATTTCACTGAGGATGATCGTACCTAAATCCACTCAGGATGCTGCTACCAGCCTCATGACGTGGATTTCATGGCTGAGTGACACTCCATTGGACCTACGTAGCACCACTTGTCCACTTGTCCACTTGTCTTTGTCCACTTGTCCACTCGTCTTTGTCCACTTGGCTCTTTCCTGGGATATGAAACGTGTACCGGAGTGGAGGTTCTTGTCAAGACAGCAGCCCTCAACTTTGGGGTCCCTGTGTCTGGTTGATTTTTTCATTTTCCCAAGGTCAACGACCATGTGTGGCAGTGCCCTATGCTCTGTGGTTCTGTGTTTTACATGGTTTGGGAAAGAGGATACACTTGTGAAGATTGGCTGTTGGCCATTGACATCCCGCCCATCAGCTTAACAAGGCTCCCTTGACTCCGTGGGCTGTCCTGCCTTTCTGGTTTTTAGACTTTTTTCGCCTGGCCCTTTTGCCCCGGGGGGGGGGCGAGAGATTTCTTTGTAGTGCTGATTTGCTCTCCCAGGTTGCTTGGTTGGCCAAAAGGGGCGTATGCGTTTTTTCCTGAATATATTCAGGAAAAAACGCATACGCCCTTTTTGGCCAACCGCATCATTGTCCACGTTCTGGCGCTTTTCATGTGCTATCGGGGCCATTCCGATGTACCCGTTGACATCCGTTTCCTGCAGTTCTGCCTTGCGTTCAGCGCCTCTTCGTAGCCTGACCTCAATATATTTTGGGGCGATAGTTATCGTTTAGAACTCTGCAGGTTTGGGAAGTGCAGTGCCCCTGAGCTCCATTTCCCAAGTCGCTTTTTTGTGAGTGGGACGCAACACGGCTGGATGGCTTCACACCCTATTGTCGATCCGGGGTGGCAGGCTGAACCGCTGGTGAATTCTTCTTCGTGATGGGAAATGAGAGTGACATGTGCCCGACCAAACACCTCCAGCGAGTCTCTCATTGGTTCCCCCTCTTGCAGTTCATCCTGCGGACAAATTGCAGACGGTACGAAAGAGGCATGGAAAGGCGCCGAGTCTCCAAGTGGGGAGATTGTTAGTAAGGGGGCCTGAATGGAGAACACGAGCACCAGGAGATGAAAACTGAGGTGAGTTTCAGAAAGCTTTCCCGATCCCACGGTGTAGCATCCGCTGGGTTTCCAATGAGTGCTTTCGCTGTCGGAAGATTGCGTTGAACCTGGAGAGTTGGGACCCATGGAATGGGGAGCACGCAGGATTCCTTTCAAGGGTCTGCATTTGCTTTCCCAACCTCACCAATCGTCTCAGCCCCAAGAGTGTCCAGCCTTATGTCTTCTGCCGCTGGGGCTGTAGATGTGGTCAATCCTGGTTGCATGCCAGTCCCTGAACGCATTTTGGAAGAATTTCTCTCTGTTTTGCCCTGCTTGTTTCTTCTTTATGTTGGAAATGTATCCTCAGAATGGGTCTGAGCTGATTTTCCCTGCTGGTTTTAGGCCGCTTTACACACACTTGATGCACTTACACAGAGATATCAAGACTTAGCTTTTAAGATGCTTACTAGTCGGATAGATACTTGTGCGATGAACAGGGTCTGGTGAGTCCAGTTGATTGAGCAAGGAGTAGGTCGTGTCCATTCCATATTCGGTTTTCGGAAGGGTATCTGTGCTCATTTCAAACTCGAGTTTTATGCGTCACCCCACCTCACCTTTCCCCTGAAGCAGGCATAAGTGTGTTTTCTAAAAGCGTGACTCTGTTCTGTTTGGGGATTCAGTGCATGGGGAGCGATTTTTACATTCCCTCGATAAGTGATATCATAAGTTTCTTTTTTTGTGGGACTTATTTCACTGAGGATGATCGTACCTAAATCCACTCAGGATGCTGCTACCAGCCTCATGACGTGGATTTCATGGCTGAGTGACACTCCATTGGACCTACGTAGCACCACTTGTCCACTTGTCCAATTGTCTTTGTCCACTTGTCCACTTGGCTCTTTCCTGGGATATGAAACGTGTACCGGAGTGGAGGTTCTTGTCAAGACAGCAGCCCTCAACTTTGGGGTCCCTGTGTCTGGTTGATTTTTTCATTTTCCCAAGGTCAACGCCCATGTGTGGAAGTGCCCTATGCTCTGTGGTTCTGTGTTTTACATGGTTTGGGAAAGAGGATACACTTGTGAAGATTGGCTGTTGGCCATTGACATCCCGCCCATCAGCTTAACAAGGCTCCCTTGACTCCGTGGGCTGTCCTGCCTTTCTGGTTTTTAGACTTTTTTCGCCTGGCCCTTTTGCCCCGGGGGGGGGCGAGAGATTTCTTTGTAGTGCTGATTTGCTCTCCCAGGTTGCTTGGTTGGCCAAAAAGGGCGTATGCGTTTTTTCCTGAATATATTCAGGAAAAAACGCATACGCCCTTTTTGGCCAACCGCATCATTGTCCACGTTCTGGCGCTTTTCATGTGCTATCGGGGCCATTCCGATGTACCCGTTGACATCCGTTTCCTGCAGTTCTGCCTTGCGTTCAGCGCCTCTTCGTAGCCTGACCTCAATATATTTTGGGGCGATAGTTATCGTTTAGAACTCTGCAGGTTTGGGAAGTGCAGTGCCCCTGAGCTCCATTTCCCAAGTCGCTTTTTTGTGAGTGGGACGCAACACGGCTGGATGGCTTCACGCCCTATTGTCGATCCGGGGTGGCAGGCTGAACCGCTGGTGAATTCTTCTTCGTGATGGGAAATGAGAGTGACATGTGCCCGACCAAACACCTCCAGCGGGTCTCTCATTGGTTCCCCCTCTTGCAGTTCATCCTGCGGACAAATTGCAGACGGTACGAAAGAGGCATGGAAAGGCGCCGAGTCTCCAAGTGGGGAGATTGTTAGTAAGGGGGCCTGAATGGAGAACACGAGCACCAGGAGATGAAAACTGAGGTGAGTTTCAGAAAGCTTTCCCGATCCCACGGTGTAGCATCCGCTGGGTTTCCAATGAGTGCTTTCGCTGTCGGAAGATTGCGTTGAACCTGGAGAGTTGGGACCCATGGAATGGGGAGCACGCAGGATTCCTTTCAAGGGTCTGCATTTGCTTTCCCAACCTCACCAATCGTCTCAGCCCCAAGAGTGTCCAGCCTTATGTCTTCTGCCGCTGGGGCTGTAGATGTGGTCAATCCTGGTTGCATGCCAGTCCCTGAACGCATTTTGGAAGAATTTCTCTCTGTTTTGCCCTGCTTGTTTCTTCTTTATGTTGGAAATGTATCCTCAGAATGGGTCTGAGCTGATTTTCCCTGCTGGTTTTAGGCCGCTTTACACACACTTGATGCACTTACACAGAGATATCAAGACTTAGCTTTTAAGATGCTTACTAGTCGGATAGATACTTGTGCGATGAACAGGGTCTGGTGAGTCCAGTTGATTGAGCAAGGAGTAGGTCGTGTCCATTCCATATTCGGTTTTCGGAAGGGTATCTGTGCTCATTTCAAACTCGAGTTTTATGCGTCACCCCACCTCACCTTTCCCCTGAAGCAGGCATAAGTGTGTTTTCTAAAAGCGTGACTCTGTTCTGTTTGGGGATTCAGTGCATGGGGAGCGATTTTTACATTCCCTCGATAAGTGATATCATAAGTTTCTTTTTTTGTGGGACTTATTTCACTGAGGATGATCGTACCTAAATCCACTCAGGATGCTGCTACCAGCCTCATGACGTGGATTTCATGGCTGAGTGACACTCCATTGGACCTACGTAGCACCACTTGTCCACTTGTCCACTTGTCTTTGTCCACTTGTCCACTCGTCTTTGTCCACTTGGCTCTTTCCTGGGATATGAAACGTGTACCGGAGTGGAGGTTCTTGTCAAGACAGCAGCCCTCAACTTTGGGGTCCCTGTGTCTGGTTGATTTTTTCATTTTCCCAAGGTCAACGCCCATGTGTGGCAGTGCCCTATGCTCTGTGGTTCTGTGTTTTACATGGTTTGGGAAAGAGGATACACTTGTGAAGATTGGCTGTTGGCCATTGACATCCCGCCCATCAGCTTAACAAGGCTCCCTTGACTCCGTGGGCTGTCCTGCCTTTCTGGTTTTTAGACTTTTTTCGCCTGGCCCTTTTGCCCCGGGGGGGGGGGCGAGAGATTTCTTTGTAGTGCTGATTTGCTCTCCCAGGTTGCTTGGTTGGCCAAAAAGGGCGTATGCGTTTTTTCCTGAAGATATTCAGGAGAAAACGCATACGCCCTTTTTGGCCAACCGCATCATTGTCCACGTTCTGGCGCTTTTCATGTGCTATCGGGGCCATTCCGATGTACCCGTTGACATCCGTTTCCTGCAGTTCTGCCTTGCGTTCAGCGCCTCTTCGTAGCCTGACCTCAATATATTTTGGGGCGATAGTTATCGTTTAGAACTCTGCAGGTTTGGGAAGTGCAGTGCCCCTGAGCTCCATTTCCCAAGTCGCTTTTTTGTGAGTGGGACGCAACACGGCTGGATGGCTTCACGCCCTATTGTCGATCCGGGGTGGCAGGCTGAACCGCTGGTGAATTCTTCTTCGTGATGGGAAATGAGAGTGACATGTGCCCGACCAAACACCTCCAGCGAGTCTCTCATTGGTTCCCCCTCTTGCAGTTCATCCTGCGGACAAATTGCAGACGGTACGAAAGAGGCATGGAAAGGCGCCGAGTCTCCAAGTGGGGAGATTGTTAGTAAGGGGGCCTGAATGGAGAACACGAGCACCAGGAGATGAAAACTGAGGTGAGTTTCAGAAAGCTTTCCCGATCCCACGGTGTAGCAACCGCTGGGTTTCCAATGAGTGCTTTCGCTGTCGGAAGATTGCGTTGAACCTGGAGAGTTGGGACCCATGGAATGGGGAGCACGCAGGATTCCTTTCAAGGGTCTGCATTTGCTTTCCCAACCTCACCAATCGTCTCAGCCCCAAGAGTGTCCAGCCTTATGTCTTCTGCCGCTGGGGCTGTAGATGTGGTCAATCCTGGTTGCATGCCAGTCCCTGAACGCATTTTGGAAGAATTTCTCTCTGTTTTGCCCTGCTTGTTTCTTCTTTATGTTGGAAATGTATCCTCAGAATGGGTCTGAGCTGATTTTCCCTGCTGGTTTTAGGCCGCTTTACACACACTTGATGCACTTACACAGAGATATCAAGACTTAGCTTTTAAGATGCTTACTAGTCGGATAGATACTTGTGCGATGAACAGGGTCTGGTGAGTCCAGTTGATTGAGCAAGGAGTAGGTCGTGTCCATTCCATATTCGGTTTTCGGAAGGGTATCTGTGCTCATTTCAAACTCGAGTTTTATGCGTCACCCCACCTCACCTTTCCCCTGAAGCAGGCATAAGTGTGTTTTCTAAAAGCGTGACTCTGTTCTGTTTGGGGATTCAGTGCATGGGGAGCGATTTTTACATTCCCTCGATAAGTGATATCATAAGTTTCTTTTTTTGTGGGACTTATTTCACTGAGGATGATCGTACCTAAATCCACTCAGGATGCTGCTACCAGCCTCATGACGTGGATTTCATGGCTGAGTGACACTCCATTGGACCTACGTAGCACCACTTGTCCACTTGTCCACTTGTCTTTGTCCACTTGTCCACTCGTCTTTGTCCACTTGGCTCTTTCCTGGGATATGAAACGTGTACCGGAGTGGAGGTTCTTGTCAAGACAGCAGCCCTCAACTTTGGGGTCCCTGTGTCTGGTTGATTTTTTCATTTTCCCAAGGTCAACGCCCATGTGTGGCAGTGCCCTATGCTCTGTGGTTCTGTGTTTTACATGGTTTGGGAAAGAGGATACACTTGTGAAGATTGGCTGTTGGCCATTGACATCCCGCCCATCAGCTTAACAAGGCTCCCTTGACTCCGTGGGCTGTCCTGCCTTTCTGGTTTTTAGACTTTTTTCGCCTGGCCCTTTTGCCCCGGGGGGGGGGCGAGAGATTTCTTTGTAGTGCTGATTTGCTCTCCCAGGTTGCTTGGTTGGCCAAAAAGGGCGTATGCGTTTTTTCCTGAAGATATTCAGGAGAAAACGCATACGCCCTTTTTGGCCAACCGCATCATTGTCCACGTTCTGGCGCTTTTCATGTGCTATCGGGGCCATTCCGATGTACCCGTTGACATCCGTTTCCTGCAGTTCTGCCTTGCGTTCAGCGCCTCTTCGTAGCCTGACCTCAATATATTTTGGGGCGATAGTTATCGTTTAGAACTCTGCAGGTTTGGGAAGTGCAGTGCCCCTGAGCTCCATTTCCCAAGTCGCTTTTTTGTGAGTGGGACGCAACACGGCTGGATGGCTTCACGCCCTATTGTCGATCCGGGGTGGCAGGCTGAACCGCTGGTGAATTCTTCTTCGTGATGGGAAATGAGAGTGACATGTGCCCGACCAAACACCTCCAGCGAGTCTCTCATTGGTTCCCCCTCTTGCAGTTCATCCTGCGGACAAATTGCAGACGGTACGAAAGAGGCATGGAAAGGCGCCGAGTCTCCAAGTGGGGAGATTGTTAGTAAGGGGGCCTGAATGGAGAACACGAGCACCAGGAGATGAAAACTGAGGTGAGTTTCAGAAAGCTTTCCCGATCCCACGGTGTAGCAACCGCTGGGTTTCCAATGAGTGCTTTCGCTGTCGGAAGATTGCGTTGAACCTGGAGAGTTGGGACCCATGGAATGGGGAGCACGCAGGATTCCTTTCAAGGGTCTGCATTTGCTTTCCCAACCTCACCAATCGTCTCAGCCCCAAGAGTGTCCAGCCTTATGTCTTCTGCCGCTGGGGCTGTAGATGTGGTCAATCCTGGTTGCATGCCAGTCCCTGAACGCATTTTGGAAGAATTTCTCTCTGTTTTGCCCTGCTTGTTTCTTCTTTATGTTGGAAATGTATCCTCAGAATGGGTCTGAGCTGATTTTCCCTGCTGGTTTTAGGCCGCTTTACACACACTTGATGCACTTACACAGAGATATCAAGACTTAGCTTTTAAGATGCTTACTAGTCGGATAGATACTTGTGCGATGAACAGGGTCTGGTGAGTCCAGTTGATTGAGCAAGGAGTAGGTCGTGTCCATTCCATATTCGGTTTTCGGAAGGGTATCTGTGCTCATTTCAAACTCGAGTTTTATGCGTCACCCCACCTCACCTTTCCCCTGAAGCAGGCATAAGTGTGTTTTCTAAAAGCGTGACTCTGTTCTGTTTGGGGATTCAGTGCATGGGGAGCGATTTTTACATTCCCTCGATAAGTGATATCATAAGTTTCTTTTTTTGTGGGACTTATTTCACTGAGGATGATCGTACCTAAATCCACTCAGGATGCTGCTACCAGCCTCATGACGTGGATTTCATGGCTGAGTGACACTCCATTGGACCTACGTAGCACCACTTGTCCACTTGTCCAATTGTCTTTGTCCACTTGTCCACTTGGCTCTTTCCTGGGATATGAAACGTGTACCGGAGTGGAGGTTCTTGTCAAGACAGCAGCCCTCAACTTTGGGGTCCCTGTGTCTGGTTGATTTTTTCATTTTCCCAAGGTCAACGCCCATGTGTGGAAGTGCCCTATGCTCTGTGGTTCTGTGTTTTACATGGTTTGGGAAAGAGGATACACTTGTGAAGATTGGCTGTTGGCCATTGACATCCCGCCCATCAGCTTAACAAGGCTCCCTTGACTCCGTGGGCTGTCCTGCCTTTCTGGTTTTTAGACTTTTTTCGCCTGGCCCTTTTGCCCCGGGGGGGGGCGAGAGATTTCTTTGTAGTGCTGATTTGCTCTCCCAGGTTGCTTGGTTGGCCAAAAAGGGCGTATGCGTTTTTTCCTGAATATATTCAGGAAAAAACGCATACGCCCTTTTTGGCCAACCGCATCATTGTCCACGTTCTGGCGCTTTTCATGTGCTATCGGGGCCATTCCGATGTACCCGTTGACATCCGTTTCCTGCAGTTCTGCCTTGCGTTCAGCGCCTCTTCGTAGCCTGACCTCAATATATTTTGGGGCGATAGTTATCGTTTAGAACTCTGCAGGTTTGGGAAGTGCAGTGCCCCTGAGCTCCATTTCCCAAGTCGCTTTTTTGTGAGTGGGACGCAACACGGCTGGATGGCTTCACGCCCTATTGTCGATCCGGGGTGGCAGGCTGAACCGCTGGTGAATTCTTCTTCGTGATGGGAAATGAGAGTGACATGTGCCCGACCAAACACCTCCAGCGGGTCTCTCATTGGTTCCCCCTCTTGCAGTTCATCCTGCGGACAAATTGCAGACGGTACGAAAGAGGCATGGAAAGGCGCCGAGTCTCCAAGTGGGGAGATTGTTAGTAAGGGGGCCTGAATGGAGAACACGAGCACCAGGAGATGAAAACTGAGGTGAGTTTCAGAAAGCTTTCCCGATCCCACGGTGTAGCATCCGCTGGGTTTCCAATGAGTGCTTTCGCTGTCGGAAGATTGCGTTGAACCTGGAGAGTTGGGACCCATGGAATGGGGAGCACGCAGGATTCCTTTCAAGGGTCTGCATTTGCTTTCCCAACCTCACCAATCGTCTCAGCCCCAAGAGTGTCCAGCCTTATGTCTTCTGCCGCTGGGGCTGTAGATGTGGTCAATCCTGGTTGCATGCCAGTCCCTGAACGCATTTTGGAAGAATTTCTCTCTGTTTTGCCCTGCTTGTTTCTTCTTTATGTTGGAAATGTATCCTCAGAATGGGTCTGAGCTGATTTTCCCTGCTGGTTTTAGGCCGCTTTACACACACTTGATGCACTTACACAGAGATATCAAGACTTAGCTTTTAAGATGCTTACTAGTCGGATAGATACTTGTGCGATGAACAGGGTCTGGTGAGTCCAGTTGATTGAGCAAGGAGTAGGTCGTGTCCATTCCATATTTGGTTTTCGGAAGGGTATCTGTGCTCATTTCAAACTCGAGTTTTATGCGTCACCCCACCTCACCTTTCCCCTGAAGCAGGCATAAGTGTGTTTTCTAAAAGCGTGACTCTGTTCTGTTTGGGGATTCAGTGCATGGGGAGCGATTTTTACATTCCCTCGATAAGTGATATCATAAGTTTCTTTTTTTGTGGGACTTATTTCACTGAGGATGATCGTACCTAAATCCACTCAGGATGCTGCTACCAGCCTCATGACGTGGATTTCATGGCTGAGTGACACTCCATTGGACCTACGTAGCACCACTTGTCCACTTGTCCACTTGTCTTTGTCCACTTGTCCACTCGTCTTTGTCCACTTGGCTCTTTCCTGGGATATGAAACGTGTACCGGAGTGGAGGTTCTTGTCAAGACAGCAGCCCTCAACTTTGGGGTCCCTGTGTCTGGTTGATTTTTTCATTTTCCCAAGGTCAACGCCCATGTGTGGCAGTGCCCTATGCTCTGTGGTTCTGTGTTTTACATGGTTTGGGAAAGAGGATACACTTGTGAAGATTGGCTGTTGGCCATTGACATCCCGCCCATCAGCTTAACAAGGCTCCCTTGACTCCGTGGGCTGTCCTGCCTTTCTGGTTTTTAGACTTTTTTCGCCTGGCCCTTTTGCCCCGGGGGGGGGGCGAGAGATTTCTTTGTAGTGCTGATTTGCTCTCCCAGGTTGCTTGGTTGGCCAAAAAGGGCGTATGCGTTTTTTCCTGAATATATTCAGGAGAAAACGCATACGCCCTTTTTGGCCAACCGCATCATTGTCCACGTTCTGGCGCTTTTCATGTGCTATCGGGGCCATTCCGATGTACCCGTTGACATCCGTTTCCTGCAGTTCTGCCTTGCGTTCAGCGCCTCTTCGTATCCTGACCTCAATATATTTGGGGGCGATAGTTATCGTTTAGAACTCTGCAGGTTTGGGAAGTGCAGTGCCCCTGAGCTCCATTTCCCAAGTCGCTTTTTTGTGAGTGGGACGCAACACGGCTGGATGGCTTCACGCCCTATTGTCGATCCGGGGTGGCAGGCTGAACCGCTGGTGAATTCTTCTTCGTGATGGGAAATGAGAGTGACATGTGCCCGACCAAACACCTCCAGCGAGTCTCTCATTGGTTCCCCCTCTTGCAGTTCATCCTGCGGACAAATTGCAGACGGTACGAAAGAGGCATGGAAAGGCGCCGAGTCTCCAAGTGGGGAGATTGTTAGTAAGGGGGCCTGAATGGAGAACACGAGCACCAGGAGATGAAAACTGAGGTGAGTTTCAGAAAGCTTTCCCGATCCCACGGTGTAGCAACCGCTGGGTTTCCAATGAGTGCTTTCGCTGTCGGAAGATTGCGTTGAACCTGGAGAGTTGGGACCCATGGAATGGGGAGCACGCAGGATTCCTTTCAAGGGTCTGCATTTGCTTTCCCAACCTCACCAATCGTCTCAGCCCCAAGAGTGTCCAGCCTTATGTCTTCTGCCGCTGGGGCTGTAGATGTGGTCAATCCTGGTTGCATGCCAGTCCCTGAACGCATTTTGGAAGAATTTCTCTCTGTTTTGCCCTGCTTGTTTCTTCTTTATGTTGGAAATGTATCCTCAGAATGGGTCTGAGCTGATTTTCCCTGCTGGTTTTAGGCCGCTTTACACACACTTGATGCACTTACACAGAGATATCAAGACTTAGCTTTTAAGATGCTTACTAGTCGGATAGATACTTGTGCGATGAACAGGGTCTGGTGAGTCCAGTTGATTGAGCAAGGAGTAGGTCGTGTCCATTCCATATTCGGTTTTCGGAAGGGTATCTGTGCTCATTTCAAACTCGAGTTTTATGCGTCACCCCACCTCACCTTTCCCCTGAAGCAGGCATAAGTGTGTTTTCTAAAAGCGTGACTCTGTTCTGTTTGGGGATTCAGTGCATGGGGAGCGATTTTTACATTCCCTCGATAAGTGATATCATAAGTTTCTTTTTTTGTGGGACTTATTTCACTGAGGATGATCGTACCTAAATCCACTCAGGATGCTGCTACCAGCCTCATGACGTGGATTTCATGGCTGAGTGACACTCCATTGGACCTACGTAGCACCACTTGTCCACTTGTCCAATTGTCTTTGTCCACTTGTCCACTTGGCTCTTTCCTGGGATATGAAACGTGTACCGGAGTGGAGGTTCTTGTCAAGACAGCAGCCCTCAACTTTGGGGTCCCTGTGTCTGGTTGATTTTTTCATTTTCCCAAGGTCAACGCCCATGTGTGGCAGTGCCCTATGCTCTGTGGTTCTGTGTTTTCCATGGTTTGGGAAAGAGGATACACTTGTGAAGATTGGCTGTTGGCCATTGACATCCCGCCCATCAGCTTAACAAGGCTCCCTTGACTCCGTGGGCTGTCCTGCCTTTCTGGTTTTTAGACTTTTTTCGCCTGGCCCTTTTGCCCCGGGGGGGGCGAGAGATTTCTTTGTAGTGCTGATTTGCTCTCCCAGGTTGCTTGGTTGGCCAAAAAGGGCGTATGCGTTTTTTCCTGAATATATTCAGGAAAAAACGCATACGCCCTTTTTGGCCAACCGCATCATTGTCCACGTTCTGGCGCTTTTCATGTGCTATCGGGGCCATTCCGATGTACCCGTTGACATCCGTTTCCTGCAGTTCTGCCTTGCGTTCAGCGCCTCTTCGTAGCCTGACCTCAATATATTTTGGGGCGATAGTTATCGTTTAGAACTCTGCAGGTTTGGGAAGTGCAGTGCCCCTGAGCTCCATTTCCCAAGTCGCTTTTTTGTGAGTGGGACGCAACACGGCTGGATGGCTTCACGCCCTATTGTCGATCCGGGGTGGCAGGCTGAACCGCTGGTGAATTCTTCTTCGTGATGGGAAATGAGAGTGACATGTGCCCGACCAAACACCTCCAGCGGGTCTCTCATTGGTTCCCCCTCTTGCAGTTCATCCTGCGGACAAATTGCAGACGGTACGAAAGAGGCATGGAAAGGCGCCGAGTCTCCAAGTGGGGAGATTGTTAGTAAGGGGGCCTGAATGGAGAACACGAGCACCAGGAGATGAAAACTGAGGTGAGTTTCAGAAAGCTTTCCCGATCCCACGGTGTAGCATCCGCTGGTTTTCCAATGAGTGCTTTCGCTGTCGGAAGATTGCGTTGAACCTGGAGAGTTGGGACCCATGGAATGGGGAGCACGCAGGATTCCTTTCAAGGGTCTGCATTTGCTTTCCCAACCTCACCAATCGTCTCAGCCCCAAGAGTGTCCAGCCTTATGTCTTCTGCCGCTGGGGCTGTAGATGTGGTCAATCCTGGTTGCATGCCAGTCCCTGAACGCATTTTGGAAGAATTTCTCTCTGTTTTGCCCTGCTTGTTTCTTCTTTATGTTGGAAATGTATCCTCAGAATGGGTCTGAGCTGATTTTCCCTGCTGGTTTTAGGCCGCTTTACACACACTTGATGCACTTACACAGAGATATCAAGACTTAGCTTTTAAGATGCTTACTAGTCGGATAGATACTTGTGCGATGAACAGGGTCTGGTGAGTCCAGTTGATTGAGCAAGGAGTAGGTCGTGTCCATTCCATATTCGGTTTTCGGAAGGGTATCTGTGCTCATTTCAAACTCGAGTTTTATGCGTCACCCCACCTCACCTTTCCCCTGAAGCAGGCATAAGTGTGTTTTCTAAAAGCGTGACTCTGTTCTGTTTGGGGATTCAGTGCATGGGGAGCGATTTTTACATTCCCTCGATAAGTGATATCATAAGTTTCTTTTTTTGTGGGACTTATTTCACTGAGGATGATCGTACCTAAATCCACTCAGGATGCTGCTACCAGCCTCATGACGTGGATTTCATGGCTGAGTGACACTCCATTGGACCTACGTAGCACCACTTGTCCACTTGTCCACTTGTCTTTGTCCACTTGTCCACTTGGCTCTTTCCTGGGATATGAAACGTGTACCGGAGTGGAGGTTCTTGTCAAGACAGCAGCCCTCAACTTTGGGGTCCCTGTGTCTGGTTGATTTTTTCATTTTCCCAAGGTCAACGCCCATGTGTGGAAGTGCCCTATGCTCTGTGGTTCTGTGTTTTACATGGTTTGGGAAAGAGGATACACTTGTGAAGATTGGCTGTTGGCCATTGACATCCCGCCCATCAGCTTAACAAGGCTCCCTTGACTCCGTGGGCTGTCCTGCCTTTCTGGTTTTTAGACTTTTTTCGCCTGGCCCTTTTGCCCCGGGGGGGGGCGAGAGATTTCTTTGTAGTGCTGATTTGCTCTCCCAGGTTGCTTGGTTGGCCAAAAAGGGCGTATGCGTTTTTTCCTGAATATA
This sequence comes from Kogia breviceps, assembly GCF_026419965.1. NCBI lineage: Eukaryota > Metazoa > Chordata > Mammalia > Artiodactyla > Physeteridae > Kogia > Kogia breviceps. The sequence goes on from NW_026711980.1 coordinate 1,317,398, forward strand.
TTCAGGAAAAAACGCATACGCCCTTTTTGGCCAACCGCATCATTGTCCACGTTCTGGCGCTTTTCATGTGCTATCGGGGCCATTCCGATGTACCCGTTGACATCCGTTTCCTGCAGTTCTGCCTTGCGTTCAGCGCCTCTTCGTAGCCTGACCTCAATATATTTTGGGGCGATAGTTATCGTTTAGAACTCTGCAGGTTTGGGAAGTGCAGTGCCCCTGAGCTCCATTTCCCAAGTCGCTTTTTTGTGAGTGGGACGCAACACGGCTGGATGGCTTCACGCCCTATTGTCGATCCGGGGTGGCAGGCTGAACCGCTGGTGAATTCTTCTTCGTGATGGGAAATGAGAGTGACATGTGCCCGACCAAACACCTCCAGCGGGTCTCTCATTGGTTCCCCCTCTTGCAGTTCATCCTGCGGACAAATTGCAGACGGTACGAAAGAGGCATGGAAAGGCGCCGAGTCTCCAAGTGGGGAGATTGTTAGTAAGGGGGCCTGAATGGAGAACACGAGCACCAGGAGATGAAAACTGAGGTGAGTTTCAGAAAGCTTTCCCGATCCCACGGTGTAGCATCCGCTGGTTTTCCAATGAGTGCTTTCGCTGTCGGAAGATTGCGTTGAACCTGGAGAGTTGGGACCCATGGAATGGGGAGCACGCAGGATTCCTTTCAAGGGTCTGCATTTGCTTTCCCAACCTCACCAATCGTCTCAGCCCCAAGAGTGTCCAGCCTTATGTCTTCTGCCGCTGGGGCTGTAGATGTGGTCAATCCTGGTTGCATGCCAGTCCCTGAACGCATTTTGGAAGAAGTTCTCTCTGTTTTGCCCTGCTTGTTTCTTCTTTATGTTGGAAATGTATCCTCAGAATGGGTCTGAGCTGATTTTCCCTGCTGGTTTTAGGCCGCTTTACACACACTTGATGCACTTACACAGAGATATCAAGACTTAGCTTTTAAGATGCTTACTAGTCGGATAGATACTTGTGCGATGAACAGGGTCTGGTGAGTCCAGTTGATTGAGCAAGGAGTAGGTCGTGTCCATTCCATATTCGGTTTTCGGAAGGGTATCTGTGCTCATTTCAAACTCGAGTTTTATGCGTCACCCCACCTCACCTTTCCCCTGAAGCAGGCATAAGTGTGTTTTCTAAAAGCGTGACTCTGTTCTGTTTGGGGATTCAGTGCATGGGGAGCGATTTTTACATTCCCTCGATAAGTGATATCATAAGTTTCTTTTTTTGTGGGACTTATTTCACTGAGGATGATCGTACCTAAATCCACTCAGGATGCTGCTACCAGCCTCATGACGTGGATTTCATGGCTGAGTGACACTCCATTGGACCTACGTAGCACCACTTGTCCACTTGTCCACTTGTCTTTGTCCACTTGTCCACTCGTCTTTGTCCACTTGGCTCTTTCCTGGGATATGAAACGTGTACCGGAGTGGAGGTTCTTGTCAAGACAGCAGCCCTCAACTTTGGGGTCCCTGTGTCTGGTTGATTTTTTCATTTTCCCAAGGTCAACGCCCATGTGTGGCAGTGCCCTATGCTCTGTGGTTCTGTGTTTTCCATGGTTTGGGAAAGAGGATACACTTGTGAAGATTGGCTGTTGGCCATTGACATCCCGCCCATCAGCTTAACAAGGCTCCCTTGACTCCGTGGGCTGTCCTGCCTTTCTGGTTTTTAGACTTTTTTCGCCTGGCCCTTTTGCCCCCGGGGGGGGCGAGAGATTTCTTTGTAGTGCTGATTTGCTCTCCCAGGTTGCTTGGTTGGCCAAAAAGGGCGTATGCGTTTTTTCCTGAATATATTCAGGAAAAAACGCATACGCCCTTTTTGGCCAACCGCATCATTGTCCACGTTCTGGCGCTTTTCATGTGCTATCGGGGCCATTCCGATGTACCCGTTGACATCCGTTTCCTGCAGTTCTGCCTTGCGTTCAGCGCCTCTTCGTAGCCTGACCTCAATATATTTTGGGGCGATAGTTATCGTTTAGAACTCTGCAGGTTTGGGAAGTGCAGTGCCCCTGAGCTCCATTTCCCAAGTCGCTTTTTTGTGAGTGGGACGCAACACGGCTGGATGGCTTCACGCCCTATTGTCGATCCGGGGTGGCAGGCTGAACCGCTGGTGAATTCTTCTTCGTGATGGGAAATGAGAGTGACATGTGCCCGACCAAACACCTCCAGCGAGTCTCTCATTGGTTCCCCCTCTTGCAGTTCATCCTGCGGACAAATTGCAGACGGTACGAAAGAGGCATGGAAAGGCGCCGAGTCTCCAAGTGGGGAGATTGTTAGTAAGGGGGCCTGAATGGAGAACACGAGCACCAGGAGATGAAAACTGAGGTGAGTTTCAGAAAGCTTTCCCGACCCCACGGTGTAGCATCCGCTGGGTTTCCAATGAGTGCTTTCGCTGTCGGAAGATTGCGTTGAACCTGGAGAGTTGGGACCCATGGAATGGGGAGCACGCAGGATTCCTTTCAAGGGTCTGCATTTGCTTTCCCAACCTCACCAATCGTCTCAGCCCCAAGAGTGTCCAGCCTTATGTCTTCTGCCGCTGGGGCTGTAGATGTGGTCAATCCTGGTTGCATGCCAGTCCCTGAACGCATTTTGGAAGAAGTTCTCTCTGTTTTGCCCTGCTTGTTTCTTCTTTATGTTGGAAATGTATCCTCAGAATGGGTCTGAGCTGATTTTCCCTGCTGGTTTTAGGCCGCTTTACACACACTTGATGCACTTACACAGAGATATCAAGACTTAGCTTTGAAGATGCTTACTAGTCGGATAGATACTTGTGCGATGAACAGGGTCTGGTGAGTCCAGTTGATTGAGCAAGGAGTAGGTCGTGTCCATTCCATATTCGGTTTTCGGAAGGGTATCTGTGCTCATTTCAAACTCGAGTTTTATGCGTCACCCCACCTCACCTTTCCCCTGAAGCAGGCATAAGTGTGTTTTCTAAAAGCGTGACTCTGTTCTGTTTGGGGATTCAGTGCATGGGGAGCGATTTTTACATTCCCTCGATAAGTGATATCATAAGTTTCTTTTTTTGTGGGACTTATTTCACTGAGGATGATCGTACCTAAATCCACTCAGGATGCTGCTACCAGCCTCATGACGTGGATTTCATGGCTGAGTGACACTCCATTGGACCTACGTAGCACCACTTGTCCACTTGTCCACTTGTCTTTGTCCACTTGTCCACTCGTCTTTGTCCACTTGGCTCTTTCCTGGGATATGAAACGTGTACCGGAGTGGAGGTTCTTGTCAAGACAGCAGCCCTCAACTTTGGGGTCCCTGTGTCTGGTTGATTTTTTCATTTTCCCAAGGTCAACGCCCATGTGTGGCAGTGCCCTATGCTCTGTGGTTCTGTGTTTTCCATGGTTTGGGAAAGAGGATACACTTGTGAAGATTGGCTGTTGGCCATTGACATCCCGCCCATCAGCTTAACAAGGCTCCCTTGACTCCGTGGGCTGTCCTGCCTTTCTGGTTTTTAGACTTTTTTCGCCTGGCCCTTTTGCCCCCGGGGGGGGCGAGAGATTTCTTTGTAGTGCTGATTTGCTCTCCCAGGTTGCTTGGTTGGCCAAAAAGGGCGTATGCGTTTTTTCCTGAATATATTCAGGAAAAAACGCATACGCCCTTTTTGGCCAACCGCATCATTGTCCACGTTCTGGCGCTTTTCATGTGCTATCGGGGCCATTCCGATGTACCCGTTGACATCCGTTTCCTGCAGTTCTGCCTTGCGTTCAGCGCCTCTTCGTAGCCTGACCTCAATATATTTTGGGGCGATAGTTATCGTTTAGAACTCTGCAGGTTTGGGAAGTGCAGTGCCCCTGAGCTCCATTTCCCAAGTCGCTTTTTTGTGAGTGGGACGCAACACGGCTGGATGGCTTCACGCCCTATTGTCGATCCGGGGTGGCAGGCTGAACCGCTGGTGAATTCTTCTTCGTGATGGGAAATGAGAGTGACATGTGCCCGACCAAACACCTCCAGCGAGTCTCTCATTGGTTCCCCCTCTTGCAGTTCATCCTGCGGACAAATTGCAGACGGTACGAAAGAGGCATGGAAAGGCGCCGAGTCTCCAAGTGGGGAGATTGTTAGTAAGGGGGCCTGAATGGAGAACACGAGCACCAGGAGATGAAAACTGAGGTGAGTTTCAGAAAGCTTTCCCGATCCCACGGTGTAGCATCCGCTGGGTTTCCAATGAGTGCTTTCGCTGTCGGAAGATTGCGTTGAACCTGGAGAGTTGGGACCCATGGAATGGGGAGCACGCAGGATTCCTTT